>NW_027555958.1:218914477-219344477 GCF_003287225.1 Phascolarctos cinereus
ACATCTTCCTCATAATGTGACATCAGCCTGACACAAGGCATTTTCTTTACTTTCATCACCCCAGTCTAGTCAGACCCAGATTGTCTTCATTGTGGCTGATAAAGAGCTGGCACAAAGTGGTGCTACATTCACTGACCCTTTCAGAGAACCATTTAGGACCATGACACAATGGCCCAGAAAGAGTTAATGAAGTTTCCAATGTTTCATAAGGTTACTGAATGCTCAATTGGTTGTAGATTTTTGTTTCCATGCTTCAGACTTTAGAAAGAGTAGTCCCCTTCCAACATAACCCAAAGTAGAGGATCAGAAAATAAATGCAACATTCACAAATATTGAGGAAAACCTAAAGAAGAGCAGGGCTGTTCTCTACCCCATCTTCACCTTTTTTATTGGCAAAACTAACTCTTTAGAATTTACAAACAAGGGGGCAGCTAGGTGGCCCGGTGGCTAGAGCACTAGCCCGGAAGTCAAGAGGACCCGAGTTCAAATCTGGCCTCAGACCAAACACTTGACACTTACTAGCTGTGTGACCCTGGGCAAATCACTTAACCCCCATTGCCCAAAAAATTTAAAAAAAAAGATTTTGGGGGCAGCTAGGTGGCACAGTGGATAGAGCACCGGCCCTGGATTGAGGAGGACCTGAGTTCAAATCCGGCCTCAGACACATAATACTTCCTAGCTGTGTGACTCTGGGCAAGTCACTTAACCCCAATTGCCTCACTTAAAAAAAAAAAGAATTTACAAACAAGTCGCAGTTGGGTTTTTGTTGTTGTTATTTTTATTATACATCAAATAACTCTGAAATAACTCTTTACCAGTAAGAATAAAAACAAATCTAATAGCTATCTTTAAGTATCACAGAATATTATTGGAGTGAGATAAGCCATACATGAATATTGTATAGAACTTTGGGATACTCATCAAATCCTAAGGTCCTCACTTCCCTTCATATTTATTTAGCATATGTTTCTGTTCAGTGGTAGGGGAGGAAATACCCCATTATACTTGCAATGTCTCTTTGTTAATGAGACCAATAATTGTTCTGTTTCTGGGATGTTCTTTTGTGCATTTCAAAAATGCAAAAAAAAAATCAAGAGGCTTTCCATGTATCTAGCTGATTTGATTCAATTTCAAAGGCATATATTGTTTACTGTGAGAGGTGAACAACATTTAAAAGAAGACATGGTTGTGTCTTCATGTAGTTTACTGTCTAGTGGGGGCTGGGAGGGGGGTATAGGAAACAGGTAAGTCTAACGCTTGCTACTTTAAGGGCATTAGAAATATGCAAAATGAAAGACTGAGGTCTAGAGAGGAAATGTTAATGGCTTGGGTGCTGGTGCCAGAATTTTGTTGGAAGAGGCATTTGGGTTAGTTTCCAAAGAACATGCAGGAATTTAGCCTGAGAAAATGAGTAAGAAGGCTGAAGGCAGTGTGCTATAGTAGAAAAATAGTGAATTTGCAATCAAATCCCAGCCCTGACACCTGTTACCTGTCAGGCCTTGGGCAAGTCACTTGCCCTCTCTGAGACTTAGTTTCCTCACCTGCAAAGCAAGGTGGTTGGATTAGGTGATCTGTGAAGTCCCTTAAAGTTCCATGGGAGCTTCCAGACCTAGGGAACAGTGAGAGCCAAGCCCAATGTGAGTGGAATAATGTTACATCTCAGAGATATTAAAAACCACACAAGTGTAACTAGAAAATAAATTACTGGATAAATTTAATATATTGTGAGGGATGGGGTTTATAGTTGTCACTACTAAGACAAAGGCATCTGTGAATTGTCAAAGATTACATGAGATTCAGATGATCTGATATAAATAATAGTATTGCTAATAATAATGATAATCAATCCTTTGACAATTATTTACTGAAGGCTTATTAGCACTATGAAGGACCCAAAGAATATCACCTAAATCTTACAGCTTAGCTGGGGAGATAAAACATCTAATATATGTGACTAAATGCAAAAATCTGATAGTTGGATGTTAATTAATATATGCTATTAAAAGCCAAATTATTGGCTCAGGTCTAGGGCGTAGCTTTATAAAATAGTGCCCACATTTATAGTGATTCTGCCCTTAGGAGGGTAGTTATGAAGAGGCTTGCACTTATCTTCTTATTTAGAGAGAAAAATTCTCTAACAATGGGCTGGCAGTTGAACTCTGTCCTTCATGGCTCCTATGAGGCCCTCACACACAGGTAACTAAGCCTGGAGTTAGGATGACCTGAACTCAGACACTTACTAGCTATCTGCTTGCCTCAGTTTCTTCAACCATAAAATGGGTATAATAGCAGCACCTACTTCATGGGGTTGTTATGAGAATCAAATAAGATGATATTTGTCAAGTGCTTTAGAAAGCACAGTGCCTGGCACAGAGCAGGCTCTGTATAAATGTTTATTTCTTCCCTCCTTCATACCACAAAGGGACACTCAGTAATACAAGGACAAGGGTGACCACAGATGTTTATGAAAAGCATTTATTAAATCTAGCCAATGTATTTCTTTATTGAATAAATTTAGGAAAAACACAAATGGAAATAAGGCTAGAGCAGGATAGGGCATGCCGATTTCTCTCATCTGGCTTGTTTCAGCACCCCTGTTACTGTTGCTGGAGCTGGACATAAAACATACAATCACTTTCCCATCCTAGCTAGCCCATTTGGAGGCAGGGGTGTTGTGAGGTTCAAATGAGGAAATTGGCATAAAGCACCTTGCAAATTTTGAATTATTGTATAACAGATTAAATGATTATATAACTTTTTTATTTTTCTTGTTTTTTTATGTTTTCTTTTACAACATAACTAATATGGAAATATGTTTTACATGACTACACATGTATAACTATCAAATTGCTTGTCTTCTCAGTGAGGGGGATGAGAAGGGAGGGACAGAATTTGGAACTCAAAATTTAAAAAATGAATATTTAAAATTGTTTTATTATATAATTGGGAAAAACTAAATTACTAAATAAATAATTAAATCTTTATATAAATGTTAGTTATTATTATCATTTGTTAATTGTTATTATTATTGTTCTGTGGTCACCAGACCTTCAGTCTGGTGATGACTTCATTCTCGGAGTCTCATTTTACTGTACTTCTAATGAGTTCAAGCAATGTTTATAAAGCAATATAGGGTGTGCTGGTAAATATATGACAACCAGGCTTTCTGAAAAAAAGAATGTATGCAGACCCACTTTTAAGTTTAATCTACATTATTAATACTTTCTCAAGTCTAGACAATCAACAAAGCAATCAGGGCTGTAGTGATTCTATCTGTAAGATTCTATTTCACGCTGAAAATTTTAACAATGGCTCTCACAAGCTGGTTAGAACTGGCTCCAGCACACCACTAGGTGGAGCACTACGCCGGAGTCAGAAAGACCTGAGTTCAAATGTGACTTCAGACGCTTACTAGCTGTGTGACCCTGGGCAAGTCACTTAGCCCTGTTTGCCTCAGTTTCCTCATCTGCAAAATGAGCTGGAAAAGGAAACAGCAACCACTCCAGTCTCACAAAGAGCTGAACGTAACAGAAACGACCAAGTAACAACAGTAACAACCAACACGCTGCTCAGTAGAAGACTCATGGTCTTAAAGAAGGGAACTGAAGAAAGTGGCAGACGCAAGCGGCTGACATGGGAGAGCAGCTGCAATGGTACTGCTGCCATCTTTCCCTCCCATCCTAGTTCCCCTGGAGAGTCGCCAAACTCTTACCTTTTAGATGTATGAAAACTTTCTTCCATTAATTTCTTCTCTTCCCAAACTGAGAACTATAAATAGCAGGAGGTTTTGTGGTCAGTCAGCCCATTTCCAGGGGTTTACACACACACACACACACACACACACACACACACACACACACACACACACACCACATACACGAGTGCATACACCATCAAAAGTAATAATATATAACATGCTATGCTGGAGAGACCAGCAAAGATGGTGGAGCAGAAAGAAGCAATTCAATCCAGCTCTCCTCCTCACCTCACAACCACTTCAACAAAGACCTAGAAAGATGACCAAACCAAGTCATGATCAGAATATCTAAGTAAAAGTTACAATGTTGCTTTTTTTTTTCCTATCTGAGATTGGCCTAAGCAGACCAAAAGAGGTTGAAAGGCATTGGTGACTGGATGTACCCTGAAAGGTATTTCACAAGGCTTTCCAGTCCAGAGACAGAACTGAACTGGGAAGTGCTGCTATTGCAGGTCCAACAGAGCCAAGCCTGAAACCGTGCAAGGAGCAAGAGCAGGATGAGATTGGCCCCTCTGACACTTTCATCCCAGAGCGTATCTCAAATCCAGCTTGCATGAAGGGGTGCCTCGCCTATGCTGCGTACCAGGACAATAGATGGCAGTAGGCTGGAAGCTATGTTACTGGGGCAAGCAGCAGGATCAGAAGTAATTAGAAGCTGTATGCCTCTGACCCTGGAGATGTCTTGGATTCAGTATTTAACCCCATCTGAGGCCTGTCAGGTCAGGAAGTTAGATCAAAGGGGAGTCTGTACTCCTGTCACTGAATCTGCAGAGCCTTCCAGTTACTGGACAGGGCCTGGGAACGGCAGTAATCCACTGGTTCCACAGCCGGCTACAATGGTATTGCCTAGAAGAGAAAGATTCTAAAATAGCTGCAAGTAAAGCCTCAAAGAAAAGTATATGTGGATCGCAAGATCATCTAATATTCCTAGAAGAAATAAAGCAAAAAGTTTAGTTTAAGAGTTAAAAATGATTTTATAAACAAAATCAAAGTGCTAGTAGAAAAACTGGAAAAGGAGTGAGAAACTTGGAAGAAACACTCTGAAAGAAAATTAACAAGAGGTACAAAATATTACCCAAGTAATAAAGTCTTTGGAAATTAAAATGGATCAAAGCATTCTAAAAATTAATTTGGAGTAGTATCCAAAATGTTACAAAACTCTGTGTTACCTTTGGCCCAGCTATATAACTACCAGGCCGATATCGCAAAGAAAAGGAAAAGGGGGAAAAACTATACACACACACACACACACACACACACACACGTATACATATATGTGTGCGTGTGTATATATGTATATACATATACATAAATATATATATATATGTATATATACATATACATATATATATAAACTCATTTCATAGTAGCCCAAACTGGAAATTAAGGAGGTACCTACCTATTAGGGGATAGCTAAGTAAATTTTGGTATGTGAATGTAATTGAATATCGAATGAACGGTTTCAGAGAAAAGTGGGAGCATCTCTATGAAGTAACACAGAGTGAAGCACCAAAAACACTTAAAAGTTTTAGCAACATGTGATCAATGAGGTCACATGACACAACAAAGCAAGTCAGAGGGAAGGCTAAGTACAGGATAGATTTGTGACCTTCTCTTCCAATGACTCCAGCATAAACCTCCTACACTAGTTCTCTGTCAGTAGTCACTGGCTTCTGCTGGTAGTCCCCATCTACCTCCAACAAATTACATATTATTTATATTTGATATTTTGTATGTATTTATATTTATACTTAACTATTTCTGGGGCTCCATTAGAATCATGGGATCAAAATTGTAGAGCCAGAAGAGACCTCAGAAGACCATCCACTACAAACTTTTTTTATTTTCCAGGTAGGGAAACTGAGACACAGTAAGGTTTAAATGACTAGACCAAGGATAGTAAATTGTAAAGCTAGTATTCAAAACCAGACAGTCTGACACCAAAAGCGGCCATCTTTCCACTGTCCTCTGCTGTCTTTCAGTGTCTATTAATGTAGGAGTAGGGGTAGGAGCAGTGCATTGGGGCAGCTAGGTGGCATAGTGAATAGAGCACTGGGCTGAGTTCATATCTGTTCTTAGCCACTTACTAGCTATGCACCACTGGGCAAGTCACTTAACCCCTACTTGCCTCAGTTCCCCATCTATAAAATGGGTATACACTGGCAAAGGAAATGGTGAGCCACTCCAGTATCTTTGCCATGAAAACCTCACAGACAAGTTTAGGGGGTAACGAAGAGTCAGATATGACTGAACAATGACAAAGTAGAAATCTAGTGGTTATAGTCATTGTTGTCATCGGTTGTTATAGTAGTTGATTGGTTCTTGTCCTTCCTGAAGAGGACTAAAATGACATCACTAAGTTGGGGTCAGGGTACAGTGTGTCCAGCTGTGGCTCAATATGAGCTCAACGTCAATATGTGTCCAATAGGAGCTTAGAAGTCTCTACCACAAGTTGCACACAAATAATCGATATGAACATTTGGAACAGAGATGCCTCCGAATCTGCTCGTCTCATGTTTTCTTTTGAGCAATTCTGCTCACAGGACACAGCAACTTCTTTGATGCAGGCGTGCCATACTGGGTGGTCCTGTGCCACGTCTCACAATTGATTCTGAAGTTCTTCAGAGAGACCTTGAGAGTGTCCTTGTATCACTTCTTCTGACCTCCGTGTGAGCAATTGATTTAGTTGAATTCTCTGTAAAATAGTCTTTTAGGTAAATGTACCTTTGGCATTCAAACACAGCCAGCCCTTTGGAGTTGCCCTCTCTGCAGTAGAGTATGAACGCTTAGTAGTTCAGCTCAAGCAAGGACCTTAGTGTCTAGTACCTCATCTTGCCAGGTGATCTTCAGAATCTTCCTAAGACAATTCAAATGGAAGTGATTCAGTTTCCTGGCACGGTGTTGGCGTGCTGTCCGGGTTTCATAGGCACACAACACTGAGGACAGCCCAACAGTTTGGTAGGCAAACTAATACCTCTGCTCTCCCATGATTTCCTTCAGAGACTACAAAACATTGAACTAGCTCTGGCAGTGAGTTCATCAACCTCATCATCTATATGTACATTCCTGGAAAGTATACTTCCAAGGTAGGTGAACTTATCCATAGCATTCAGAATTTCTCCATTTGCTATAATTGACGGTTCCACATATGGATGATAGGGTGCTGGCTGGTGGAGAACTTCTGTTTTCTTGGTGTTAATTGTCAAGCCAAAATTAGCGCAAGCAGCAGAGAATCAATCCATACTTTGTTGCATCTCAGCCTCAGATGCTGCATTATTGAGTGTATAATCACTGGCAAACAAAAAGTCATATATCAATTCTCCCTCCACTTTAGTCATGACTTGTAGCCTTCAAGTTGAATATTTACCGACAGTGTAGTAGCTGACCTTGATGCTGTTTTCATCCTCTTTGAAGGTATCTGACAACACCATAGAAAACGCCATGCTTAAAAAGCATGGAAGCAAGCACACAGCCCTGTGTCACTCCATTGGTGCCTGGGAAAGTACAAAAGCATTGTCCATTATCTAGAACCTAGGCAAGCATGCCATCATGAAACTGACATACAATACTGATGAATTTCTCCAGGCAACCAAATTTTGCCATAATTTTCCACATGCTCTCACAACTGACAGTGTCAAAGGTCTTCATTAGATCCACAAACATTGTGTACAGACTTCTGTTCTGCTCCTGGCATTTCTCCTGGAGTTGTTGAGCATCAAATACCATATTGATCATTCCTTAGCCTTTTCTGAAGCCACATCGGTTCTTAAATAGATGACTATCTTCCAGATGAAGAATCAGTCTATTAAGGAAGACTCTGCCAAGAATCTTGCCAGCAATGACTAAGAGAGAGATCCTGCTGTGAGTGTCACAGGACAATCTATTTCCCTTTCCTTTATAGAGATGAACAATGGAGGCATCCTTGAACTCCTATGGGATAACCTCCTCTTGCCATATAACCCAGAAAATTTCAGTCAGCTTTTGTATGAACAGTGGACCCCCTGCCTTGTAAATCTCACTTGAATAGAATCAGTACCAGACACTTTGCCACAAGAGAGGAGCCTAATGGCATTCAAAACCTCTTCTTCAGTTGGAAGTTCAGCTAGAAAGGGATTGATTTCAACCTGTGGTGTATGGTCAGTGGCTTCAGCATTAATTGATGATGGTCTGTTGAGAGCACCATGGAAGTGTTCAGCCCATCTCTCCAGGATCATGTCTTTATCACTAATCAATGTGGCTCCATCAGCACTGAGTATTTGATACACACCATAGGTCTTTGGCCCATAATAACCTACAGGCATCATAAAAAGCACTTTGGATTGTTACTACTAGCATAAAATTGAATTTCATCTGCCTTTTTACTGAGCCAAGAATTCTGCATCTCTCTAAGCTTCACCTGTACTTTACTTTTGATGGGATTAAATGCTGCTTTCTTAGAGAAGTATGATACTGATGGTAAACCCTGTAGAGTTCTCGTTTTTCATTTAGCAGCTTCGGAATTTCCCCATCATTTTTACCAAACCAGTCTTGATGTTTGTGAGTATTTTGGCCCAGGTAAGTAAATACAGTGTTGTACACCAAATCTCTGAAAACCGTCCACTCCTTTGTGAACTAATCCAACCATTCTAGAGAGCAATTTGGAACTATGCCCAAAGGGCTACAAAACTGTGTATACCCTTTGACCCAGAAATACTGCTTCTAGGTCTTTAACTCAAAGAGATCATAACAATGAGAAAAGTACTCACATATAAAAATACTTATAGCAGCTCTTTTCATGGTGGCAAAGAATTGGAAATTAAGGGAATTGCCCATCAGTTGGGGAATGACTAAACAAGTTGTGGTATATGAATGTAAAGAACATGATTGTGCTATAAGAAATGCTGAGCAGGCAGACTTCAGAAAAACATGGAAAGACTTATATGGTTTGAAGCTGAGTGAAATGAGCAGAACCAGGAGAACGTTGTACACAATAGCAGCCACGTTGTGAGATGACTAATATCGATAGACTTAGCCTTTCTCAGCAATGCAAGGATCAACTCCAAAAGAGTCATGATGAAAAATGCTATCCACATCCAGAGAAAGAACTGTAGAGTCTGAATGAAGATGGAAGAATACTATTTGCTCTCTTTTTTTTTTTGTTTTGTTTTGTTTCTTCTTTCTCGGGGTTCCTCCCATTGGTTCTAATTCTTCTTTACAACATGACTAATGTGAAAATATGTTTAATATGAATGTATATGTAGAGCTTATATCAGACTGTATGCTGTCTTGGGGAGGGGGAGAAAATTTGAAACTCAAAATCTTATGGAAGTGAATGTTGAAAACTAAAAATAATTTTTTTTAAACTGCCCACTCCATTTCTGCTCCACTGTTGCCAACTGTGTGTTGGCTCAGCTTTTCTACCAAGTTAACAATGAATTGTTCACACAAGGAGAAGCACTCTAAGCTATTGACATTAAGTCGTCTGGTGGAGGATAGTAAAATGTTAAAAAAAAAGAAAACAAAGGAAAGGTAGGTAGAGACCAGATTGTAAAGAGCTTTAAATGCCAAACAAAGGCCTTTAAATTTAATTGGAAGTAATAGGTATCAGTTGAGTTTACTGAAAAGTAGGGGTGGCCTGGTCAGGTTTCAAGAAAGTCACTCTGGCAATTGACTGAAGGATGGGTTGGAGTGGAGAACAATTAGGAGGGTACTGTAATAACCCAGGCAAGGGGTGATGAGGACCTGAATCAGGATTGTTGTTATAGGAGTGCAGAAAATGTGAAGCGCATGAGAGATCATGTAGAGAAAAAAATGACAAGATTTGGCATGATTTGGATATGTGGATTTAGTAAGAGAGAGGAAGGCAACAAAGTGGTTCAGTAGATAGAGCACTCAGCCTGAAGTCAGGAAGACTTGAGTTAAAATCCAGTCTCTGACACTTACTATTTGTGTGACCCTGGGAAAGTCATTTGACCTCTGTTTGCCTCAGTTTTCTCATCTGTAAAGTCAGGATAATAATATCACTTACCTCCCAGGCTTGTTGTGAGAATCAAATGAGAAATAATAATTGGAATGCGCTTAGCATTGTGCCTGGCACATAGTAAGTATTGTATACATGTTAGCTATTATTATCAAGGGTGACACCAAAGTTGTGAGCCTGGTTGAGTGGAAGAATGGTGGTATCCTCAATAGTAATAGGGAAATTCAAAAGAGGGGCATTTTGGTGGAGAATGATAATACATTCTACATGCGTTCCCTACCTAGGCATCCCTCTATACATATTCCTTGTCACACATGTTCCCTCTGTGCCTATCCTTCCATATATACCCCCTGCCTTGGCCACACATAGTTCTTGCATATTTGTACCTTCAGGTATGCTCCCTACATGTGTCCATTCTTTCTACTGATGTTGCATTTATTTATAACTTGTGAATGAATGAATGAAAAAAAAATTATAAAGCTGTGTGTAAAGCACTGTGCAAGTTCTGGGGATACAAATGGAAAACCTTGCCCTCAATATCCTCATATTCTAATAGGATGAAGCAACATATTCAGGTTTCAGCTGCAAATCAGATGAAAAGGCCCGAGGTGGTAATGCATTACCCTTAGTGTCATTTCTGTTAATAAGACTATATTTGTTGAACTAGGCAGTAAGAAATTTCTTATGTTTATATTTTTCTGAGAAATGTCTTTTTTTTGCTGATTTTCTTAATGTATCATCTTTTAAAATTTAATTTAAAATTTAAAATTCACCTTCGCTTTGAACTAATTGTGACGTCTGGTTTACTATTAAAGGTAAACACATTAGTGGGGCTTTTGAGTTATGATTTTAGAAGATGTGGACACACAGAGTATCTTGAATCTGGGATAGCAGTGTTATGGAGGAATTTGTCCTGTGTGTTGGAGGAGGGTGCCCCCAATTGTTATGTAATAATTTATATCTCTATAATCTTTTAATATTTGTAAGGTGCTTTATATGTGCTATCTCATCTGATCTTTAAAATAACCTTGTAAGCTAATGGTTCACCATTTTCTTCTCCAGCTCATTTTACAAATGAGGAAATTGAGGCAAGCAGGGTTAAGTGATTTGCCTAGGGTTACATAGCTAGTAAGTGTATGAGGCCAGATTTGAACTGAGGAAGATGGCTTCCTGACTCCAGGCTGGACACTTTATTCACTGTGCCATCTAACCTGAGGTAGTTCATACAAATATTATTAGAAGTGCTTTACAGGGGGCAACTAGGTGGCACAGTAGGTGGAGCACTAGCCCTGGAGTTAGGAGGACTTGAGTTCAAACAGCTTCAGACAGGTCATTTACCCTAATTGCCTCAAAATTTAAAAAAGAAGAAAAAAGACTTTATACATAATACTAAAACTCAAGGAAGTCAAGGGACTTGCCCACACTAATAACTGCCAGACTATAGATTTGAACCTAAGGGATTTTGACTTCAAGACCAGTAGTAATTCACTCATAATTCACTCACAACTCACAAGCATGCTGCCTTGCATATGGTAGGCACTTAATAAATCTATTGTTTTCTGTTGATAAGGAGAGGCACTTGAACCTATAATTTCCCTCTACCAATTGAGGGAAAATTATTATTTTAAATTTAGTTTTATGTTTTATTTTATAATTTATTTTTTATTTTATTTATTGTGTTTAATTATATATTTAAAAGTTTTCAATTTCTACCTACTATAAGAACATATAGTACACATGTGTGTGTCCAAGAACATTGTGAAAACACATTGGAGGAAATTAAGATTAAGAGAAAGTAAGACAAGTGTGTTGCCACATTAGCTGGTTTTGTTTCCTTTAGGACAAGTGGGGGAGGGAGGGTTAGAAATTGGTAAGTGTGTGGAGAGCAGATGAAAAAGAAATGTGACTTGTGTTTTTTAATGATGGTTTCAGAGTCTTAATTAAGCACAGCGGGTAAGAAGATTATGAACAGATTTCAAGGCCTTGTGCATCCAGAATTCAAATTATAAGTTCTCAAAAAGACATTCTTTGAGTTTATCCCCAAATTCTTATTCCTTTCACTCGGTTATCTCTCCTATCAGATGATTGAACACTATATAGGAGACTGAACCCTGAACTGGGCATTAATTCCACATAATGTTCTTGACTTCCAAATTTTCTTTAGTGGCTAAATCGCTTTCCTGAACATTTAGATGCTTTATAGGTTGCAATTTACAATTTGTAACTCAGTCCAGTTACATCATAGCTCAATAAAGTCACAATGGAAAAAAAAATCATTGTTGTGATCTTACCTGGACATACGAAAAAAATGTTTCTCAGTCTCTCCATCCAGCCATCCATTATTTTATCTAGTTGGGTTACACAGTGAATAGAGCGTTGGACCCAGAGTCAGGAAGACCTGAAATAAAATATGACCCTGGGCAAGTCAGTTAATCCCATTACCTCAGTTTCCTTATCTATAAATAGGGATAATATTAGCACCTATTTCCCAGGATTATTGTGCAGATCAAACAAGATAATAAATAAAGCAATTAGCATAGTGCCTGGCACATAGTAAGTACTATGTAAGTTGGCTCTTATTATCACTATTAATAATAATAAAATGTTTTGCAAACCATAAAGCACTATATAAATGTTAGTCATCATTATTATATATGTACAACTATTCTCCCCAATAACACAAAAACTCCATAGGCTTGCATTCAGGGACCTAACAAAATTCCAACCTACCTTTCTAGTCTTATATCATCCTTCATCTAGGTATGGTATGCTCTATTCTCAGAATGTTGCCTCAACCATGGCCACTTGATGAAATTCTTTCCATTCTTACAAGTCCAGAATGGATGATACCTCCTCCGTGAAGTTTTCCTTAATTTCTTCAGCCAAAACAAATTTCTCCTTCTCCAAGATGGGTTTTATTTATGTTTCTTCAGTCATGTCTGACTCTTCGTGACCCAATTTTGGGTTTTCTTGGCAGTGGTTTGCCACTTCATTCTCCAGCTCATTTTATAGATGAGGAACTGAGGCAAATGGGGTTAAGTGACTTATCTAAGGTCACATAGCTAGTAAGTATCTGAGGCTAGATTTGAACTCAGAAAGATGAGTATTCCTGACTCTAGGCCCAGCAGTCAATCTACTGTGCCACTTAGCTACCCTGAAAGTTAGCATCCTGTTACCTTAAAAGGTATTGAACTTGTCTTTGAGAAAAATTGATTGCCTCAGAGGACTAAGGCTCTAGCTATTGATATAAATCTCTGCCCAGGGGTACAAAAACCTGTAAGATAGCAGAGGCAGTAGCTCCTCCCTCTGGCTTGTAACCTCAGAGTAGCAGCATCAACTATACCAGGGTGCTCAATTCACCTAGATCAATGCTTTATCATGGATCAATATCCCTTTCCCTCTCTGTATGTTCCTTCCCTGCTATGGGCAAGCAAACCTCCTTTTTTTCATTGTTATACAGATCATGAGGGTCTCATTTCTTTCTAATTTAGTACCTAAACTACAGAGGATGGGCCTCGCTCGTGCGCAACCCACCACAGAGGTCCAAGTATATACAGAGACTCTTGTCTTATTCCTCTCAAAGTCACTCACAGCACCAGAGGGCCTTGTGCATGTTAATCTGTTATTTTTTGTTGATTATTTAATTATTATTAATCTGTTATTTTTGTGGATCTGTGATTTCACTGATGTAGAGGACTCCTAGGTAAGAAAACTCCCTTTACCAATACAGATCAGCACCTTCTCAGGAATTTATTAGTCTTAGAGAGTAACTCAGTGTATTGTTGTTATTCAGTCATTTCAGACTCTTCATGACCCCGTTTAGGGATTTCTTGGCAAAGATACCAGAGTGTTTTGCCATTTCCTTCTACAGCACATTTTACAAAGAGGAAACTGAAGCAAACAGGGTTAAAAGGCTTGCCCAGGGTCACACAGCTAGTAAGTCTCTAAGATCAAATTTGAACCCCTGTCTTTCTGACTCCAAACCTGGCACATTATCCACTTCACCACCTAGCCGCCTTCTAGACCAGAGTACTGAGAGGTTAAGTTACTTGCCAGGGGTCTCATAGACAGCATGTATCAATGGCAGTATTTGAAGCCCAGACCTTCCTGGTTTTCAGGCTGGCTCTTTATCCACTCTGCTACTCTGCTTCTCTCTTGTTGAATCAAATTCTTGTTGAATTATAAATGTTATGATTAAAGATGGAACATTGGCTGGAACTGATGTCTTTAACCAGAGGCCAAGTAGACCTAATTTCTTAATTAGGATCATGTTTATGCTTTATCAGCTATAATAATTTCTTCAAACTGAGGGCTTCTTAATGTAGTACGTTTATTATTGCCTGTCAGAAAGAGTTCAGAGGATGTAGTTCTGGAAGACACCTGAGAGAGCATTGAATCCAAAGCTGTCATTTTATAGAAGATAAAATTGAGGTACATGGCCAAGGTAACACAGGCAGAAAGTGTCAGGGTCTCAAGTAATACTCAAGTACTCTAAAGTGGTTCAGGTACCAAGGGCTTTCTATTTGGAAGGGTTAGCTAGCCCAACCTCTTCAATTTACAGATGAGAAAACTGAGGCCCAGAGATATTAAGTAATTTGCCCAGGATTACACAAGTAGTCAGTAAGTCATGGACTTATAGTTGGGAGGTAGTAGAAATAGGATATATTCATAGATCTAGAGTTGGAAGGGACCTTAGAACCCACCTAATCCCACCCCCTTATTTTACAGATAAGGAATTTGAGGTGCAGAGAAGTTAAGGGGTTTGCCCAACTTAAAGTTGGGTACAACTTTAAGAAGTTGTACACATGATAAGCAGCTAAACTGGGATTTGAACTCAGACTCTTTGAATCCAGGTTCACTAGTCTATCTAACTGCGCTCACATTGCCTTGCAAGTAAGGGACTTGGAATTTGAACCCAAACACTTTGATCTAAAATTTGGTGTTATTTGCATTGTAAAAGGCTGCCTTAATGTGCCTTAAATTTATACTTCTGTATGAATTGTTTGATTGTACATTTTGTTTCAAGCACTTATCCTCAAAAATTTCTCCTCCCCACCCCCATAAAGTGCAGTGTAAGGCTCTACATAACTAAATACATCATAATTTTCACACTAGAATTGAAAAAAAGTTCAATTAGTAAATTTGTATCATTCCTCCTCTCTACTGCTTCATTGTTTTCTCCATATATATACTTCTATTTTCAGACTAGTTAGTTGTCAGCCAAAGCTTGAAGGTCCTTTCCTGATTCAAGTTCAAACGATGGGGCATAGCTCTTTTCCATTAATAAGGAACAGACAGAAAGATAGAATAGATCAAAAGTAGCAATAGTCTGAACCCTTCCTAGCACAGGTTAGAAGTTACTGAACTTGAATATGCGACAGGAATCATTGGACTGGTTGCTAAATGTATTTTCTTTGGCAAGTTTTTCTTCGTTATTTCAGCTAATCAATTTAAGCTCTAGTCTAGACAATAGAGCTCACTTGAGAGTTTCCCTTCCCTATTCTTCCTGTCTGCTGTCCACTGGACCACCTGCACATCCCTCTCTGGACCACAGATTTCAGTTGCTTAGGAAGTTGAGGTGGAAGAGGGTTAGAGTACTTGTAGTTACTTCTCCTTGCCAGTCTTGTTTTCCCTTTGAGCCTTTATCTGAGGAATTGTTGTTGGGCAGGGACCTATTGTTGTCCAAACTGTGAGATCAACAGTGAATTGAGTTTAAGGCATGGTCTTTGAAAAAGAAATCTAGCTAGCAACCCCCAAGTGAAATAGGTATGTTTCGGCCACCATGAATCCTTGCCCAAGCACCACTTAATGGTGTGTTGTGGGTCCTCCTGGCTCACAGTGAATGTAAATAGTAACTGTTTCTCTTCTGGCCAGCAAACCTGAGGGTCTTCCCTTCCCAGTTTGATTTTTTTTTTTAATTAAAGGGACTCTCCCCTGGCTCACTTCTTAAGTAGCCCTAATTACTTAATGGGCATTGCCTCACTGAAAGGATCTTAGCTTAAAAGGGCCAAGGTCTCCAGCTGCATTCTGAGCCATCTCCAGTTGTCCTGACCTATATCTGGCCACTGGACGCAGATGGCTCTGGAGGGGAAAGGGAGGCTAGGGACTTTGCACAGCCCTCCCTCACTTAAATCCAATTCAATTTCAAGTCATGTCATCATCATCTCCTGATGTCATGGTCCTCTTCAAGAACAAAGGACAAACCACACAACCACATATCTGAGGAAACTTCTTCCCCTTCTAGTTGCTGAATTATCTCTCCTCTCTAGACTCTCTTTGATGCCCCATTTTTCTTTCTTCACTTTTAGCTTTATAGCCCATTTGTAGCCAATGGGAGTGTTATATGTAGCTAATGGCAACATAGAAATTTTGTCATGTCTTTCGAGGTTCTTCAGAAAACAAAATGGTGAGATTGGTCTGAAATTATGTTTAATATTTTTGCCTCTTACAACCATAAATTTAGAGTTGGGATTTAGAGGCTACCTAGTCCAATTTACCCATTTTATAGGTGAAAAAAATGAGGTCCAGAGCAGTTAGATGACTTGAACCAAGTCATGTAGCTAGCAAATAGCAGGGGTGGGATTTGAACCAGGACTGGGAGTTGAACTGTGGCTCTGATTCTAGAGTCAGCTTTCTGGCTTCTATATTGTCTTCTGCCTGATTAAACTCACAGATTTAACCCTTCCCTCTCACTTAAAAAACAAAAACAAACTCATAGGGTTAACAGACACTGACCCTCTCCCTCCCTGAAGACTCAATCCTGACAGTACAGACCACTGGGACACTTTCTTCTCCATCATTCTACTTTAAATTGCTGAGGGAAGAATGAAAGAGAGAGACTATAGGAGAGAGAGAAAGTAAGAAATTCCTTTCTTCTTAAGCTATTTCTCCCCTGCCAAGTGAAAGGACAGTTTTACCTTTCTCCATTTAAGCATTAGCCTGTTGGTAGCAAAGAAAATGAGAATAAGCCCAAAGGATTTAGTCCATCTGTGCCCAGAAGGGCACATCAGATTCAAAGGGGAAAGGGAAGATTACTTTAGAGACTATTTAAGAGTACAATAAGTGTGTGAAGAAAGACAAACACAGAGAGGGATACATTATTTTTAATCTTACATTGCATTTTATTCCAAAACATCACAGCATAATACAAAAAGTTTGAGGACAAACACACTTCAAGGTATATCTGTCTGTCTGTCTGTCTGTCTCTCCTCTCTCCTCTCTCTCTCCCTCTCCCTCTATGGGTTTCTCTGTCCCTGTCTCTTCTGTCTCTCTGTTTCTGTCTCTCTTTCTTCTGTCTCTGTCTGTCTGTCTCTCTCTCCCCCTCCCCTCCTTTAGGAAGGAACGTTTTGGGAAATTGTAATTTCTCATGCATGTTCCTGTTGTTGCAGCTGGGTACTTTGTGTGTAGACTCTGGGAATATATCTGAGGTCCTTTTTTGAAAGAGAGAAAAAAAAAAGTTGATTTGTGACTGCTCACTAGTGCAGCTGTAGTGAAAAGAACGTTATAAATATCCGGGGAGAGAGAAGAGAGCTTTAAACTGCTGTTCCTTTATTTGTAGCTGGTACGTCTCCCTCAGGTGTGTTTAGTCAATTATCAGAAAAGCTCAGTCCCCCCACTCCATTTGCTTCTCTCCACTTCCTCCTTCCCCCCGTTCCTTCCTTCTCTGCCTGTTTGCTCTTCTTTCATTCTTCTATTTCTCATTGAATTTTCCCTTCCCTATCTCATAGTCTTCCACATCCTGTGTCTACACGTAAGAAACAAAAAATGGCCTTAGGATATTTTTCTTTAAGTTATGTCTTAAAGTCAAGATGACCAGGCTTCGAGTCCTACTTCTGACAGTAACCAGCTGTGCCACCCTGGGCAAATCATTTACATTCTCAGCACCTTTGGGTAACATTCTAAGACCATAAATTATACAGCAGGTACTAATCTGCATTGGTAAAGGATGTTTCCTAAATGGTTGTTTTCTAAACTATTGAAAAATCACGTCTGATCTAGAATGATAATAATTTCCCTCCCCTTCCCTTGGCTTAATTTAACACTTTCCAAACTCCTTAACACTTAATCCCTATCCAAGTCCAAGATCCAGGGACACTGGCCTTTTTGTAATTCCTCATAGTTAATACTCCATCTCCCAATTCTAAGCCTTTTCAGTAGCTGCCCCCATGCCTCTAATGCACTACTTCTCCTCCCCTCCAGACTTCTTTCAAGACAATTCAAATTTTACTTTCTTCCAGAGGCATTTAATCCTCCACCCCCCCCACCTCTATTAGTTCTTTCCCTCTAAGATTACTTCCCATTTATAGAGTATATGTGTTGTATGTGCATTAGAATATGAGCCCCCACAGAGCAGGGACCTTGCTTTCCCCTCCCCCTTTTCTTTGTAACCCCTACACTTGTATAGTACTTCTGAATATAGTGGGTAATTAATAAATATGTATTGAAGGAGGTCCTTTCTCCTCTCATCTTCAACTTTTTCAGAGACAGTGGGTGGATTGTAAAGTTGCCTAACAGAGGCTAGTCAGCCTAGGATGCACAGGTGCCTCAAACTTTCTGATAACCAGTTTCCCACAGTACTTTTACCCCACTTTGCACTGAAGGGCTCAAGCTTTCATTGCCAAAACATCCTCTTTCCTTTTTGCCTTCCCCAGCCCCCACCATCCCTTATAAAGGAGATAAAATGCGTTAGAATCGACTGAAACCAGAAAGATTTGGTAAATGCTCAGAATTCTCTGTATTAAAAATAGAAAATAGAGGAGCCATCCACCAAGCTGGCAGTTCCAGAAACAAGAGCAATGGTTTCTTTAATTCCCCTCCCTGCCCTCCCCCCTGACTCCCAGCCCCCCCCCCCACTCTTCATATCCTTGAAGCTGAAAAAGCCCTCAAAAAAGCAAAGTCGGGGGGGGGGTGAGGTCTGGGTACTTCTGCTCTCCACAGACCATGGATAGTTCTAAAGTAGTCTCCACTCTGTTAACACAGAAACATCTATTTTGTTCATTTTTTTTAAATCGATGGAAATCTTTTCAGGAAAAACAAAACAAAACAGTAACATCAAACTTTTAAAGCTGCAGGGAGTCACCATGCTTTCTCATTTCTCCTTTCTGGGAGAAGGGTTAAGAGAACAAGTTGGTCTCCACCAAACCCCTTTAATTCTGTTTAAGCCAACTAAGGACAATTATAGAGACTGTTGTACATCTGGATCTGAGAAAAATCAGGGGATTATAGATTGAGAATCAAAAGTGACCTTAGAAATCATCTAACCTGACCCCCTCACTTTACAGGCTAGCAAACTGAGTCACAGAGAGGTAAAGTGATTTGTCTAAGGTTACACAAGTGCTAAGCAAAAGAGCTGTGATTCATGGGATCATAGACCACAGAATTGTAGGTTTGGAACTGGAAGGGACCTTAAAGGTCACTTCCTCCCACCTTATCATTTTATAGATAAGGAAACTGAGGATCTGAGACATTAAATAACATGCCTGAGGTCATACAAGTTGTAAATAGTTGAGCTGGTGTTTGAACCAGGTGAAATGACTACACAATTAATGCTCCTTCCACTATTCCATGTTGTTTCTAACCCAGGTCCGATTAGAATTGAAAGGGATTTTAGGGGTCATCTATTCAAACCCTCTCATTTGAGAGATGAGGAAATTGAAATGTAGAGAAACCTTGACTTGCCCTAGGTCACACTAATCCTCTTAACTGGGAAGCTTAGCTCTTTCCACTGCCTTACACTGGTTTCCCATACATACCTATAGCTATGTATAGGCTCCATAGTCTGTCTTATTCACTCTCTTGCTCACATATACTATGCAAGAATATAAAGGAAGAGCTTAAGGAGCAAACACAGAAATGCAGTCAGACTGAACAATGGTTAATAAGACGTACTCAGTGAGAAGAAATGCTTGGGAAGAAGTAGAATAATTTTCATCTCTGGGTTAGAGAGGTCAAGATGGTCTTTCCTCTTTATCCTCCTTTACTATAGGTGATAAGGTCATAAAACTAGCAGAGGCAAGAAAAAGGATGTGAGGGATGGGAAACTTCAATAGGAAAAGAGAATGAATTACAAAAACAACCTAATATGAATTATTTTGTGTAATATTTAAGGCCCTTCAAAACTTGGCCTCAATCTACCTTTCCAGCCTTATACACATCATTGTAATCCTTTTCAGCTAATCCAGTCCAAATGGCTTTCTTTACTATCCCTCACACATAGCATCCATGTCCCTTTTCCTTAACTTTGTATTGGCTCTTTGTATCATGACTGAAATAGACTCTTTCTCACTTCTGTTTCTAAGAATCTTTGGCTTTTTTTCAAGGATCATGTAAACACCACCTTCAACACGATGCCTCACTTACATACACATATTATGAGATCGTAAACTCCTTGAGAATAAAGACTATTTCCCTTCTGTATGCCTAGCACAAAGCAGGTGTTTTGGGACTTAATAAATATTTGTGGATTGATTGACTGAGAGAGAAGTAAGCTTTTGGAGGTCTTTGGGCTTCTGGGAGTTTGGGTACTTTTACTTTAGGGGCCTCTGAACTTTGGTATTCCTTCAACTTTTGGCCTGAGAGTATTTTTTGTTAGGGGGTGAATTTGGTTCTGGAGAGCTAAAGGGTCCAAGGTGGGGAAGCAACCAAAAAAGATGGATAGTGTCTTTGTAAGCTTTGGGAAGAATGTTTCTGGAGTGTTATATCCTATATTTAGAGTGTTATACCAGTTATTTAATTCGATAGTGGTTCAGTGAGTGGGGATATTGGATTGGATTAGAGCATTAAAACATGTCATTAACAAAGAGGTTCCTGATTGGCTAAAAATCCTAACCATGGATGCATAAACTCAATTCATTCAGAGATCTAAACAGAGCAAAAGGGGTGAGGGCACATGTCTAGAGTCAAAGTAGAGTTCAACAACACACTTCTACCCTCCCTTCTTCCAGAACCTCAGAGAACCAAACCACAGAAATCAACCCTGTACCACCAGTATAGTAGCTCACTGAACTACTGGTCCTTGGCCAGAGAGTGGAAGAACAGAGCAGGACAGAATAGGACACTGAAATGAAACACCGTATGTATGTGTGTCTAGTGGGGGTTGGGGAGGAGGAAGAGAGATTGTGGTAATCCACTAAGCCTCAGGGAAATAACTCGATATCCAGTTAGGGCCAATTCTTTCCCCTTAAAAGTCATTTGGGTCAGAAACCTAGGTTGGAGAACTGTGAATTATCCAGTGTGGGAAGAGACAAAGATGCTTTCAGAGCCATGGAAACCACTATCAGAGGGGAAAGAGTCAGAAAATGAACAATAGGGGAAAATAAGGGGAAAAAACCCTGAAATTACCAAAGATCTTGGGAAGATAAAAACTCAGAAATCTTGAACATAAGCAGATAAATCACCAAGGAAAATGTTAACAGGTGGAAAAACCCAAAGGCTCCTCTGACCACTCAATACCACAAATATCTCTTCATGTTCTAAGTTTTTATAACACTTCTTGTTCTTGTAGCTCTATGACCTTCTAATCCTATGATCTCTTCTTTGGCTTTTTTCATAATTTCTCTTGGATTATCATTAATTTGACACTTGCATTTTCTTCATTCCCCTACTAGATTATAAATTTCTGGGACATTGGAACTTTATCTTATACTTTAAAAAAACCCTCTGTAGGCTTTGCACAAGGAAAACATTCAACAAACAGGTGCTGATTTGCTTAATGCGGTACTCCTTACACAAGTGAAATGTCATTCCTAATGCAGGTTGAACTTATTTCTGACTGAAATGTAGGAGTGAAGTAATGGGAGGTAATCAAGTGTTAGGCTAGGAGGAGTACTGAAAAAATTATTCTTAGGCTGTGTCAGGATATGTCATCCACCAAAAAGGGTAGGTTGGGGGGGAATGGAGAAGGTGAGTGAGAGGAAAGTCCAAATCAATGGGCACCCTGGGGCTTAGGATTATGGGGAGTTTCCAATATTCATATAGATATTTCCCTAAGGATTGACTTTACTTGCTTTTGTGGGACCTCAAAGACACTTTACCTCCAATCATCATCTCTTAAGGTAAAGTGAGTACCAGGGACTGAAACCTCAAAATTATAAGGATGCCGTAGGATATCATGTTGAATGGAAACCAATTTTCCTGGTGAGAAACCTGGTTTCATTTTTTATGTTATAAATGTTGGTTTAATACTGATTATGTGTCATGGAAAAGCCCCACAACACTCTCTACATCAAATGCTGTGAAAATTATCCAGCACATATTATACCTCTAAGCACTTCACCAAATGTAATAATTTCCTGAAACATAAAAGAAACTTTCTCTCCCATCTTTATTTTTTTAAGTGAGAGTTCTCTGTTTGTGCTTTAGTCCTCTTGTTAAAAACCAGAGGCAATAAAACTTCTTTAATTTTTCCTACTACCCAGATAGTGCAAGAGTAAATGGGTTGAACCCTTGCTCTAAAGTCCTTGGCCCTTGGGCCACTGAGCTACTTCTGGTGTAGTGATAACAGAGGTTATTTTGCATCACTTAATTTGGGAAGTTGAGAACCAGGTTCACTGAATCAAAGAATCACAGGAAATCAGCTCCGGGAAAATCTCCCTGTGACCATTTAGTCCATTCCCCTGCCTCTACATCATCCCTAATACCATAAATAACAACCCTATGTAGATAACTGCAGTGTGGTATCATGGATAATGTTGGGTTTGGGAGACAAGATGCCCCAGATTGGAATCTAGCCTTTGATACTTCTTAGTCACTAAAGCTCTCTCTTAGCCTCAGTTTTCTCATCTATAAAATGGGTATTAAAAAAATACCCACCTAATGTGATTGTTGGTAGGATCAAAAGAAAAATTGTTATAAAAGGTTTTATAGGCTAATTTAATAGGACTACAAAAATGTTAGCTATCATTGTTATTTTTGCTTCCATTATCATTATTGTTATGTTTTCCTTTAGGAAACTCTTTGGACTTATGAGATACTGATTCTCTTATTACTTGAGGGCAAGGACTATGTTTCTTTTATCTTTTTTTCTTTTTTATTTGTATCCAGAGCACACAGCACAGTGTTTGGCCCATATTAAGTCTTGAATTAATGTTTTTTTTTCATTCATTCATTCATCCAAGTCACAGAAATGTCATGATCTGCATCAGTGGAAAAAACAGCTAAATTTGCAAGCCCTTCTTGAAATAATTAAAGCATTGCATTGTATGTGTCAAACAAAAAAGTCTGAAGGAAAAAGGTTATCTCCTGACTAGGAGGATCAAGGAAGGCTTCCTGAAGGAGTCAGCATTAGAACTAGATGCTGAAAGATTAGGAAAAATCAGCAAATGACAAAGGAGAAGGGAGCATTTTTAGCTGGAAAGAATAGGAGTGAAGATATGCAGGGAGGAGGAGACCTGCAGACAGGGCAGAGAGTTAATTAGTTAATTAGTGGTCAGAGACAGACCATTTCAGATAAATTTCAGATAAATAAACAGAGCATTATGGGTTAACCACAACAGAGGTCTCCTCTGCTTCTTTAAGTTACCAGAAAAGTTATTTATAGTCTTTTCTTTCATCAGTCATCATAACTTGCTTCTTTATCCTGCATCCCTGGATTGTTGTGAGGATTGAGTGAGATAATGTATGTGAAAACATTTTTAACATTGTAAAGTGCTAGACAGGTAGTATTTTTATTACCATTATCATCAATTTCTTTTTAACACGTATCATGCAGTGCTTTAGTTATTTAAAGAAGGGCTTGCAACATTGGCTGTGTTTTCTCCACTGATGCAGATCATAACTTTTCTATGACCTGAATGAATGAATGAAAACACCCTTGTATTAAGGTCTTAATATGGGGCCAAACACTAAATATGGACTAATGTGCTCTGGATACAAATAGAAAGGAAAAAAAAATAAAAGCAATACAGTCTCTGCTCTCAAGTAGCTTGAATTCTGATTGGAGGAGACAACACAAATGAGAGAGTCTAGCTACTCAGAAGGGTGAAGCTAAGGGAAACAACAATAATGACAATGAAAACAAAAATAATGATAGTTAACATTATTGTAGTATTATTAAATTACAGTTTTACAAATATCATTTCTTTTGAACCTACCAGCAATCCTGTGAGGTAGGTACTGTTTTTATACCCATTTTATAGATGAGGAAACTGAGGCTAAGAGAGAGATTAAACCCAACACGACATAGATAAGAAGTATCAGAAGCTAAATTCCAATCCAGATCATCCCATCTCCAAACCCAGCACTATCCATGATACCACACTGCAGTTATTTATATAGGATTATTAATATTTATGGTATTAGGAATAATGTAGAGGCAGGGGAATGGATTAAATGGTGATAGGGAGATCTTCCCAGAGCTGATTTCCTACAGTTCTTTGATTCAGTGAATCTGGTTCTCAACTTCCCAAATTAGGTGATGCAAAATACTACATCAAAGGTAGTTCAGTGGTCCAAGGATCAAAGACATGAGCGCAACCCATCTCTTCTTGTACTATTATTATCACCTTGTCTTACTTAGTTTCATGGTTTGGATTTTGTGGGTGATGTTGTTCTGTCATCAAACAAACAAAAGGCTTTTTGTTAGGAAGCCTTAGAAAAACATAGGGCCATTTTCATGAAATCTATTCACACTCAAAAGGTATTAGTCTAGCAAGCCAACAAAGGGTGGGGGAGGGGAAGAGAAAGGGAGAATAAAAAATACATATTATTCAGATTATACCATGTGGTTGAATGGCAACTTATTGAGTTATATCTTTTATAGGGACTCCAGATATCTGATGAGGTAGGTAAGAAGTACATAAAATGAAGTCATACTATTTAGAAAATTGCAGAATGTTTTCTTTTAATTATTTCAGCTATTACTTACAAAAGCCCAATTTAAAAATACCAGTATGTTCATTCATAGAGACTATAGAACATGGAACACTGTAATCTCAGAAAAAAATATAATTTCAGATTTGAGTTATTAGAGTTATGGGTCAAAGTTAGGATTATAGAATCATGGTTGTTCATCCTCCGTTTTGAAGAGAACCAATGACATCATGGGGTGATGCTTTGACTTGTGTGAATGAATTGGATTTAAGTGAGGCAGAGTTGCACAAAGTCATCAGCCTCACTCTCCCTTCCAGAATCATCAAAATCCATTGGCACGACCAAAGTCAGGATGACTGGCGATGGCCCAGGATGCAGTGGATGACCGCAACATCTTTGATGTCTGACCAGATTCTAAGCCCTCCCCAGCACCTGCTTCAGTTGCCTTCATGGCCATTGGAACAAATTATTCTCATCCACCCATTCTGACGAGGGAAGGCTTCATGTACTTATAGAAGACTTCTCCCTAACTCACTGATGGTTTTGAGGCCCACAAGTTACCCACAACCTGGTTTAGCCCATTTGTCAAAACGGTTTACCAGAGTGTGGACACTATGTATGCTACAGCTTCTTGGAGCCACAAGTGAGGGTCACATGACAGGTGATTGTTTTAACAATATGGTTGTTGTAAATAGGTGGCAGGATATCACTAATGATGACTTGTATCTAATAAGTCACATAAAACATGCAATAAAGGGTAAAGCGTGATGAGAACATGTATGACCAATCGATGAGACTGAGAAATAAGAAATGGTTAACTCATACTGCTCTGTTAAAGAACAATGTTAAAATTCTATTTGGCCATAAATCATGGAGTACCATAGATCTAATACTAGAAGGGACCAAGAGGTCATTTAATTGAACCTCCTCATTTTACAGATGAGGAAACTGAGGATCAGAGAAAATACATGACTTACCCAAGGTTATATAGCTAGTAAGTATGTGAGGTCAAATTTGAACTTGGGTTTTCCTAACTCCAACTTCTACATTCTATCCCCTACAGCAAATAGTCAAACATATAGCCTTCAGGATACATTGGTGACCTACAACCCTCCAGGGCAATCCAAATCAGATTAATATATAATTGGGAAACATTTAACAAAATAAAAATATACAACAAAACATACGTAACATTATACCTTAAAACTAGGTCATTACAGCAGCAGGCATCCTTAGATATGGATTAGCGGCTTCCATTTCCGTTTAGTTTAACACCACTACTGTGGAGAGCTAGGTGGCACAGTAGATAGAGTTCCAGGCCTGGATTCAGGAAGACTCATCTTCCTGAGTTCAAATCTGGCCTCAGATACTTACTAGCTGTGTGACTCCGGGCAACTCACTTAACCCTGTTTGCCTTAGTCTCCTCATCTATAAAAATGAGCTGGAGAAGGAAATGGCAAACCCCTCCAGTATCTTCCAAGAAAACCCCAAATGGGGTCACAAAAAGTTGGGCATGACTAATATGACTGAGCAGCAACAGCCCTACATGATACTCCCTGAATCAGATTTGCTGCTAATTTATAGGGCAAAGGAAATATTGTCAACATATGTAGACTGAAGGATATTACTAGCAATGACTCATGTACAAGAAGCAGTGTGATGATGATGATGATAGAAATAACTTTTATATAGCATTTTAATATTTGCAAAGCCCTTTATAAATATTATCTCATTTGATCCTCGCAACAACCCTGGAAGGTAGGTGCTATCATTATCCCCATTTTACAAATGGGAAAACTGAGGCAGACAGAGGTTAAGTGACTTATCCAGGATCACACAGTGTAAGTGTTTGAAGATATGTTTGATCTGAGGTCTTTCTTATTGTGGGCTCAGTGCTCCAATCACTGCACCACCTAGCTGCCTCTTGGTATAAAAAATATCACTGGGGAATGGTTGGAAAGGAAGTCAGGTAGACTGTGTAGGGATAGTAAAGAATAACAGATAATACTGACAAGTGCTATGCTATTCCCAATGAAACTCTAAAAGACCAAGAGAAAGTGCTGTGTTGGGTAGATTCCCTAAGGAAGGCTTTCTTGGAAGACATGGGAAAAGAAATGAAAAAGATCTATGCTCTTAAAGAAACACATACACAGCAAAGATTCCACAGACTGATTGAGGTATTGCAGTATTGTTGTTACTATCATACCAAAGGCTACTATGTCTAAGATTGGCACCCTGCTTACAGAAAGACCGAGAAATAAGGGGGCTATAAAGTATAGATCAACATCCTTTTGCTGGAAGGGACAACAATCATGTGATCTTTCAAGACTATACCCACCTATTTCGTTCATGATTTAATAAACCAATTAATAAGTCAACAAGAAATTAAGCACATTATTGAGAAAGCTGTGGAATGTAGAGGAGCACTGGACCTGTAATCACAAAGATCTGTGTTCAAAACCAGCCTGAGACACTTACTAGCTGTGTAACCCTGGGCACCTCACTTAACCCCTGTCTGCCTTAGTTTCCTCATCTGTAAAATGGAGAAGAATAATAGCATCTACCTCCCAGGGTTGTTGAGAGGATCAAATGAGTTAAACAAATGTAAAGCACTTTGCAAATCTTAAAGGGCTATGTAAATGCTATCTAGTGTTATTGATATCACGTACCCTATATGTGTCAACCACTGTGTTCAGCAATGGGGATGCAAAGACAAAATGAAATGGCCCCTGAACTCAAGTTTATATATAATAAAAGGAGAAAACAACACGCACATGGTATTTGATTCTAGGAACATCCCTAGAAATTAGCCAGTTTGGCTTGGCCTGCCCAAACTTCTGTATCACTCCTTTGTTTGGGTTTAAGGTGCAGAACCACAGGATTTTAGATTTAACTGGGAGTGATCCCAGAGATCATCACCTACATTGGTCGGCCTAGATGACTGCCTATGTCCTTTCCAACCTTGGGATTCTATGACTCGGCAATCTCACCCAACTCCCTCATTTCACAAATGAGGAAAGCAAAGCCTCAAGCTGAGACGCTCCCTGGTAAGAGGCCTGCACTCAATTGCCACTTGTCTCTTGAAGCTATTCTCTGGGTCTGACAACTTCAGCCTCCCCATATTTAACTTGATAGACCTTCTTTGTTATTAAAGGGTGGAGGCCTACCCAGTGTGGTTTGGGTCAGATTGAATGCTGTGTTCCTCTTCTCTGTGAGCACCTCACTTTGGTTTCCTGAGCCCTTTTAAGTTTCTGAAGCGGATTGTGTCTTCTGTCAGCCATCCTTCCTGACAGATTGCCTCAGGCCTTACGTCCCTTACAGCCCTACCATGTCACCTGCAGGTTGAAAGCATCCTGATGGGTATCTTCATTTTAGATCAGAGATGTTCAGTATGGTAATATTCAGTAATTCCCCCAACTTTTCTCCCCACCCCCATTTTTATTTTCCTTTTGAATTCCCCTCCCCTGACCTTACCGTACCTAACTACACAGCTAGCTCCAGTCCTTATCTCTATTTAAAAAAAAAATAAAAACTAACACCTCTTTTCTGCATAATCAGTGGTTTTAGTTTCTTTCACTTTTAAGTCCATTGTTTTTTGTTTTTGTTTTTGACAGTTGGGGTTGAATGACTTGCCCAGTGTCACACAGCTAGGCCAGATTTGAACTCAGGTCTCCTGACTCCAGGGCTGGTGAGTTAGTTATTGCCCCACCTAGCTGCTCCTTTAAGAGGTTTTAGAGATTTCTAACCTAAGCTGTGAACATATAGATAAAGAAACTGAGGAGATATGACTTGCCCAAGGTCACACAGCTTATTATTTATTACTTATTAATAAGTAGAAGAGCCAGGATTTAAATTCAGGACTTCTAATTTCAAAATCAGTGCTCTTTCTACTGCACTGCATGCTTCTTTCTACTCCCAATTAAGGAAAACAAACATTCTCACCATTATGACTTTCCTTTAACACTCTCAGGACTTTAAGATTTTCTTTAAGACTAAGTAGTTGCTCCAAACTGAAATTATTACAATAACTGCTTTAAACAAACCAACATAATTTGCATTGTGTTTGGGGAACGTAGCAAGAAGCATGTCACAACTCGATTCTTGCTCACTATGGCATCTTGCCCAGTACAAACAGGAATGAGTTTCTAGCTTTGGCATTGTAGAACCATTGTTAACTTAGTTAACTAGATTCAAATCAATAAACATTTATTAATTGAATACTCTATGCAAGGCACTTTGCTAATAAATAAAAATTTACTTTATATAATCTGTCCAAATATCCCTTGGTGAAAGTTTTTATTTGGACCCTGCTAGCTACAAATCAGGGCAGCTAGGTAGCAGGCCTGGAATCAATAAGACCTGAGTTCAAATCTGGCCTCAGATATTTTCTAGCTGTGTGACCCTGTTTGCTTCAATTTCCTCATCCATAAAAACCCTGGAGAAGGAAATGGCAAAACACTCCAGTATCTTTGCCAAGAAAACCCCAATTAAGGTCACAGAGTCAGACGTGACTGAAACAACTGAACAACAGCAAAAACCACAAATCAGGATAGGTGGGTTTTATTTTGATCTTTGAGATGTTGCTATCTTCTTTTGAAAAGAACTTGGGACTGAAATGCAAAAACTGATGCTCAGATGATGTCCCCAGCATAGATGTGCATAGAGTACAGGGGTGTGTCCTCATATGCTGGAGGAGCATCATGGCCAATGGTCTTGCCCAACTAGATACTGTGGTATACTTGTCCCATAATTTATGGGTCCCCAGAATAGAAAGTTAAAGTACAAAATAACTTAAATGATTATGACTGGTATATTAGAACTAGAAAGTAATCCTAGAAATTTGAAAAAAAAGATAAACTTAGATCAGAGAAGAAAGTACTACTTTAAATAATATATATGTAAGGCAGCTAGTATGGTATAGTGGGGAGAGGGCCAACCTTGGTGTTGGAAATTCCTGGATTCAAGTCTTGCCTATAATTGATCAATCTTAAAAATATGTATCAGGATACTGAAGAAAACAAAACTATTCAGCATTGGGCAAAGCACTTGACTTTTCAATGTACCAGGCAACTCTTTAAGAGTACAAATCATTAATATGGAAACGTTTTACATTGTGCATGTATGATTTATGTCTGATCACTTACTGTCTCAGGGAGAGAAAAGGAGAGGGAGGATTAGAATTTGGAACTCATAACAAAAAAAACCCAAATGTTAAAAAAAAATTTAACATGTCATTGGGGGAAAATTATGTATATATTATGAATTGAAAAAAAGAGTATAAGTTATGAATAAGCTGACATTTTGTTTTGATGGAGCGAACATTTACCAAAAATAATCCCTATAAAAATGAGGTCATAATTCTGGATCAAAGAGACAGAGACAAATTGACAGATAGATGAATAGACAGATAAATAGGTAGCTAGATAGTCAAGCAAACAAATATATAAATATAAACACATATAATGCATTATCCTAACAAGTAGTAAAGCTTAACAATTATAAAGAGCACCATGAAAGAATTAACATTATCAGGAATTGTGCTTTATACATAGTAGGGTAAGTATAAATATATATTCATGTTACATATATATATGTCTGTGGATGCATAGATACAAATATTCATTTCATATATATGTATGCACATGTGTGCATGTGCATGTGTATGAATATATTGATATGTATTTACAAATTTAGCTCCTCAGAGATGGAAGAAAGTCTTGGAAATTAACCACTCTAACTTGTACCTGAAAAGAAATTGCTTCTTGATAAATAGTCATCTATCTTCCACTAGAAGATCTCTAGAAATGGAACTTATCACTCATTAAAACAACCTATTGAACATATGATTGACTCCAACTGTTAGCAGGTTTTATTTCCTTCAATTGAGTAATGATCTAACTTTTTTTTTTTGCAACTTCTATCTATTTTTCCTTCTCAGGCCAAGCAGAACAAACTTCAAATACTTGAGGACAACAATCAAAACACCCTCAAGTCTGCTCTTTCTCAGGCTAAAAATCTTCAATTCCTTCAACTGTTCTCCATGTGAGATGGTTTTTGGCCAGGTTTTAACTTCCTTAACTACTCTACCACTGTATACTCTCTTTTGTCAAAGTCTTTCCTTAAAATGTGGCACACAGAAATGAACACTTAATCCAGTTGTGGGCTGCCTAGGGAAACATAGTGGAGAATCATTCCCTACTTTGTTCTAGAAACTATCCCTCAATTAATGCGGCTTAAGATTGGATTAACGTCTTTGCTGCCATGTAGCACCATTGGCTTATTGAACTTGGAGCTAGATGTGATAGTCAAATGAGCTCATATTTTTAACATGCTTAGCTCAGTACCTGATACACAGAAGGTGCATAATAAATGCTTATTTCCTTTTTTTTCCATCTGCTGATCTGATAAGTGCGCTACCTTTGACTTCCTTTAAGTCACTGAAAAAAAAATGTGGTAGAGTGGAAAGAGCGTTGGCTCTAGAGTGACAAGCCGAAGATTCAAATCTCATCTTGGACAGGCCTTAGTTTTCTCACGTGTAAAATGAAGAGGTAGGGCTGGATGACCACTGAAGTTCTTTACAGCTCTCAATTTATGATCTTATGTTGAACAGGACAGGAGTAAGTACAGACCCCTGGACACCCTTACTAGAAACTTCCCTCCAGTTTGGCACTGGTCACTGTTTTGTTGGAAATTCATTAGACTAGTGTATAATTCAGTTAATTGTATTACCATCAAGACCACATCTCCTCATCTTGTTCAATGAGCTCTCATGAGACACTGTGTTGAATAGCTAATGTAGCAAGCTTTCTGGGTTATTCCACATTAACCTATAGTCATACTAGGGATATGTACCTCACATTCTAGGTATTCTGTTGGTCTGCACTCCCCAAATCATGGCTCCTGAGCCCTAATTGGTATGTTACCTTTTAACAGTTGGCTAGAAGATTAAATTAGCTCAAAGAAAAGGCATTTTCTGAAATGAAATAGCACAAACTCTAGTAACAATATATTCCCACATAAAGCCGGGGTGCACTCTCTCACAAGTACATACAGCATTGGTGGGAACAGAAGGCACACACACAGTGGACTCTACCAAAGAGTTCTACACATAGGGAACACATTTGGCCAAGTCAACTCATACCTCTGTCACTGAAGGGTCCTGATGGCTTTATTCTTCTCATGGTGTTCTCATATTTCTCCCCCTTGTACAGCATATCTGCTGGACGTGTTACTCTATTGGGTTCCCTCTCCCTATGTGTATTGTATACTCCTTTCTCAATCGACTCTTCCTGATAAGTTCATCACGGATCTAGAAAAATGAAAAAGTCCTCTCTTTGTGTCCCCACTTCCCTCAGAGGATGAGGAATGTTTCCTCTAAAGTTACTTCCCTGTTAACTAGGAACAGTAGTAAAACCACAGGATTTAAAACTAGAAAGGAACTTAAAAATCATATAGCCATTCCCCTCTTTCTATGGATGAGAAAACTAACTTTGAGAGAAGTGATTTTTCCAAGGTTTCACAGATCATAAGTAGCAGAACCAAAGTTTAAACCTATTCAAAGAAGCATATGATTTAGAATTGAGATCATTCTAAGAGAACAATTTCTGAAACTCTCTAATTATATAAGTAATGAAACTGAAGCCCTGATAGGTCATTTGATTTACCCTCCATCCCATGTATAATGAGAAGCAAAGATAGGATTTGAACCCAGATCCTTGGGCTCCAGAAATCTCTTTTCACTGTAAGGATAATAACACCTCATCTTCATATAGCACTTTTTACTTTACAAAGGACTTCCACATGCTGTAGCTTTTTTGGGACCCAGAACTTTATTTTCACTGCTTAATTTCTCCATGACCCACTACTCCTATAATACAGTCAAGTAAGCATACTTGCCCCATTCCCATTTTTATAACTGGAACTTTTTATATTTTTATAATTTTCGTAACTTTTTAAAGTTTCAGACGGGTTAACCAAGTGAACTTAAATATTAAATGAGAAAGAGAGAGAGAGAGAGAGAGAGAGAGAGAGAGAGAGAGCCTAAAAATTTGGGAGACCTTCAACTAGGATAAAGTGACTAGAGTTTTGTTCTGACGCATAATAGTATCAACCAAAGGGCACTTGCTTCCCACCCTGCCCTGGTGGCATCAGTATCCTCATTTTTAGGACAACTACTCCCTGTTTAGCAGCTTAGCAACCTTATGGTACACCGAGAGGTATTTCATCCTCTCATGGTCACATCTCATATTACCTGCTTCTTCCATGCCCTCTGCATAGTAGTCCTCTCCACTTTTCCACAAGTGTAGAAATTGCTAGTTGTGTCTCTCTACTTTGGAACCTACTTATGCACTGAGCTATAATCACCCCTCTTTGACTGAAGAAAGCATGTCTTTCCTATTTATATTTAATTTGGCATTATTTATAGGTGTCTGTGCAAGCCCCAAATGCACACCCCATTACCTTCAGGGTCCTTTTTTCCCTTGGGTAGAACACACTGTTCCCTCTGAACTGGGTGTCCTCTTCTGCCCTTAGCAGAAGGAGACGTAGGTGGGAGCTATAGGCCAGAGCAGTGTTCTCCAGCTCGTGTACATTTGGCACTGAGGCCTCTGCTTTCCGTCAGAGCGTTTGTGCAGTGACACATATTCTCCAGTGATTAGATTAACGCTGGCAAAGCCAATATGAAAAACCCACACAGATTACCACTGTCACCCGCAGTAATTACATTTATTCATTTCCATTTAGCCAAGTTTTTACAAGGCGAGCAAGGGGCCAAATAAGCAATAAACACAGAGGCAAGAAATTAAAATGCTGATCTGTTTGCTGTGAAAACAATCAAACCATCATCTTTCTTTAGGCAGCTCATTCATCATAGGAGAGGGCCACACTGCGTGGAAATGGAGGTTGGGAGCCTAATGTTATTACATGTAAATTCACTAACATGAAATTACTGGCCCTGATGTGATTTTACTAATAAATTAGTTCATTTCTACCTTTTCGCAAGAGACTGTAGGGACCGTGGAGAATTGTACATGTGTCTCGTAATCTCGCCTGCTTTCTTTGCCGCATGCCGGCTGTTAGCGTGCTTTTTTCTTTTCCCTCCCTCCCCGTCGGATTCTTCAGTCTCCTTGCTATAGCTTATTGGATAAACATGCCACACAATTTGTTGTCTTCACATGTAGTTTAGAAATAAGCAGCTTAAGGACAAATTCTCCTTCTTCCAGGCAGTGAAAACACCATCAGGAAACATTAGGATCACAATGGTTTCCCCCGCTAGTTGGCAGCTAGGATTAATTCACAGCTGGGCGTGGTAGATGGGTGGTGAGTGTCGGCTCTGGCAGGGCTGTCATTTTCCCCGAAAGAACAGGGCCCCAACTTTGCAGTATCCAGGAGCAACTGAAGCAATGAAATCAATCTTGAATGGCTCCTCGATTCGCTCACTAACCCCTCTGCTGCATCTTTGAAGTGGCAAAGAACGAATAGAGCCGAAAAGCGGCCAATGCTTCACGGAACACAGATAAATAGTCTATTTGGAGCCAGCTCCCTCTGTGGGACTTGTATTTCTCTTCCCTCACTTAACGTTAATGGCCCATGCCTGGGCACAGAATATTTCATTTATTTTTAAAGATTTCATCTGCTCTGCTGTTTATCCCAAACCTAACATCATAATCCTTTTTTTTCCCTTCCAGATTAAAAGTGAATTCTGTGAAAATGACTGGGATGATGATACCCAGGAAGGTACAATGAGATGTTGGGGAAGAAGAGCGAGAAAGAAATAGGTTCTCAATAGTGTCCCCCCCTCCCAAGTACCTGATTTCCTGATCTTTCAAGACCAAACCCTATTTATGTCCTTAGGGAAGCACATTAGAATGCATCAGACATGCACAACAGGGCAAAATAAGTTTATCTAAATTTATCCACACAACTGCATCAAAAGGGAGCTGATATCTGTTATGCCAGGTAAAACTGAAGGCAGCACAAATATTGATTTTTGTACCTACCTTCACACACCATGGAGGAGAATCTACTTCTTTACCTATTAACTTAATGCTAGTAGTGGTAATTAAACTAGTGTATTAAGGGAATAACTTACTAGCTATAGGAAACAATTTGTTCCCTGCTTCTTATTTTTTTTTTTAAATTTTAGCCCATAATGTAAAGTTACTTTGATGGAGGCAGAGCAAGTGCAGGAGACTGTTGGAGCTAGCTTCTTAAAATTTCAGAGTGATCCATTTATATCTTGGAAATCAGCAAATGTTGTAAATCAGAGCTTGATTTATTATTTTGTTGATTGTCTAGACTTAAGAAAGTGATGGAAAAAAAAGAAAAGAAAAAAAGAAAGTGGTGGAGAAAATGCTAATACTGTAAATTAAACTTGAAAATGTGTTCTGGGTACTTTTTTTTTTGAGAGTTGGTTGTTAAACTTTTACGAGCACACAATTGTTGTGACTGTTTTTTTCTTTTGGGGTGTGTGTGTGGGGGAGAGAAACATGATAGTTTGTGTTATTTTCAATAAAATAGGATACCATGGATAATTGGATATTCTGTTTACCTAACCATATGGGAAACATCATGCAGTAGTGTTTTACTGGGAGTCAGGAAGACTGTGTTCAAATCCTATCTCCAACCATAGGCACGAATATGGGATGTGTTCAGTATACCCTCTCATACTCTAATTTATCAGAAGCTCTCTTCCAATGATGCTCCACCCCCCACCCCATTCCAGATCCTCAACGAGTCAGGGACAGCTTTTCAGGGATTCCTAATTTTTTTAGCACCAACTACTCCCCCTGATTCCTTCCTCCAGTTTCCTCTCTGTCTCTGTCTCTAAGTCTGTCTCTATCTGTCTGTCTCTCTCACTGTTTCTTGCTCTCCGCCAATTCCACAAGGCTCTGGTATAGGAAGATGAGAGGGTTGCCCCTAATGACACACTGAAGTCTGAGGCCTATCTAGGATGATCTTCTGCACTCCCTCCACAGTGCTGCCTCACGTACTCTGGTCATACTTTTGCTTGGCAGAGCTCACTTCCTGTTGGAGCCAGTTGGGTTATCTGCTCTACTCTTCTTACCTTACCTCAGTTTCTTCATCTATAAAATAGGGACAATAACCAAACATACCTTATTGAGTTGTCTTGAAGATTAAAAGAAATAAAATGGGCAAGCATTTTGTTAACCTTGAATTACTTTATAAATATGTTGCTGTTGTTGTTGTTGTTATTATTATTATTATTAATCTCATTCAAGGAGCATAAATTTAGAGTTGGAACAAATGTCAGATAACCAGCTTCCAAAGGACCAGAAGAAATGAAATTTATAATGCCCAGATTATATTGTTCATGATATAATCTCTCTTTGACAATTAAGAAGATATTTAGGATTTTGAAGTGCCTCAGGGCCTTCATTTTTATAGCAAGTCTAATTTTTCAATTCTATGGCTGTAGATATTGTAGGCCATAGAAGCTTAGGGTGAATGTGTAATGACCCCTTGGACACAGCGTGGAAGCTAGTGCTATCTATCTGTCCATCATCTTTTATCATTTATTACCCAGCATCTAGCTATCTATTATCTTGCCCTCTGTGTATCATTTATCTATTCCCATCACCTATAGCTATCTATCTATACATATGTGATGTGTCTATCTATAGATGGAGTATGTGAGGTGTTCAGAGGGGACTAGCACGTCTGGTGTGAGGGCTTGCTCAGCCCTTTTCAGGGCTGTTCATCCACCTTTGGTGTCCACCTCTCACCCAGCTCTCACCTGTGGCTCCAAGAAGCTGTAGCATACGCAGCAGCCACATCCTCATAAAACCGTCTTGACAGGTAGGCTAAACCAGGTTGATGGTAACTAACAGGCTGCAAACCTGTCAGCGAGTTAGGGGGGATGTCTACCCTGACCACGAGAAGACTTCCGCTGGCAGAATAGGTGAGAACAACTTGTTCCAACAGTCAGGAAGGCAGCTGAAGCCAGTGCTGTGAAGTGGTTACACCTTGGTTAGATATCAAAGATGCCCAGGTCATCCACTGCCAATCACTGGGCCGTGGCCAGTCGGCATGATTTTTGTCTTGCCACTAGACTTCGATGACTGGAAGAGTGTGAGGCCGATGACTGCGCAACTCTGCCTCACAAATCTAATTCACATGCAAGTCAAGACTTTACTTCGGAATGTCATTGGTCCTGTTCCAAAGAAAGGACTGAACAACATAGATATCATCTATCTATTCCTATCATCTGTACATATCTCTTACATCTATCTATCTGTCTGTCTGTCTATCTTACTTATTATTTGTCCCTCATAAAAAGAAAATATATAAAAGTCATCTCCCTCCAAATATTGATTTAGTGAACTTCCTGGATGGTCACCTTTAGGCAGTTAACTGCCGGACCCTAAGCAGTGGTTGTTCTCTGGGGTCTTAGAGTACAAGATGGGGAAGTAGCCTAGAGGAAGTTTTCATTTATAGTGTGTATAAATGCAGCTTACTGTAAGGCAGATAAATATAATAACCACGTTTATATTACACATTAAGGTTTACAAAGTGCCTTCCTTACAATTTATGAGGTAGGTAGTAGAAATAGTATTATCCCTGTTTTATAGATGAGCAAAACGAGGCTTAGAGAGTGTCCATAATGACACAGCTAGTGAGTTTCTGAATCACAAGTGAATGTCTTTTGAACTCAGACATTGCTACTTACCACCTGTGTCTCCCTGGACTAGTTGTTTAATCACTCTGACCCATCAGTTGCCTCCTCCATTAAATGAAGGGACTGTGTTAGATGACTGCTAAGGTTCCTTCCAGGTTTTATAGCTGTCACGTGACCTTACTGGAGTGTTTGTGCTAGGTTCTATGATACTCCTTCCTTTTCTGACCTAAGCTCTGGGCTATGACAATGTCAAGATGTGCTCAAACAAATGAAAATGAGAACAATGGCCCTGAACTCGAGTGGTCTTCATCAGAAATCCATATGGCTACATGTATAAGTCCAGTTTGGACCTGTTTCCATGGGCCATGTGTGTTGACCATGGCAAACTGAGTGGATGAAGGCTGCTCTGCCCTGGTCCTACATGGCTACAGATTCTCTTCCACTCTATTCCTTCCTCTTATTTTTGTGTAAAAGGTTCTGGACCAAAATTATTTGTGCTGAAAAGCCACTATTGCCAAAAAGTATCTCCTCTCACAGTGTGCCCAGGTGCTTAAAATTTCCACTATTAGAGTCTTTATGGTTGAACTATCATGTCCAAAAGTTACTCTGATAGTGAGCAAGTCACTTAACCTTTATATGCCTCAGTTTCCTCATAAGCAAAATGGAGGTAATAATAGCATCTCCCCCCTAGGGTCATTGTGAGGATAAAATGATATAATATTTACAAAGCATATTGCAAACATTAAGCTCCATAAAAATGCCAACTATCATGATAGTGGTGGTGGTGGATGATGATAATGAGAAGGAGGATGAGGAAGATGAAGAAAATGCAAATATGTACCTGGAAGGCATAGCATGTTCACCCATTAACACATCAGCCATTTTTAGTTTACCATATTAATGAGGGTAGCCACAAGAAACTGGGGTGCAGAATATATAGATTTTGATGGAGGCGAGTAAAAGATAAAGAACATTGTCAGGGATTAGGGATACTAGAGAGACAGGCACTTTGAGCACATACTGGGAGGGGAGGTGTGGGCAGATGGAGAGCACCATGAGGACACTGGGTGCTTGAAGGGAGAGGATGGAAAGGGAGAGAAGGAAGATTGATATGTCAAAGATCAAGCTTCTGTTTCACTATTTATTTGACTTGGAGTTGGCTTCTATCCTAAGAAGACATGTAAAATAGAAGTTAAGGATAGGTTAACACAGTGGCCAAAGAATCTCTTGAATAATGAGATCACAGATTTTCAGATCTGGAAGGTCTAGTTTAACCCTTACCTTATAGGGAAGGAAACCGAGGCTCTTGTTATTTAAGTGTGATAAGAATACAGCAAGAGCATCAGCTGTACCACCTGTTCCTCCAAGACAGCCTTTTCCTCAAAAATTTTCTAGCCTGTCCATATCAATTGAATTTCAGTGTATATGAGCATACCATCTTGCTGGAGAGCTATGAGCTTAATTATGCCATCATGGTATCCTAGAAAATATCCTATAAAAATATATAGAAAGGTAGTGTTGGACTTCTGGTATTTGACTCATAGGATTTTAGAGTGATAAGAAAGCTCAAAAAAACTAGTCACAGAATCAAAGAATACCAGAATGTCAAAATTTAAATGGAGTGAAGGAAGAGGGGAACAAGCATTTATATAATGTCTACTATGTGCCAGGTACTGTGCTAAGCACTTTCCAAAATATTTCATTTGATCTTCACAACACTGTAAGGTAGATGCTGCTATTAACCCCATTTTACAGTTGAGGAAACTGAGGTGATCAGATCATAAGTGACCCCTCTGCCAGTCCAAAGCCATATATTTAGTGAATATCTGAGGACAGACTCGAATTTGTGTTCCTGACTCCAAGTCCAGTGTCCTAACTATTGAGCCATTTAGCTGTCTCTAATGGACTTTAAAGGTACCTCAGAAGTCCAACCCATAACTGAGCAAGAATTCTGTCTACAATATCCAGACAAGTAGTCAATAAATCATTGTGTGTGGCTTCCAGTGAAGTAGGGTGGAGTACTACTATGCTTTCTGAGGCAGCACATTAGGCCCTCTTTTTCACTGAGAGATCCAACAGAATAAATCTAATCTTTCTTCCACATGACAGGCATTTATTTGAATGGTTGACTACAGAGAAGGTCTTCCCACACCCTTCTCTTTTCCAGGCAAAACATTCCCACTTCCTTCATCAAATCCTCTTATATTGTGAATTCAAAGTCCTTAACCATCCTGGTTGCCTTTGTATACTCTCAAGTTTATTAATTTCCTTTCTAAAATATTGTATCCCAAAGTGAACCTAAATATCCAGATATGGCCTGACAACCTTATTTTACAGATGAGGAAACAGAGAAGTCATGTGGTTTACCTATGGTCACACTATTAGTGGCAAAAGAATGTGGTTATTACTCTAGTGTTCTTAACTTTTGTTTGTGTATGTATCAAGGACCCCTCTGCCAGTCTGGTGAAGCCCAAGAACCCCTTTTTAGAATAATGTTCTAAAACGCATAAAATAAAATGTATAGAATTACAAATAAAACAAATTATATTGAAATAGTTATCAAATATAAAAAGGTTCCTAGGCCCCCGCCTAAGAATTCCTGCTCTAAGCCCTTTGTAGATTTAATCATAATTTTAGGAAATATTTGTAAAGTTTGTGAGAAACAGTGTTCAAGTCCAAAGACCTGGGTTCAAATCCCAGGTCTGAGGTTTGTAATCTGTCTGCTTTTGGGCAAATGACTTTTCCCTGGGCCACAGCTTCCTCATATGTAAAATCAGAGGGTTGGGCTAGATGACCTGTGAAGTCCCTTTAAAGTCTAAATCTAAGATCCTATCAGCTTAATGAATTAGCATATCAGGTTGAAATTATTGTCACATGATTGGAAATAAATATTATCCACTGCTACTCAGAGAGAGCTATTTCCCAAGTGTAATGCTACAGCTAACAACTAGAAACTCACCAGATGCAACAAATTTAGGGAAAGTTGGTGGGAGGGACCATCAGCACATATTCTGGCATAAAACCCATCATGGATCTATCACGCTGAGTGCCGTAGTCTGTTTTCAATGTGCTACAGAACTTAGACTTCATTCTTGCTGCTAGCATTGGGCCCCTCTGCTTGACCTTCTTTCACATTTGCGGCTCCTTAATACCACTGTTGATTCCAATCTAGACCCCTTCTTGGGCCTCTGTACCATGGGTTGGGGCAGCCAGGTGGCACAGTGGAGACAGTATAGGGCCTGAAGTCTGGAAGACTCATCTTCCTGAGTCCCTGGACTCTATTTGCCTCTATTCACCTCATTTGCCTCTATTTCCTCATTTGTAAAATGAACTGGAGAAGGAAATGGCAAACCACTCCAATATCTTTGCCAAGAAAACCCCAAATGTGGTCACAAAAAGTCAGATGAGACTGAAAAACAACATCATGGGTTGAGTTTTCTATGCCTTTGGTAATTGACTTCAGGCTCTGTTTGAATAATCTTACCTTCAGTTTTCAGCCTGAATTGAAAAATATTTGACTGCACACATTCTTCATCCTACGATTCTGAATATATTCACTTGGGCCATTGGACACCCACAGTCCAAACTCCATGACAAATTCTGTACCACTCCTCACTATGGTGATAATAAAGTCTGAATGATCAAAGGCTGTTAATATATAGAAGAAAATATCTTTTGAAATCACTGCCAAGTTTCCTGGAAAGTGAAATTTGGATTCTGTGTTACTCATGTACTTCTCCTATGGCCTTTAACAATAATAATAAGATTCTATCAAAGAGCAGAAATTAATATTGGAATAAACAAATGAACATCTATCTTAGATATTCACTAGAAACAAAGATATTTCAGGTATTTTTATAGAGGTGGAGTCCTAACTAGTTTAAAGTATCTTCAGTGGTGGGGGTTTTTTAAACCTTTTTTATTATGAATTTAACTGTCATCATCATGCATGAATATCTAATAAACAAAGATCAAACATGAAAATTGTGTATGAAACTATAAACCTCGTTCACATATTATGTTTTTAAAAAGTGAATATTAAATGATAGCGACTAGATTGTCCTATCTTTTCGTTCCTGAATTTCTTTTTTATTCTCTTCTGCATTAAAAAAAGTTTTGAGGTTTTTTTTTTTGCATTGCTATCACAGTTCACAACTCATCTTCCCCTTCATTTAGAAATCCTCTCATTTGAAAAACAAGTCTATTCAAGTAAAGTAAATTAATACTTAGGTTAAGTTGGAATATCTCAGTATTCCCCTATAGTCTATCACCTCTGCCTAGAAGGGGAAAGTGTGTTTAATTATCATCTTCTTAGTCATAATTTGCCTTTCCATTGACAAGACTTCTAAAATTTTTCCCAAAGTATTTTCCTTTATATTATTTTGTTCATTATATAAATTGTTCTACTGTTTGTGCTTGTTTTACCTTGTACCAGTTCACACAGGTCTTCCCAGGTTTCTCTGAATCCATTATATAATAAGTAAGTAAGTAAATAAATAAATAAATAACATTCATATAACCCTTACTATGTGACAGGGGCTCTGCTAGGTGTTTTGCAATTATTATCTTATTTAATCCTAATGACAATACTGGGAGGCAGGTGCTGTTTTTATTCTCATTTTACTGATGAGGAAACTGAGGCAAATAGAGGTTAAGTGACTTGCCCAGGGTCACACAGCTAGTGTCTGAGGCTAGATTTGAACTCATGCGTTTCTAACTCTAAGCCCTGAGCTCTATCTACTGCACCATTTCTAACAATACAGTAATATTCTATTGAAAGTATAACATAATTTATTCAGCCATTCTGAAATTGATGTCTTTACTATGAAAAGAAGTGTTACTATTAGTTTGATGTCTTATTTTGTTTTATTAATATGTGCCCTTTCCCTCTGCCTTTGGCTTTTTTGGGGGTAAATGGTAACATGACATTTCTTCAGTCACCTATTGTATTTTCACAGCAGAGAACCTCTTTTGTTTGGAAACTCCATTTTCCCTTTCTAAATATTAGCCAAGCAGCATTAGCGTAGTAGAAAGAGAATTGATCCCTTGAAATCAGGAGGAACAGGATGAAATTCCTGCTTCTCCTCTGTAATGGCTGAACACGTTAAGAAGCTTCTCTGGTCTTCTGTTTCCTCATCTGACAAATAAAGGGAGTGACCAGATGGCTTCTAAAATAATTTCTAGTTCTGTATCAATATTCTAACATCTCTTTCTTTCTTTCTTTTTTTTGCTGAGGCAATTGGGGTTAAGTGACTTGCCCAGGGTCACACAGCAAGGATCAAGTATCAGGTCACATTTGAACTCAAGTCCTCCTGACTGCAGGGCCAGAACTCTATCCACTGCACCCCATAATCCTAACATCTTCTTATGCAAGCTAGAAAGGATATTTTCTGAGCACTAGAAGGTAATTCAGAAGGCCTTAGCAAACTGCTTGGTCTATCATTGAACTTTAGAAACTACTCTGAGACTTGCTTCTGACTCACTCAACAAACTGGAATTAGGCCATCTTTTCAAAGAGAACTAGGCTATCACAAGAGTGAAGAGCAGAAGAAACCCAATTCTATCTTATGAATCAATTCTGGCTCAGTAAGGAAGTAATGTAATAGGTGTTTATGTCCTTTGAAGCCCACAGCTGTGGATTATCTGCTGGCTATACCACTGAGTGAAGATACAAATACCGAAAGGATGTTGTGAATAATAAGCATTTGGACACGGTTAATTGTACAGTAACACAGTCACACAACCATGGTATTCCTCAATTAGAAAACTTTATCCGTGACAACCAGACACTTAAAGAAAATGAGAGGGAGTTGTCTGAGACTGCCAAGGGGTTTGCCTCTGAGCGTGCTACGTGATGAATACAACAATGTTCCCTCTGCTAATTGGCATGGTTTGGTGTGAATGTGTTGCTGGACTAGATCGAGGCAAAGGAGTTTATTTGTCTGTTTTTATCTGTGTGTAGGAAGGGTGACGTTGGTGGCATTTTGTCATTGCTTCAGGTTGCCATTCCACCAAAAAAAAAAAACCCAACCCCAAACCACCTTTCTTCTTCCCTCCTCTAGATTTCCTGCACTATTCTTTAAGCACTGGGAAGGCAGTCTTCCTCCCAAGCAATGGTTTCTTGGGCTAATCATAGTTGCTCTTAAATGGATTCAGAAACTCCCTACATGTATATTAAGCAAAGGTACAGGATTATGTTTGTTTAATAATATAGTGCTATCTTGCTCAACAACTGTAATTTCCACGTACTTATTGATTGTAATTTATAACACCATTAGCTTTCTAAACTGCCATTAACTAATGAAGGGCTCTGTAGGCTTTAACAGCTCTTTGAAATCAGTTACTGACAAGTCGGCCCCAGAAGCATTTATCAAAAGGGTAATGGATCCCTATTGGAGTGACAATAAATTAGGTTATGCTCTTATCGAATTAAACAATGGACGAAGGAAAATTAGCTATCAATAAAAATCTATAAAGCTTCCCTGATTATTCCCAGTCAATTATATCAATTACAGATCAAAAAGGGAACCCCTGCAGTACGCTAAACAGGACTAACTGGGGCGGAAGGAGGCCAAATTGTGTTACAAAATGCAACACCATGGGCAGCTGTAAGAGGTAATCATTGCTGTCATTGACAAAGGGGCTGCTTTATTAGAAAAGTGGATGTAGCCTCGAGGCCAGCTTCTGGCAAGGGGACAAAGGCTCCGTAATAAGAGAGTGTGAGAGGGAGAAGACAACAACACTTGGAGAGGGGTGGGCAAATAAAAGAAAGGGGGAAAAGAGAAAGGCAGAGAGAGAGAGAGAGAGAGAGAGAGAGAGAGAGAGAGAGAGAGAGAGAGAGAGAGAGAGAGAGAGAGGAATGAGAGAATAGAAGTGTGTGAGATGGGGAGAGAAATAAAGAGAAAGACAGAAAAAGGAGAGAAGGGAAAATAAAAGGATAAAAAGAGAAAGAGAGAGAGGAGAAAATGTGAAAGGCAAGGATATGTGAGAGAAAGGGATGAGAGAGAAGAGTAGAAGGAATAATAAGAAGAAAGGCAGAGTTGAGAGAAAGAGAGGGGGAAAGGGGATAATGAGAGAGGAGAGAAAAAGAAGGAGGGAAAGAAAGGGAGAGGAGTAAAGAAAGAAGAGGATAGAGAAAAAAGGAGTGGAGAAAGAAACAGAGAAGGGGAAGAGAAAAACAGAGAAAGCGTAGGAGAGGAAGACAAATAGGGGGAAGGAGAAAGGGGGAGAGAATGCGACTAACAAAATGAAGGAAAAGTTTCTTGAGAAACATGACGTAAAAGTGGCAAGAATTTTCTTGTCACTGTTCTGTTTACACTTCTGTGGCATATCCTAAGTGTAACTCGATCTCTCTGTGACTGCTGGCTTTGGCTGACTCCTTCCCAGATCTTTGCCAAGCTCCTCCTTTACATGTTGCCACCTCTCCCCTTGGTGCTGAAGTCTCAGTCTGGGCTGGAAGATGGTTCTCATTTTTTAAAAATGCCTTATGTGTGGATATTTCCCGGACTGTATCCCATCAGACTTTGTAGGAAAAGAGTCTTTTTTATTTTTTGCTGATTTGTACCAACAAATATACTTGCACATATACATACATATATTAAACTTGTATATATATTATACACACATATATGCTTTCTAATGAAAAAAATTTAGATCTCACATAATTTGAACAAAACCTAGTTTTAATTGTTTGAGATCACTGGGGAAAGGAGAAATAATGAGGTTGAAAGAATAAGGAAGAAGAAATAGCGCATTACATTTTCTTAACAGGTTATTTTTTTCAGCCCACACCTGTATTTCTTAGTACATTTTACTTATTAAATAGTCAGTGAATATTTGTTGGTGGAGTTAGTTGGACAAAAGACATGAATATCATCGAAGGGTCCTGTGGAAATTAAAAGGCACAAAACAATTCACTGATTATTTGCTGCTGGGCCTCGCTGGCATTCCTGACAGATGGGTTCTCTTGGTGCTGCTGACATCCCTTGGAAGGGCCGTATATCTTCCAGCTCCCTGTCTTTGAGTGCAATAGAGATTTATCTTGTGGCGAGGACACATGACTGGGAGCCAGGACTTCTAAGTCCTGCTGTCAACCAGACTTCCACTTTGTTGGTCCCACTCCAGGGGTTGCTCACCAGGGTCTGTGGCAGATTCCTTGCCCCTGTGTTCTTCGTATCCACCAGATGCCGCCATTTGCCTGCTCCTCCTATGCAGGGTCTAGACCACTTCCGCTGGTATGGCCCCATGGGAAGCACAGAAAAATACAGAAGCCAGATCCAGAAAGAGTTACAGGAATCAAATGTACTTGACACCAGTGTGGTATCATGCTTCCTCAACCACTCTTGCTCTAGCCTTTGTATCTTGTTGACACTCTTGCCCTAAGTTATGGACTGACCTTGGACTTAACGTTCTCCCATTGTTGTGCTCTAGAAATCTTACAACCTAATATAGATACAAATTATTGTATTTATTGATATAGTATTTAGAGTGAGAAGGACCTTAAAAATAACCCAGTCTAATAATACCCTAATAATGCCCTAACTGATACCCTGTTACCTGCACGTCTTTTCCATTGCTGGCTTAAACCTTCTCGGACTCCTGCTGTCCGTTGTTGCCCTTCTGGTACATAGGTTTTCTCAGCCCTGATCTTCATCCTGACTACCACTACCAAGTCACCTATGTCCCATCAGTCACCCTCTCATGGTATTAGACCACTTAATTCCATTGACTTTTGGTTTCTTCACACTAATAACATTTTGTTCTATGTTGCGTATAGGTTAAAATACAAACTCTTTATTCTGCCCTTCAAGGCCCTCCACAACCTGGCTGTCAACCTATTTTTCCAGGCTTATTTCATACTAATCATCTTTCCTCTATTCTCTAGCCCCAGGTTGACTAGTTGCATTGTGATCTTGTCTTCTTTTCTGCCATCTCTGTGCATTTGAGCAGACTATTCTCTATGCATCAAATAAATTTACCCTTTATCTCTGCGTATTGGAATCTTTTTCTTGCTTCAAGGCCTAGCTCAGGAATTACCTCCACCATGAAGCATCTCTTTATTCCTTTAGCTTAAATCAATCTTTCCCTCTTCAAATTTTCTTTGTCTGAGTCTTCCCATTTTTTGGATCACATTCTATTTTTTTATCCTATTTACTCATAAACATGTCCTAATAGCCACCCTATTGGGTTGCAAGAACCTCGAGGCTGCTTGTTTGCATCATTTGTAATCATTACAATTTAACCCAGTGCCTTGATCATAACAAACACAATAAGTATTCATTGGCTTGCATTGGAGAGCCAAGCACAATTTCGTGTATGAATGGGTAAATAGAAAGCCCTGGAAAATTGGTGATATGGGCAACATTTTGATTATCAAGGTATTTCCGGTATTTAAGATGTTGTCTCTATTGTCTTTTAGTTGAGTCATAACAGAATGGGCATTTGACCTGGAGTTAGAGCAATTTAGTTTGCAGACTTAACCACTTACTAGGAGTCTAATCAATAAACTAATTATGGGTGAAGCTCTATTCAAAATACTATGGATGTGAAGAAAGATCAAAACAGTCTCTCCCCTCAAGGAGCTCACATTTCAGCTCTTCAGAGACTCAGTATGCATATCTGTAAAATTGCAATGATAATACCTGTTCTCTCTATCACAATAAGATTATTATGAGAATCAAGTGGTAATGTATTTGTGCATACTTCATAAACCATAAAATTTATTTTTTAAAAAAATCATAAATTTGTTCCCAAAAGGGACCTTACAACCCATGTAGTCTAATTTTCTTATTTTATAAGTGAGAAAACAGGCAAATAGGATAATGGCTTGCCAAGATCATATAGCTAGTGTCTGAGTCTGGATTCAAATTCAGGTCCATTTTCTTTCTAAGTCCAGTACTATATACAACACTGGCTTCTCCAAAAGGCATAAAACAGTTATTATGATACTTTTGAAAGAGTACAGGCTTTGGAATCAATGGTCCTGGGTTCAAATACCACCTATGCTGCTAACTCTCTATATGAACATTTTACTTAATGTCCCTTGGTCTCAGGTTGCTATAAAACAGGAGAGTTGAGCTAGATGAAGTTGGAGGATCCCCTTTAAGCTCTTGATCTATGGTTCTATACCAATTTCTCATCATCATCATCATTTTTCTGCTTTAGCATCTACTTTCTGGAAACTCCCCCTCTGCAATTATCTTTAATGAAAACAATTGTAGATAGTGTAAAAGTTAATCAAAGACATGAATTTCTTTTCATACCTCTTACCTCTACCACTCATTTTTGTGCACTCTGAGTACACTACTCCTGCCCACAAAAAAAAGAACAGATTATTTCCATATTTTGCTTTATATCACCTAGATTTCCCTCTTTATTCTCCCTTCTCCCAAGAAACTGTCCCTTATAATAAAAGATTAAAAAAGGAAAAAAATAATTTAAAATTTTAAAGGATTAAAAAGGAGAAGAAAAATATCATTAAAACACACTGAAAAAAACAATAGTGAAGAACCTGATGCTACATGGAATATTAGGCCAATTTGCTCCACTATGTGCAATTGGTATTCCCTGGTTGCAGAAATGTCTGGTAAATCTTTCCACCATACCAACAAAGCTTGAGAAGCTAAATGACTTTCCTAGGGTTGGACAGTCTGCCAGTTGATCAATGAATAAACATTTAATAAGTGGTTACTTAAAGAAAAAGCATGGTCCCTGATTACCAAGAGCTCATATTTTAAAGGGGGCATAGCATACAAATAATTATGAACATTATACATGCACATATACATACATGCATATACACACATACACACAATAATCACACAATACACATGTGGATATATGCATATATATGCATGTACATATGCGTGTGTGTATGTGTGTATGTATATGTGTGTGTATATAATACACACACACACATATATACACACACACACATATACACACACACATACACACACATATACACACACACATATATACACACACACATACACACACACACACACACACACACACACACATATATATATATATATATATATATATATATATAAATGCATGTATATCTGAGCTCCAGCTATCTCCAGGAAGTGCATCATGCTCAGAGGTTTGGGAAAAAAAGCAGTGGGGGAGGCGGGATTGTGGTTAGAAGATTTAAAAAAAACCAAAAACCATGACATGTTTCCTGACCTCAAGAAGTTCACAATCTACTTAGGGAGAAAGAGCACACACAGAGGAAATGTTATAAGAACAATTTTAAAAGTCACATATTGAAAATGAAAGAGGAGAAAGTACATTGGCTCCATGGTCAGAGGAACTGGGTTCAAATTCTGACCTTGATGTTCATGACCTGTGAGAACATGAGCAAGTTACATAGTGTTCCTGGCCCTCAGTTTCCTCATCTCTCAAATCAGGGCATTGGATGAGATGGGCTCTGCGGTCTCTTCCAGGAGTAAATCTCTGGTCCTATAACTGCAAAATGATATGAAATAGATTGCATTTTATTGATTTTGAACTGATGGAAAGTTATAGAATGAGCAAAGTGGAGTGGAAGGCTCTCAGCTTTCCACAAGAAAGGTTCAAAAGCTGGCAAACTTGGTTTTGACTTTTCTCTGTCTACCACGCCATTCTATGTTCTGGTTACAAACATCCACTAGTAATTTCCTATCACTAATCTAAATGGTTATGAGAAGTTACCTGTATATAGAGAGTACCTTTGGCACTCACATAAATGCATTTTTTTTCCTCTTTGACAGTGAGGTACTAGAAATAAAGGACAGCGTTTACAAATGCCCAGTCACGTAGATGATTTTTTTTTGTTTACACCTTAGGCAAAACAAAAATGAAAACAAAAACTGTGGGGTTAGGAATGGGAGAAGGCAGTCTGTTAGTGGAAAGGACAGTCTGGTTTCAGGAAGAGTCATTCTTGGAGGATGGGTAGCCTATCCCCAAGACAGTCTGCTTAGGTTTTGGGAGGTAGAGAGGATAAGCACTGGGAGGGAGTACCACATCAACGAGAAAACGTGGCAATGGCGTGCTAACCCAAAATCTATTTTTTTTAAGTTGTTTATGTGTGTGTGTGTGTGTGTGTGTGTGTGTGTGTGTGTGTGTGTGTGTGTGTCAGTGGGAGGTTGTAGGCAAGGGTTTACAGCTGGTAGAAAATGCACACTGGAGGAGGAAGTGTGCTCCTTACAAGTTGGTACTCTTGAACAAAGCCCAGTTAACCACTTTGGTGGTTAAAGCTCTGCTAATGTCCTTTATTTCTTTAGCCTGGTTTCCTTCTGTCTTGTCAGACCTTCTCAGACCCTATGCATCCACCCAGTTTTCTTAACTGATGTCTATGTAAGTTAAGTAGCAGTCACAATTTAGAAAAGCAAAAAAAAAAAAAAAGATCCAGCAAACATAAAAGCCTCTCAAAGCATAAATAAAAGGAAATTAAAAAGTCTGTAGTTCCACACTACAAAATGCATATTAATGTTGCCAGCAGTAGACAAACTGATATACAATAAAATGCAGATTTTAATTTGGCACATTGTCTGAAATTAGCGAGTTAAATTAGCTACAGTAGTTAAGGTTTATAAATTGGCTTCAGTGAAGCTACACACCAGAATTTCTAAAGGAAACATTAGCAGTTGAACATGCATTTATCACTCAGAAATAGATACTCTCTGCCACATTGCTTTTGAAATCATCTGGGCAGCCTTGAGCGAATTTGTGGCAGTTTCATTAAAAGCTTGATGACATAATTTTGTCCTTGATTTCAATTTGTTCAACTGGCCACTTTAAATGAAGTTAATTTCTCTACACACTTAAACATACCAATTGAAGATCATGCATTCACACACGAAGCCCTTAGAAACTGCATAGTAGGGTGGAAATAACCTTGGTTCTATAAGCAGAGGATGTGGATTCAAATTCTGCCACTGATGTATGTACCACAGATGATATATACACTACCTGTATGCTTTTTGGCAGGTCACAACCTCCTGAGTCTCAGTTTCTTCATCTTCAAAACCTCAGGGTTGAACTAGATGCCCTCTGGGGTCCCTTTCAGCTTCAAGCTACAATCCTATGATCTCCTGGACTTGGATCTTTGGAGCCTTAAGCATTGTTACAGAGCAGGACCTGGAGACCTCCTGGTAAGGCTCTAATGAATGAACACAATGAAGAAAGTTTTAAGTTCCTTGTAGTTGTTTATTCTTGTGGCCAGATACATTTAGTATCTTTCTCATCGACAAAAATGTATTAAATACTTAATAACACACAAAACTGTCTACTTATGTCCTTTTCTGAAGCCTCATCCTGACACAAAAGTGAATGTGGTTTCTGAAGAGGCAGCTGGTGGGGTACTGTGACACTGTGCAGTTCACTTAACCCATGTTTACCTCAGTTTCTTCATCTGTAAAATGGTGATGATAAGAACATTTGTATCCCAGGGTTGCTGTAAGTATCTTAAATAAGATAAAATTTGCAAAGTGTTTAGTATACTGATTGGCGCATAATAGGTACTTAATAAATGTTAGCTAATATTATTATTATTATTATTATCATTATTATTATTGAAGAATATGATAGTATACAAACTCTGTCACAGTGTTCTCAAAGGGTGTCTGTATTTCATCAGAATTTTATTTGGTATTCCACAAAATTTTGTATGTTGGAGATAAAAGAAAATTTAGTTGCTTAAAAACTGTTTAATACAAAAGCTATTTGTGTTATACCAATTTTATTACCTAGCACATACATGTTCAGTATAGCATTCACAAAATGAACAAAAGTTCCCTGTCATATGTACATAGAAAACTCAAAACGTACATGATTTTGCCTTGAACTCACAGAAAGCTCAAGAAAAAAATGGCAGCATTTATTGAGAAGAAACTTCTCCTATTTGAGTCTCCTACCTCTTATTTAGTGTTTCTAACTTAAAAGTTCAATTTCCATGATTAATCATGGCAAAAAATAGTGAACCAAGGACAAAATAAAGTTTGAGAACCACTCTTCCCACAGCTGGAGAGTTATTAACTAACAGGACTACCTGAATTTAACAAAGCTTATCACCAGGAGGCCCATATGGTGATGGAGTGTTTTGTTTCTTTGTTTGTTTTGGGTTTTTTTGTTTTGTTTTGTTTTCTGGGGCAGAAAAGGGAGGAAGATTTTTTTTTGGATAGTGACTCAAAATATTTTTGACTAATGCACAGAAAGACAATGGTCTGCTTTGGTGAAGGTGATACTCATCCCAATGAAATCACAGATCTTTGAGTTGTTGAGGGACAACAAACTTTTTGGAGAGACAAAGATACTTAGGCCCTGATAATAATAGCTAGCATTTATACAATATTTTAAAGTTCTGCTAAATGTTTTACATGTATGGTCTAATCTGGCCCTCAAAACACCCCTAAGTAGCAGACAGTATTATCTCTTTTTTTTTTTTTTGCCTTTTTGGTGAGGCAGTCGGGGTTAAGTGACTTGCCCAGGGTCACACAGCTAGTAAGTGTCATATATCTGAGGTCAGATTTGAACTCAGGTCCTCCTCATTCCAAGGCTGGAGCTTTATCCACTATGCCACCTAGCTGCTCTGATATTATCTCTTTTTTTTAACAATGAAAAAACAAACTCTGGGAGGATAGGTGACTTGCCCAAGGTCATACAGCTAGTAAGTGTCTTCTTAACTGCAAGTCTAGGGCTCTATGTCTTCTAGGTCACCTACCTGCCTACCTCAAAGAGATAAATCAGATAGATGGAGACACAATTTTTTTGTTGTTTAGTCATTTCAGTCATGTCTGACTCTTTGTGACTCCATTTGTGATTTTCTTGGCAAAGATACTGGAGTGGTTTGCCATTTCCTTCTCCAGCTCATTTTACAAATGAGGAAAATGAGGTAAACAGGGTTAAGTGACTTGCCCAGGGTCACACAGCTAGTAAGTGCCTGAGGCCAGATTTGAACTTAGAAAGATGAGTCTTCCTGATTCCCAGCACCACCTAGCTGCCCTGGAGACACAATACATACATAAATAACTATATTGTGAGACAGAACGTGTTAAGTCAAATGAAGGCTTTTGAGTGTAGAGGATTTTTCATTTTGCCATTGTATTGTCCCTTTTTTTGAGAAAGGCAGTATGATATACTGAACCCATAGTCAGAAAACCTGGGTTCAAATCCCACCTATGATTTTTCAGAGCTCTGTAACCTTGTGCAAATCATTTATTCCAGTCTTAGTAGACTTCATCTATAAAATGAGAACTGAATGACTTCTTAGATCACCTTCTGGCTCTATTTCTATGAGCCTGTGATCAGACCTCCATATGCTGAGTTTATTCATACTCCTAGCAGTTCCACCCGGCTTAGTCCTCTCAGATCCCTAAAAATGTTCAATAAATGACTATTGGGTGGATCAATGAGAGGTACAAAGTCCCTCTTTGGTGTGTCCCAAGGAAGAAGGATTATTTTCACTGGAAGAAACCTCAAACTTTTTATAGGGGATTTGGCATTTGAACTAGATCTTGAAGTACAAGTAGAATTTCAATAGCTAGAGACAGGGCAGTGAGGGTTATAGATGTAAACAAAAACTCAGAGGTGGCAAAAGCCTAGATCATAAGGATAGATGGCAGATAGCTCAGTTTCACTGAATCTTAGAGTACAAAAGGAAGAATCGGATGAATTAGGCTGGAAAGGTTGGGGTGGAGAAGAGACAAGTCATAGACAGCTTTGAATGGCAGCTTCCAGAGGGTGAACTTTAGTCAGTAGGGAGTCATTGAAAGTTTTAGGCAAAGGCTTGGTGGTTAAATTAGGGAGAATAATCTGAGAAGGTGGTAAAAGGTAGACAGAGGATGGAAGTATAAATGGTGGCAGGGATACTGGATAGAAAGTTACTGTAATAGTCCAAGCAAATAGAAACGAAAAACAAAAGAAAGTTGTTGGAATAGTCCAAGCAATTAGGGCCAGATTAGGAGAATGGCAGCAGGAATCCAAGGGGAGAGATCAAAGAGAAGTCAGTTAAAAGAAAAGAAAACAAAACAAAAAATGGATGCCTTTTAACTGGAAGTCTTATTATTATTATTATTATTCTCATTTTTAGCTTTTATTTAGTATTTTATTTTTCCCCAGTTACATGTAAAAACAATTTTTAACATTTGTTTTTAAAACTTTGAGTTCCAAATTCTCTCCCTCCCTCCCCAATGTCCCTCATTGAGAAGGCAAACAGTTCAGTATAGGATATACTTGTATTGGTGCTATATTATCCAGGACTGAGATGCAAAACAGGGCCTAGCTAGAGCAAGCCTCTCGATTTTAGGACCTACAGAGGCTTTAGTGTAACAGTAACAGCATGGGCCGTTAGGTGGCGCAGTAGATTACCTGGCCTGGATTCAGGAAGAACTAAGTCCGAATCCCACCTCATGCATTACTAGCTGTATGATCCTTAGCAAATCACTTTACTCCATTGTAGCTCAAAATCTGTGAGCTTATGCAAATATTTGGTGTCTGTAGGTTGATAGTTACACAAAGGCAGTTTTTTTATAGTATATGCTACTGTATGCTTCAAATTGCTATCCTAATTATCTTTCTTATTATTTCCTTTCATGAGACAATTGCATTCTTATCTCTATTCACTAAATGGAGGATATTTTCATACCATCCACTATGATCACCCAGTGTTTATATTAAAATTATTGAAGAAAGTACAGGAGATCTCTAAACATACAAATGGGTTGTAGTATTATGAAAATTCACTTATAGGCTAGGTTTTTTTAAACTTAGAACATATTTTTCCCACATAAACAATGCTTTGAGTAATAATTAGATTCCCAGACCAACGGGAAAAAACTAAAACAGAACTGATTTAAGTTTTGAATCTGGGGAAAGGGGCTAAGAGGCCCAAGGAGGAAGAAAAAGAGGTAGAGAATTCTCCCTCACTCTTGTTCTGAGCATAGGCTTGGGCTAAATGGTGGAAACCCTGTCTTTTCTTTGGTGAACTCCATGTTCTATTTCTGCATGTTTCTTCCATCTCCTTGTGACCTTCTTTCCCAGTCATGAAACTGCCCTAAATATTTGTATGTCATTGTGATACCCCATCTTTGCAACCACTCATTATCTACCCTCCCCAACAACCTACTTCTCATCTATCTGATTAAAATACCTAGTCCTGCTGCTTAGCCTAAGCTTCCCTAGAAGGATAGCAATTGATTCGTACTTAAGTGTAAATAACTGATAAACCCCAAACCTCAGAGGAACCTTAGTATCTTAAAGAGCAGATGCTTGGGGCAGCTAGGTGGTACAGTGGATAGAGCACTGGCCCTGGAGTCAGGAGGACCAGAGTTCAAATCTGGCCTCAGACATAAAACTCTCCCTAGCTATGTGACTCTGGGCAAGTCACTTAATCCCAATTGCCTCACCAAAAAAAAAAAAAAAAAGAAATGCAGATGCTTGCTAACATAAGTTTCCAACATGTTGAATTCTAGGCAGTATAATGAAGGAGACATTCTTGGAAGAAGAAGCCCTGCATCAACCTGGTACTAGGGTCAGTACCCTGACACTCTTCCTACTCTTTATACCATTTTCTCTTTGTCTACTTTTGAACCTAATGGTCCTCTAAAAGTGTTGTGTTATTTCAGCATAGTGTTGGCTGAGGGCATAGGAAAGGATGTACCAAAGGCAATCATTTTTGTGTATGTTATTGGTAAGTTGGGTCTCTGTAAATTGAAAACTTTCCAGATAGTGCATTTCATGGGGTTTTGCACACTCATTTCTATTTTCTCTAGGCATTTTTTCCCGAGCCCAACCCAATGGGAATGAGATTATTTAGGAGTTATTTAGAAGGAAAGCTATTGTTATCCTTAAAAAAATGCATTTCAATGGGCAAAGCCAAGAGAGTGGAGTAAACAGTAAATTGCTGTAACGCTCCTATATTCACCTCCAAACAACAATAAAATAGCACCCCAAAACAAATCCTGGAACAGCAGAACCAGCAAAAAGATGGGGTGAAACAATCTTTCAAGAAACTTGGAAGATTGGGAAGAAAGTTCTGTCTCACTCAAGTAAAAGGGGAGCCCAGTCCAGAACGGGAAGCATGCCAGCAAGCCAACAGCAAGTCTCACCTCAGCAAACCAGAGATCATGAGCCCCAGCGAAGTGGAGCAGGCAAAAGTCAACACCAGAACTCCTCCCCCTCCCCCATTTGCCTCAGCATAGCCAGGGGAACAGGCAGACTCCAGCAATAAGAACTGCCAGGTGCTTCAGCATAGTCCCAGGCAAACAGGTAGACACCAACCACAAAGTTGCCCTCTTTCCCCACCACATGCTTCAGTGTAGCCCCAGGAAAATAGGCAGTCTCCAGAGGCCAGATATCCAATGCTTCAGTAGAGCCCCACAGAAATGCAAAAACACTCCATCAGCCTCAGACAACAGCATTAGGACTTTGGCTCAGCACCAGGTAAGCTGCCAGAGTCCTAGAGCCTCCAGCAGTGCCAGCCACTCCCCACCCTATCTTCTCAGCAAAGTACCTGACATGAGGATTCCCCTGTGGATCTCAGGGTAACATCATTGCAGCACCAGGTAAACAACCAGGAACTGTAGCCCCTGGCCCAAGAGATAGTGCCCCTTCCACCCTGGGGGTGGGTGTGGGGGCAGAGCTCAAGTTTAAAGAAAGGAAAAACCCCAAAAAAGGTGAGCAAAAAAACAACAAAAAAAGAACCTGACCATAGGAAGTTATTATGGTGACAAGGAAGATCAAGACACAAACTCAGAAAAGGACAACAATGGCAAAACACCTATGAGGAAAACCCCAAAGAACAACAGGAAGTGGTCTCAAGCCCAGAAAGAACTCATGGAAGAGCTCAAAAAGGAACTTAAAAATCATAAAGAGAGGTAGCATAAATATTGGGAAAAGAAATGAGTGATGCAAGAGAATTATGAAAAAAGAGTCAACAGCTTGGAAAAAGAAAACAACTGCTTAAAAAGTACAACTGGCCAAATGGAAAAGGAAGTACAAAAGCTAATTGAGGAAAACAATGCCTTAAAAATTAGGATTGGGCAAGGGGAAGCTAATGACTCATGAGACATCAAGAATCAATCAAACAAATTCATAAGAATGAAAAAATAGAAGAAAATATAAAATAGCTTATTGGAAAAACAACTGACCTAGAAAACAGATCCAAGAGAGACAATGTCAGAATCACTGGACTACCTGAAAGCCACAATCAAAAAGGGGACATGGACAGCATCTTTCAAGAAATTATTAAGGAAAACTGCCCTAATATCTTGGAACCAGAGAGCAAATTAAACATTGAAAGAATCCACCGATCATCTCAGGAAAGAGATCTCAAAATAAAAACTCTAAGGAACATTATAGCCAAATTATAGAACCATCAAGCCAAAGAAAAAAAATACTGCAAGTGGCCAGAAAAAAAAAATTCAAATATTGAGGAGCCACAATCAGGATTACACAGGACTTAGCAGCTGCAGCATTAAAGGATCTGAGATCATGGAACATAATATTCCAGAAGGCAAAGGAGCTAGGACTATGACCAAGAATCACCTACCCAGTGAAATTATGCATAATACTTCAAAGGAAAAAAATGGTCATTCAATAAAATAGGAGGATTTTGAGCTTTCATAAGACCAGAATTGAACAAAAATTTTGATCTTCAATATCAAGACCCAAGAGAAGCCTTTCTAAAAAGGTAAAAAGAAAAGGAAAGAAAATATGAGAAATTCAATGGAGCTAAACTGTTTACATCCCTACATGGGAAGATGATGTTTGTAATTCTTACAAATTGTACCACAAATACTGGAAGAAATATGCATAGACAGAGGGTACAGATACATGATGAATTAGAGGGAATGACATAAAAATAAATAAGAGATGAGAAAGAGGAGTACACTGGGTGCAGAAGGAAGGGAGAGGTAGAAGGGAGTAAATTATTTCATATGAAGAAGTGTGAAAAACCTATTATGGTGGAGGGAAATATGGGAGGGTGGGTGATGGGCGTTGCTTGAACCTTACTCTCATCAGTAATGGCTCAAAGCAGGAATAATATACACAATCAGTTGAATATAGAAATCTATCTTACCTACAAGAAAGTAGGAGGGCAAGAGATTAAATAAAGGCAGGGGACTGACAGAAGAGAAGGCAGACTATGGGAGATGAAAGATAGAAGCAAAATACTGTTGAGGAGACAAAGAGTGAAAGGAGAGAGAAGACAAACAAGAGGAAAAATAGGATGGAGGGAAATACACAGTTAGTAATCGTAACTGTGAATGTGAATTGGATGAACTCTCCCATGAAGCAGAAGCAGATGGCAGAGTGGATCAAAAACCAGAACCCTACAATATGTTGTTTACAAGAAACACACTTGAAGCAGAGAGACACACAGAGTAAAGGTAAAGGGCTGGAACAGAAAGTATTATACTTAAGCTGAAGTTAAAAAAAAAAACCAGGGGTAACAATTGTAATCTCAGATAAAACAAAAGCAAAAATAGATCTAATTAAAAGAGAAGAGGAAGAAAATTACATCTTGCTAAAAGGCACCATCGATAATACTAAATGAATCAATACTAAATATATATGCACTAAGTGGTATATCATTTAAATCCTTAAAGGAGAAGTTAAGTGAGTTATAGATTCATGATCAAACAAGAGATGGAGAGCACTACAAAATGTAAAATAGGTAATTTTGATTATGTTACATGAAAAAGTTTTCACACAAAGAAAACCAATACAACCAAGTTAGAATGAAAGCAGAAAGCTGGGACGCAATCTTTACAGCAAGTGTATTGGATAAAGGCTTCATTTCTCAAATATATAGATAACTGAGTCAAATTTATAATAATACAAGACATTTCCCAATTGATAAATGGCCAAGGGATATGAACAGGCAGTTTTCAGATGAAGAAATCAAAGCTATCTGTAGGCATATATAGAAGTGCTCCAAATCACTTTTTGTTAAAGAAATGCAAATTAAAACAATTCTGAGGTACCACTTCACACCTATCAGATTGGTTAGTATGACAAAAAAGGAAAATGATAAATGTTGGAGAGGATATGGGAAAATTGGAACACTAATACATTGTTGGTGGAGTTGTGAAATGATCCAACCATTCTGAAGAGCCATTTGGAACTATGTCCAAGGGGCAACCAAACTGTGCATGCCTTTGATCCAGCAATAGCATTACCAGGTCTGTACCCCAAAGAGATCATAAAAAGGGGAAAAATATTTATAGCAGCCCTTTTCATGATGGGAAAATATCGGAAACTGAGGGGACGCCCATCAACTGGGGAATGGCTGAACAAGCTGTGGTATATGAATGTAATGGAATACTATCTTGCAATAAGAAATGGTGAACAAGCAGATTTCAGAAAAGCCTGGAACACTTGTACAAACTGATGCAAAGTGAAATGAGCAGAACCAGAATACACATATCAGCAACATCATGTGATGATCAACCATGAATGACTCAGCTCTTCTCAGCAGCACAATGTTCCAAGACAAGTACAAAGGTCTCATGAAGGAAAATACTATCTACATCCAAATAGAACACTGAAGGACTCTGAATGCAGATCAAAGCATACTTTTTTCACTTGATTCTTTTCATCTTTTTTTCCCCTTTTGATCTGTTTTTCTTTCCCAACTGTGACTAATATGGCAATATGTTTTACATGATAGTGCATGTATAACCTATATCAATTGCCAACCACTTTAGGAAGATGGAAGGGAGGGAGGGAGAAAAATTTGGAACTCAAAATCTTGGAAAAAAGAATGCTAAAAATTGTAATATCCTCATAAGTGGGAAAAATACTATTAAAAAGTGAAAATGCATTTTAATAATTTACCCAGTCTATAAAAGTGCTTTTCCCCTAAACTGACCATGTCTTCATGTCTGCAATCTAATAATTTTATGGAACTTTTCTAAGTACATTATTTATTTATTGCCTTTCAGATCTGAAATGGTCAGCATCAAGAATTTTAAAATGATGAAGAAATAATATTTTTGTTTTGTTTTGCTTTATGGAATGATTAATTTTATGGCATTAGTGCCTAAAATTAAATAAGAAAAAAAGGTAAAAAATTGCAAATTACAATAGGGCCAGTACACATCATTTAAAGAGAAGAAATTACATAAGCCACTCAAATTATGTAGCTCCCTTTACTGGCAGAGTTTAAATTAAAGAGCACTCAAGCAAAATTTTGCTACCCAGCCCCTCCCAGAAATGCTTTGTCACAAATCCACCCCTCTACTCCCCAAACCTTCTAGTAGCAATAGGGGCTGCCTGGTTGGGAGAGAATCTGTGTGCAATCTAAGCTTCAAGGAATGTAGTGAAAAAACTGATTACCCTGAAGTAATACTGATGAGATTCTTCTATTAATTTTCTTTATGACTTGGTAAAATACACTAGCATCCCAATGAGTCTCAGGTCCTCAGAATACCTTTCCTCAGACAGGCACTGGGGGGTGGGGGAAATCCTTCATCTAATTTGTTTTCTAGTGAAAGGTATATCTATGTGTGTTTCCTTGTTTTAAAATTTTACTCCTATGGTTTCCCCCCTTGGTGTCTCTCAGCTTTATATTATTCTGAAAAATCAATAAATCCTTTGCACATAATAACGCTTACCTACTCTACCTCACAGGGGTCTTGTGATTTGTAATTAATTAATGTTTGTAAAGAGCTATGGGATTGCCCTGCATTGGCAAGGCACTCTGAGTGCCAAAGGATCATTATTAATAAGTATGAGTATCCAAATGCCTCTAGATGTCAGCAAAACATCTTTTTATAAATTTAATTTGACAGCCATTTTTGCAAGACCAGGCTGAATATTTTCCCCTTTTTCTGGAGACCCACAAAGAAAAGCAACACAAGCAGTATCAGCGGATTCTCTTCTTTGCCTAAATATGGTTCTTTACCTTCCATAAGGCTTTACAATACTAAGGAGAAGAAGCCAGAACCATAATGCCTCTTACTGGTAATTGGTCTGAATTTGGTCTCACGGCAGACTGAGTAATTTCCTAGACAATTCAACATTGAAGGTTAATCTTTTTCTAAGAGGGGTCTTTCATTTCCTCACCTTTAAGAGAATAAGAGGATGGGGTAGGGCAGTGAAATTAGAAGCTTTCCTCTAAGTACGAGTTCTCACATTTTTTATGACCGTGGAATTTTCCTTTATCTGGCCTACCATAAGAATACTTCATTTATGCTTTTTGTATTTTATACTGTTCTCACCTCCCTACAAATCCACCTCATAAAACTCTGTTTTGTTTATAACAAAGACAAATAATTAAGCAAACTGGCATATCTACCATGGACAGCAAACACAACAATACCTACCCACAGCCAATGAGAGGAGAGAAGTATGCTATATTAACAGTTTTGTGAACCAAGATTAGACACTGCATAATTTGAGTTCTGATATTTTTATTATTTTGTTGACAATATTATATATGTTGTTCTCCTGGTTCTGGTTTCCCCGCTCTAGATCAGATCACAGAAGTCTTCTCATCTTTTTCTGCTTTCTTCATCTTCTTGGTTTCTTTGGTCCAATGATATTCCATTCCCTTCACATAGAACACATTTTCTAGCCATTGCCAATTGATGGGAGACTATTTTGCTTCTAGTCTCCCACCCCTTCTGTTAAAAGGAATACTGCTGTGAATATTTTAACATGTAAGATTTTTTGTTATTTACCTCCTTGTGGTATATGCCCAATGATGGGATCAACAGGTCAAAAAGTGGGAACAGTTTAGTAAATTTTCAAATTGTTCCAAATACATTGCCAGAATAATTGCACCAGTTCATAGCATCATCAACAGTTTTCTAGTATTCTAGTGGGAAAGATGATGGATTTTGAATCAGAAACCATATGTTCAAATTTCTGCTCTGCTATTTACTATGTGAGTGATTTTAAATAAATCACTTCATCTCTCTGGTTAGGTAAGTTACTTAACTATCATCATTTTCCTCCTTTATAAAATGGGGTGATGGGGTTTAGATTACATGGCCTCCAATATTTCTTCCTGCTCTAAATCTATGATAATTTATCCTATTTTCACTTTGATATGCATTGAGAATCTATCTAGAGAATTGTGTGAGTAGTTTTAAAATATGTCTTATTCTGAATGGATTGTTTCTTTGGCTTAAGTAACACTACTGAGATGAAAAAAAATAACTGAGGCAATTATCTATATAATCAGGCATCTTGTTCCCCCATCATGTTGTTGTTGTTGTTGTTGTTGCTGTTTTTAAGAGCACCATTATTTAAATGATTAAGTTTAGTTGTCAGTGACAATCAGTGTCATCACAATGACTCACTTTTCTACTTTCCATTACTATGTTTGTGAATCACTGGAATCCATGTTATAAGAAAGGGGTGGGTGGGTATTGGGCTTACATTGGTATATAAGCTCTCATTCCATCAGTCAAGCATCAGCCTTCCTTGAAATGGAGTATAATAAAACTCAGGATGAAAAACGAGATGAGTACCAAGGCAATCTTTATACAGGATGGCAGGCTTTGGTTCAGTGTTGTATTATCCCAGTCAACTACATCTGAAGTATGGTATTGGATTCATGGTGCTGAACTTAGTCTCATTCAGTGGCTTGCTTGGCACTGCTAGGCTGATGCTAGAGGTGCAGATGACCTTCCCAATACCTGACCTTTACCAGCCCTTTTCTTTTGTCCTATGCTCATTGTTCTGAGTTTGTCTTTCTCCTCAAAAGAGGGGAACCAGGCTCCCAGGTTTTCAATACTTACACCCCCCCCAAGATTTCTGAGAAACAATTCTAATTTTTTCTCTAGTGTAAGAGGTCTTCTCCAGTGCCTGTGTGAGAGACATATAATAAGATAACTAGATTACAAATGAGAATCAGGTATGGAAGAAGTTTTATTCTCACATGCATCAAAGGGAATGCTAAACAATAAATAATATTGGAATGATTACAATCATTTGAGATGCTAATATTCAAGCGTTGTTTGGGACAAGTAAAAATAACTTCTTTGTGAGAACTACATATTATCTATTTTACATTTCACCTCCACAAATATAACCTGGTTAAATCTAGGTGGGTTCTTACATTTGATGGTTTGATAATTTGTCTCTCAGTAGGTGACTTTTTCCTCATTAGTCCAGTTACTTCTACTTGTGCTACTGACATTGGTACTTTAGCTGCTCCAGTAACTGAAACCCCAAATCCTCAGGAAGTGGAAATTTCATCTAACTTTGGGATCTCACAAAGCCTTCTAGCAGGAAGTAGCCCCATCACAGATACCAATTTGCCTAAGAAGCCAGGAGTTAACCTTTTTTTTTTTTGGCTAGGCAATGGGGTTAAGTGACTTGCCCAGGGTCACATAGCTAGTAAGTGTTATGTGTCTGAGGCCGGATTTGGACTTAGGTCTTCCTGAATCCAGGGCCCGTGGTCTATCCACTGTGCCACCTACCTGCCCCTGGAGTTAACATTTTGTAGCCCAGTGGTGGGTAAGACATCCCTCTGCCAAGCCACTGGAGCTTACAAAGTCATCATTCTATCTTGAGGCCAAAAGGAAGGAGAATCCTCGTAGGATAGTTTATCACATTCGTGGGATTACAACCTAGCAGCTAATTAGGTGTCAATGGATGATAGGAAACAGAGGCTATCTGTACCTTCTCTGAAGATGTTGTGGTTTGGGGTAGAACATCCAGAAAAGGAAAACCAGGTAGCAAAGGGTCTCCAATTTGTGCCATATTAAGATTGGTAGTTTCAACTGGGGATGGTTAGTCTGGAGAAGAGATTTAGGGAGGGACATGATAATCTTAAAGTATTTGAAGGTTTGTCATAAGGAAGAGAGATAATATTGGTTTTGTTCTGCCCCAAAGGGCAGAACTAGAGGTAATCAGCTGAAGTTACAGAGAGGCAAATTAGGCTTAACATCCTAACTTTTATTTTATTCTATTTTATTTTTTAAAATTTTATTAATTTATTTTGATTTATCAACAATCACTTCCATATGCTTTTGAGTTGAGAAATTTTCTCCCCCTTCCTCCCAACCCCTCCCCAAGACGGCACAAAATCTGATATAGGCTTTACATTTACATTCCTATTAAACATATTTTCACATTAGTGAAGTTGTAAGTAAAAATTAAAACCAATAGGAGGAACCATCAGAAAGATGAAACAAAACTCAACAGAAGGGAAAAATAAGTGATAGCAGTTCGACTTCCATAGTTCTTTCTTTGGATGTGGACAGCATTTTCCATCACGAGGCCTCTGGAGATGTCTTAGATCCTTGCAATGCTGAGAAGGGTTCAGTTTAACAATATTAGTCATCGCATAACGTGGCTGTTATTATGTACAAAGTCCTCTTGGTTCTGCTCACTTCACTCAGCATCAGACCATATAAGTCTTTCCAGGTTTTTCTGAAGTCAGCCTGTTCATCATTTCTTATAGTGCAATAGTATTCCATTACATTCATATACCACAACTTGCTCAGCCATTCCCCAATTGATGGGCATCCTCTCAATTTCCAATTCTTTGCCACCACAAAAAGACCTGGGATGAAGATTTTTGTACATGTGGGTCCTTTTCCCATTTGTTTGATCTCTTTGGGATATAGCACTAGAAGTGCTATTGCTGGATCAAAGGGTATGCACATTTTTGTAGCCCTTTGGGCATAGTTCCAAATTGCTCTCCAAAATGGTTGGATCATTTTACAACTCCACCAACAATGTATTAGTGTTCCAATTTTCCCACATCTTCTCCAACATTTATCATTTTCCTGTTTTGTCATATTGGCCAATCTGATAGGTGTGATGTGGTACCTCAGAGTTGTTTTGATTTGCATTTCTCTAATCAATAATGAACATCCTAACTTTTAGAATTACCCCAAAAGGGAAAGTAGTAGTGGAAGTTTTCCAACAGAAATTGGACCACCACTTGTTGGATAAATTGTAGACAAGACAGAATTGTATTCAGGTTTAGGGTAGACTAGATGGTTACTGAGGTTGCTCTCACTTCTGAGATTCTGTGATAAATCACTTCATCAGTCTGAGCTTTAGTTTTCTCTTTGGTGAAGCAAGGGTAGTAATGGATATATAACCTTCCTCACTGGGTTGTTTTGAGAAAAATGCTTTGTACAGCATAAAATGTTATACAATAAGTACATATCAATCATGGGTAAAGACTTGCACATGGTCTAATGTCCACTGAGCTGCTATTTGAAAATGCATTCATTAGGATACAGTTTGGAGTTCTGTTGTGAAGAATGATCCTGGTACCTCTCATAAACTTTCTTTCTCAGAGTAGGCCAGTGTTAGGAAATGTGGGATCTCTGCATCAAGGACTGTGAATTTCAGCCTCTTTACCTCATACCAATAGGCAGCGTTGACTATTATTGTAAATAAGGAAGGTTTCAGTTTAAATAAATAAATGATTATAGTTGGCAATAGATGCATAAACATGGATTTCTTAATCCTTAGATATTTCCTCTTAATAAACTGTGTATTCTAGTAGAAAAGGAAATTTGCCTGAACTCTGTATCATGCCAAAGGCAAATCACAATAATCATCATATAGTAAGTACTTAATAAATGTTTGTCCTTTTGTATTTGATGCATTAAAATTAACTCACTAATCAACAATCAATCAACAAAGATTTATGAAAAGTTTATTATGTTCCAGGCTTATAGTCTATCAGGGGCAATAACAAATGTGTGTATACAAATACACATATATGCTATTTGTCTGGCAATGTGTTAAGCATTGGGAATACAAAGAAAGTGAAAAAAGAAAAAAAATAAGACCACAGTGTCTGTTCTCAAGGAACTGAAAATATGCAATACATACATACATATTTGTATATATGTGTATATGTATATTATATGTATATATACATATATAGAACACTAAACTCTATAATGAATTTAGAAACATCTTTTGCTTCTTACCTCTATGTTATGGACAGTTAAAGGAGAAGAGGAAGAATGGAAAAAAGGAACAGATATAAAGAAAGTGATGAAGAAATAAATTTCTTGTTCCCATTGGAGTCTATGAACTTGTTCATTTTTAATATTTTGATGTATTTCAATATAATTGGTTTTCTCTATAATCCTATGTATTTTCTTTTACTTATTTAAAAGCGCAGTTCTACAAAGGGATTCATAGGCTTCACCAGATTGTCAATGGCATCCATAACATACAAAAACAAATAGTAACTCTTATCCCCAAATCCTCCACTGATTTACCCAAAGCACTACTCTAGGTATTTTAAGCATACAAGGGGTACTCATGCATTATTCCAATTACTCAGCTGTTATCCCTTATTTTCTTCATGGCCAGCCTATTTTCTTTCCCTATTATGTCTCCTTTTATGCCATGTTGCATGCCACTTATGCCCATTTTTCCATTTCTTTATATGTAAAATGGGATAGTATCATGTAGAAGGTAGAAAGGTAAGCTTGGAGCCAGGAAGACCAAGTTTCAAGTCCCATAGCTGAAACATTCTGGGTATATAATATCTTGGTAAGTCGTACCACCTCTGAGGGCCCCTGGCAACGCTCTTAACATTATGGTTTTGAATCAGGTGTTCATTGGCATTATTAGAGGGCTTTCCTCATTGGGAGGCCCCTTTAAGAAAGAATTAGAGGTCTGATACTGCTGGGGTGCTTTTGCTTGTACTCAGACCTCACTTCAAGATCATATTTCTCCCTAGCCTCAAAACATGATCCCTGAGAGTTTTCTCTCCAGTCCAAACACCCTATCTCTGGCAATAACTCATGAGTGGACCCAGCAAGGCAAACTATCCCACTATGTCTCCCTATTACTAGAACAAACTGACCTCTGTAGAATTGCCCTTGTATGAATGAGACTTGTATCTTGTTTCAATAAAACTATCATGTACTGATTCCCTTAGGGACCTCCCTCCCCAGTTTCCAATATGTTATCACCTAATTAGCATACTTGGCACACAATCCACTATTTTTCCTATATAAGCTTTAACATCATTCCTGTTAGGTGGCATAGCTCCTTAGGGAGCTCTGCTCACCATAGCAGAATCCCTTAAGGAGCTCTGCCCGGCATATTAATGTTATAATAAACTTTTTGACAACTTTACTTAAAGATTGCTTGAGTCCCTGAACTCATTCCAGACAACCCTGTCCTGTACTTCATTCATGGGGGGGCGGGTGTCCCTGAACCTCCCAAAACCACATCAATACCACCTTGACCCCCACTCCCAAAACAAAAAACATTATAGTCACTAATTCACAGGGTTATCACAAAACTCAAATGAGAAAATCTATCTAAATCGAGGGGATCTTAACCTAAGTACATGGCATTTAAAAACACTTTGATAACTGTATTTTGATATTATTGCTTCCCTTTGTAATCCTACATATTTTATTTTATGCATATAATATTTGGGGGGGATAATTTTCATTAACTGCCAAAAGGGGCCATGACACCGGTCTAAAAGAAGTCTTCTACAATGCTGTGTCATGTAGTTTCTAAATGTACTTCTCACCCCATGTTCCAGTCAATCCCTTTTAAATTAATTTGAAATAACCTATTAAAGTCAATCCACTCCTCTCATTGCTGAAGTCAAGATTCTTTAAAACTGCTTAACAACTATTGTATTCACCTTCCACCTGCACTGTGTAACTTGGCAATGTCAATGCCATGCAGGGCTGGTAAGGCACAAATCTTGTATATTGCATGTATGTATACATACTATCTCTCCTTCACCCCTCTCATGATATGGCTTTAGCCTCCCACCTTCAGAGAAATGATCTTCCCTTCTTCCAATTACTCAGTCAGTCAATAACACATATTAAGCACCTACTATGTTCCAGGTGCTGTGCTAAGTGCTGGGGATACAAAAGGAGGCAAAAGACAGTCATTCCTTATTTTTGAGGAAATCTTTCTATGGAAAGCTGGTACTTAACTCAAAATCTGAAACTTTGAATTCAGCACTTAGCAGAATTCCTGACACATTATAGACCATTCATTGTGTGTGTGTGTGTGTGTGTGTGTGTGTGTGTGTGTATTCAATTATTTCATCTAAGTTTTCCTGACCCCATTTAGGGTTTTCTTTGCAGAGATAATGGAATAGTTTGACATTTCCTTCCCCAACTCATTTTACAGATAAGGAAACTGAGGCAAACAGGATTAAGTGGCTTGTCCAGGGTCACACAGCTCATAACTGTCTGACGCCGGATTTGAATGCTTCCTGGTTCCAGGCCTGGTGCTCTATCCACTGTGCCACCTAGCTACCTATAGACCACTAGCAAGTGCATATTGATTGCTACTGGTTGTTCATGGACTCTGGTCTCTGGCCTGAGTTCATACAAGGAAACAGAAAAGTAGAAGAAAGCAGTTAGGAACCAAAGGTCCAAGACCCAGGCGCTTCTTCTGTAAGTTACCACTTCGTTTATCCTTTGGGGAGGGGGAGGTGCAGAAAAAGGAAAAATTCCCTCCCTTCCTTCTTGTTATGAATTGGTCAGAAATCTAGGAAGATAAAGCTTCAGGAAAGAGAAGGGCAAATCTTTTTCACAGTTTGCTTTTATAGACCATTTAGAAGAGGTGATTCTGCTGACAAAAATCCATCCCCAGTGAGTTTAAGTTGCTAATAATCTTGGAGGCAGTTCCATTCACTGGGTCTCAATGAGAGGAATTGCCTTTGCATTCTAAGAGAGGGGCTAGCTTTGCAGTCCACCTCCTTGAGAGGAACCATTCAGATGCACATCCATACCCTATAATCTCATCAAGTTGATTGAAAGGGCTCAAGAACTGATCCCAGGACTTTGTTAAATTATCCCCACCTGTTTACACTATTCACGTAGTGAATACTTAATAAAGTGTTTGGATGAATGAATGTTTTAATGAATTAACATGAATAGTGAATGCTGAAGAACAAAGAATCAATACAAATAAGTTTCAAGTGAATTATATAAGCAGATGATGAGCCCTTAAGTAGGTGAGATTGGAGGTCAGGGGCTCTAATAATGACTAGATTTCCTTTGTATCTCTTGCCATTTTTTACAACTAATTTACAATCTTAAGTATTTTCAGAACCATCTCATCAGTTTAATTCACAAAATCTCACTCTTCCTGCCTGCTGCCTGTTCCATAAATCTCCTTGTTCCCAGTTTTATGCCAGGCATGATGCTCAGTGGCTACATTAGCTAAAAGAGTAATGGAAAGTTAGAAAGTAACTAATGACCCAAAGTTTCCTGAAAGAACTTTAAAAACAGCCCCAAGGACAGGACTGAATTTCTGATTCCGTGTACTCACTACACTACAAAATCCTCAGCCCTTGCTAATCTCTTTTTGTTCCTTTTACAGGCTTTATTTTGCAGTGGGATTGCCTCTTTGTGAATGCTGAAGCATGCCAATAATAAGCAGAATAATCTAAAGAAGGGAAATGGAAACTGAGAGGAGAGAGAAAAGAGAATGACAGAGGAAGAAAGAGAGAGAGGGAAAGGGAGGAGAGCAAAGGGGAAAAGTGAGGGGAGGGAAGAGGAAGAGAGGAGAGAAGAGGGGAAAGGAGAGAGGGACTTTTCTCTTACCTAGTAAACATCTTGGTTCAGTCCCTCATCTAGAAGCTTGCAAACAGGCTCCTAATTGGTTTCCCTGCCTCAAGTCTCAGGATTATAGTCTATACTACACAGTGTCCCTGCCAAAGACATTTTCCTTAAGGTCAAATCAGACCATGGCACTCCCCAACTCAATAAACTTCTGTGACTCTTTTGCTCAGATAAAATGTAAACTTCTGTATGTAGCTTTTCAAATCTTTCACAAACTGTCCCAACCTACCTTTTTTGCTTCTTTGGACATTATTCCCCTTTCTACACACTGTGATGCAGCACAATTGGCTTTCCCTCTGTTCCTCCCAAATGGCACTCCATCACCCATCTCTATCGTTCCCTGTGCCTAGAATGTATTCCCTCCCTACCTCTGTCTCTTGAATTCCTCTTTGAGTTCAAGTTTCAACTCAAGCACCATCTTCCACACAAAGCTTTTTCTGATCCTCCCAATTTCCCACATCCAAAACTTCCTTGTAGTTAATGACTTTGTATTTATTGTCTTTATGTTTATGTATATAATTATATGTATCAGTTGTCTTCCCTAATCAGCATATAGGTTTCTTTAAATTAGGAATTGTTTCAGTCATGGTGGCATATAGTTAAATATTTAATAAATGATTATTTTTCATTCATTCATTGTCTTTGTATATTAGGCACAGATAAGGTTTAATAAATAGAGAGATAAAAAGTGTGTGTGTGTGACAGAGAGAGAGAGAGAGAGAGAGAGAGAGAGAGAGAGAGAGAGACAGAGACAGAGACAGAGACAGAGAGACAGAGATCTTTCTGGATTCCTTATATTCCGTCATGCAAGATGCTTAATCACCTCTCTCTCTCTCTCTCTCTCTCTCTCTCTCTCTCTCTCTCTCTCTCTCTCTCTCTCTCTCTCTCTCCTCTCACTTAAGCAATAGAAGGTGAAGATAGTATGTGTCACCTAAGATCATGTTTGTTAATATGTTATTATTTCTCCAGTAGGGTATAAGGACAGAGAACAATACTACCTTTTGCTACCAGCTGCATCTGGGTGAGTGTCTTCCTCAGGGAAATCTGAGCCTAAAAAAAAAATCTACCATAGAGAAAAGGCAATAACAGAAATCTGTTCTGATTTGCTGTCTAACATGCCATATAAATGAAACAATCAACCAAGAAGACAAAGGAACCTCCTGGTAACCACTAGAGGCCAAAGTCACTTATGTAATATAGCTGAGCTGCAGGTAACTATTTTTAGCCATTTCCTATACTCCTCTTTTAAACTCTAATTTTAGTTAAGGGGAGGAGGAATAAAGTAAATAATGTTATTCAGAGAGAAAGATGTGGATCAGGGGCGGGGGGGGTGTCATACATGTTTCCTTGAAATTATAGTTTGCAGCCTGAAAGAAGAGATTTACTCCACAACTTTTGCAAACAAAGTCATGAACAAAACCATGGCTTGGACATAAGGTCAATTAGAATTCCTTGGGGGGAAATACTATAAAAGGTTAAAAAAATGATGTTATAAATGAAATGAGAACTTTAGAACAAAGAACTAGAAAAGAAATGAGAGTTCTAGAGGAAAAAAACTGGGAAGAGAATAAATAGCTTATTGTGGGAACCTTACCCAAGAAACAGATTCTTTGAAAATTATGTAGTGGATCAAACAGAAATCAGTATCTCCATGACATAATAAGCAATACTTTAACAAAATGAAATGACTGAAAAAATGTAAAAAAAAAGATATGTCCTATCAGAAATAACTTACCTGAAAAATAGGCCAAGGAAAGAAAAATCTATCAGAGAGAGAGAGAGTGAGAGAGAGAGAGAGAGAGAGAGAGAGAGAGAGAAGAGAGAGAGAGAGAAAGAGATTAAGCCTGGATACCATATTTCAAGAAATCATGAATGAAAACTGCCTAGAACTATTGGAACCAGAGGGCAAAGAGAAAATAAAAAGAATTCACTGATCACTTTCTAAATCCTATCCCTAAATGAAAGCTATCCTAAATAAGCTAATATAGAGTTTCAAGGTCAAAGAAAAAACACTGCAAGCATCCAAAAAGAAAGAGTTCAAATATCAAGGCACCATATTCAGGATCACATAAGACTAGGCAGTTACCACTTAAAAGGAGAGAACTTTTAATATGACATTCCAAATGCCAAAAGATAAAGACTTGTAACCAAGAATAATTTATCCAACGAAACTCAGTATAAACCTTGAGGAGAAAAAAAGGATCTTAAATAAATGAAAGACTTACAACTTTTCAGGTGAAAAGACCAGAGGCAATTAGAAACTTTAAAATGAAAGCACAGGGGTTATGGTAAACATTTAAAAGTAAATATGTTTGAGTAACTAGAAGTGATGAGTATGAGTATCCCCAGTGGGGGAGGGGTTGGAAAAAAATGTTCCCTTAAGCTCTAATTTCAAGTGTCATAGAGGGAGTTAAATAAGTCAGAAGACCTGGAAGTGATTTTATTATGTTCTGGTGATTTTAAGTGAAGAAAGAAAATGGAGAAGAAGAAAAAGGTAGTAGGGAAGGGATGGAATTTACTATCTTACATAATTAGAATGTATAAGTAGAAGGCTCTGCAAACATGGAGGAAGGAGTGGGGGGATCAAAGAAAGATAGAATACACATACACAAGTTTGATTAAAGAAATACTTTCAAATCAGTAAGAAAATAGAAGAGAACTAGAAGAAAAGAGAGAAATATAATAGCAGTGAGGGCATATTCAAGGAGGGATAAGTCATAAACAAAACAAACTCTAATCTATCAATGATAACTTGGATTGTGTGGTTATTGATCAAGGCCCAGACATCCCGGAATATGAAGTCAAGTAGACTTTAGGAAGCATTGCTAACAATAAAGCTAGTGGAAGTGATGGAATTCCAGTTAAGCTATTCAAAACCCTAAAATTGTTGCTAAAGTTTGGCACTCAATATGCCAGCAAATTTGGAAAACACAACAGTGGCACTAGATTAGAAAAAATCAGCTTATGTCCCAATGCCCTTCTTTAAGGGCAATGCCAAGGGATGTTCAAATTACCAAACAATCACATTAATTTCATATGACAACAAGGTTGTGCTTAAGATTCTGCAAGCTAGGCTTCAGCAATATGTGAACTGAGAAATACCAGAAGACCAGGGTAGTTTTTGAAGTAGAGGAACTAGAGATCAAATTGTGAACATTAGCTGGATTATGACGAAAGCAAGCAAGTTCCAGAAAAACATCTACTTCTGCTTTATCGACTACACCAAAGCCTTCGACTGTGTGGATCACAAGAAAATGTGTCAAGTCCTCAAAGAGATGGGAGTGTCAGGTCATTTACCTGTCTCCTGAGAAACCTGTATATGGGTCAAGAAGCAACAGTTAGAACTAAACATGGAACATCCAATAGGTTTAAGATTAGAAAAGGAGTACAACATGGCTGTATATTGTCACTTTATTTATTTAACTTACATGCAGAGTACATCATGTGAAATGCCAGGCTAGATGAATCAAAAGCCAGAATTAAGGTTACTGGAAGAAATATCAACAGTCTCAGATGTGCAAATACCACTCTGATGGCAGAAAGTGAAGAAGAGCTGGCTTGAAGCTTAACATCAAAAAGAAAAAAAAAAGAACCTAAGATCTTGGCAAATGGTTCCAACACATCTTAGCAAATAGAGGGAAAAGAAATGGAAGTAGAGTCAGATTTTATATACTTGGGCTCAAAGATCACTGCAGATGGTGACTATAGCCATGAACTTAAAAGATACTCCTTGGAAGAAAAGCTATGACAAATCTGGACAGCATACTAAAAAGCAGAGACATCACCTTGCCAACAAAGGTCTATATAGTTAAAGCTATAGTTTTTCCAGCAGCAATGTATGGCTTTGAGAGTTGGACAATAAGGAAAACTGAGCACTGCAGAACCAACACTTTCAAATTGTGGTGTGGGAGAAGACTATTGAGAGTCCCCTGAACAGCAAGGAAGTCAAATCTGTCAATACTCAAAGAAATTAATTCAGGCTATTCACTGGGAGGTCAAATACTGAAAATGAAGCTTAAATACTATGGCCACATAATGAGAAGATAGGACTCATTGGAAAAGACCCTGATGTTGGGGGGGAAAAAATTGAAAGCAAAAGGAAAAGGGGCTGTCAAAGGATGAGATGAGTAGATAGTATGGAAACAATGAACATGAATTTGGACAGACTTCAAGAGATGGTGGATGATAGAAGAGAAGAGTTGGACATGACTGAACAACAAAACAACAACAACAACAGGGAATTAAAAGGAAGAAAAAGGAAGAGTAAGAACCTGTGTTTGGAATCTAAGTGAAGGAAAGAAAAGACAGGGAAGAGGAAGGAGAATGCATGAAGTATAGAACATTAATGCTGAGGACACTCCTCTTTCCTCACACCATTCTTTGTTGTAAGAAGAAAGTCGGGAGGCAAATAGAAGGAACATTATAAGAAGATAAGTTGGAGGGTGATAATCAATTACTAATCATAACCATGAATGTGAATGGGATGAGCTTGCCAGTAAAATGAAAGAGGATAGAATGGATTAGAAAGCATAATCCAACAATACATTGTTTAAAAGAAAAACTCTTGAAAAATATAGATATGAAAAATTAAAAATAAGGGCCTGGAATTTCAACCGAATTTAAAAAAGGAAGATACAGAAAACATTACAGCAGATAATACAGCAACAAAACTATACTGGATTAAAAAAGATAAACAGGGAAGTTTTGAAGGCAAAATAGATAATGAAAAGATACCAATATTTAATGTATGTGTACTGAATGTCACAGAATCTAAAACCTTAAAGGAAATGTCAGATGATTTATAGGATTAAATAAAAAGTCAAACTCTAATAGTTGGACAACTTAATATGCCTTTTTCAAATCAAGACAAACTTAACAAAAATAAATAAGAAATAAATTAAAGATCTGAATTAAAGTGTTTAAAAGTTAGATGTAATAAAGTTCTTGTGATTTATGAATGGGAATAGAAAATTGTATATATTTTTCAGCAGTATATGGCACATTTAGAAAAACTGACCATGTATTAGGGAATAAAAACTTTACAAACAAATTCAGAAAAGTTGAAATATTTAACAAATGCCATACAAGCCAAAATAAAACAAATATTATATTCAATAAAGTGCCATTGAATAAATCGCTAAAATTAATTAGAGATGGAAAAAACTTGATCTTTAGATCTTAGTGAATAAAAACAAGTGATAGAAACAAAGAAAATAATAATGAAACAATATACCAAAAATTTCAATATTTTCCTACGGCAAAGTTTATATCTTTAGAGACTTTCATCATCAAAAGATCAAAAACAAAAACAAAAACCAACCAGATCATTGAATTAAGCCTGCAACAAGAATCACTAGCAAAACAATAAATTAGAAAAGCCCAATTCAACAACTAATTAGAAATTCACAAAATTTGAAGAAAAAATTTTAAAATTGAAAGGAAAAAAATGCATTGAACTGATAAACAGGACTAAGTTTTGTCTTGAAAATGTACAAACAAATAAATAAATGAATGAGAAATACTATTAGTTTCATTACAAAAGAAAAATAAGGTGTAAAACCAAGTTGTTGGTATCAAAAAAGAAAAAAAAGATAATTCTGAAAATGATAAGAGGCAAAAGGTTATCATAAAAACCTTTCTGAATACTAATAAAACTCACAACTTAAATGAAATGGTTGAATACAGAATTTATAAACATGTAAAATTTCCAGATCAACAGAATAAGAAATAAAGATTAAATAGAGAAAAGGAAATTGAACATGTCATAAAGGAATTCCTAAAGGGGAAAAAAAATAAACAATACCAGATTGCTTTACAAGTGATTTCTATTAAACTTTCAAAGAATAATTGATTCCAACATTACATAAATTGATTCCAAAAATAAGAAAAGAAGGGATTCTACCAAATTCCTTCTGTGACAAAAATATGGCCTTGAAACCTAAACCAGGGAGAAACAACAGAGGGAATGAAACCTAGAGACTAATATACTTAAGGAGTAATGGTTTAGATTTTTAAATGAAACATATACAATCTTTTCTATCCCATTCAGAAATCACTAGAACTTTATCATATCCAACTTTCAAAAACTTCAATTCAGATCCTTAATTTATTTCTTATTTTTTTTTTGTCAGAGTTGTCTTGATTTGAAAGAGATATATTGGGTTGTCCTACTATCAGACTTCACTGTCTATTTAAACCTATAAATCATCTGACATGTCTTTTAAAGTTTTAGATTCTGTTCCATTCAGTACATGTACATCAAATATTGATATTAATTCATTATCTATTTTGCCTTTAAGCATTTTATTGCTTTCTTGTTGATCTCTTTTAACTAAAATTAAATGGGGTATATGTAGTATTCGAGTGTCTACTTCTATCATGAGGACTTTCTGAACCCTTTTCAGGGTTGCTCATCCACCTTTGGTGTTCACCTGCCACCCAACTCTCTCCCGTAGCTCCAACAAGCTATAGCATACTAGTGGTCATACTCTGGTAAAAGTCATTTGAGCAGATGGGCTAAACCAGGTTGAGGGTAACTGCTAGGCTTCAAAGCCATTGGTGAGTTAGAGGATGTCTACCCCAAGCTTGTGAGGACTTCCTTCAATGTAATGTGTGGATGAGAACAAGTTGTTCCAATAGTCATGAAGGCAGGGGAAACAGGCACTGTGGAGTGCTTAGAGCTTGGTCAGACATCAAAGATGCCAAGGTCATCCACTACAATCCAGGCCATTTCTGGACATTTTTACTTTTGTCTTGCCACTGGACTTTGATGACTCTGGTAGAGAGAGTGAGCTGAGGACTTTATGCAACTCTTTCCTACTTAAAATACAATTCACACACAAGTCAAGATATCACACCATGATGCCATTGGTCCTCTTTGAAAACAAAGGATGAATAACAACAAAATATTAGATAAGAAAGTACAACTCATCACAAAGATAATATGCTACAAACAGATTGTATTTATACCAAGAATGAGAGTTTGTTCAATGTTAGAAAAACTATGAATAAGACATACGAATAACAGCAAAACTAAAATCACATTTTTATATCAATGGATACAGAAAAAGATATCTTGACAAAATACACCTCTTTGTTCTACAAAATAATCAAATACTAAAAACCATAGGAATAAATGGATCTTTCCTCAACATAGTGAATAATATCTCCCTAAAACCAAGAGTCAGCATTATATATAATGGAGATAAATTAAAGGTCCTTCTGATGAGATCAGGGGTAAGGCAAGTATGTCCATTATCACCACTCCTTTTTGATATAGTGCTACAAATTCTAGCTATGATGAAGAAAAGAACTCAAGGGAATAAGTATAAGCAAAGAGAAAAAAATCATCATTTTTTCAGATGATTTAATAGTCTACTTAGAGAACCCTAGGGAGTCAATTAAAATGAAATAGAAATAATTAGAAACTTCAATAAAATAGTAATATATAAAATAAACTCACACAAATCACTAGCCTTTCTTCATATAAGCAATATAATCCATCAAGAAGTGATAGAAAATAAGAAATTCTATTCAAAATAACTGCAGAATTTATAAAAATATTTGTGAGACTATATAACAAAACACAAGTAATAATAATAATAATAATAATAATAATAATAATATAACATTTATGTAATGCTTATTTTGTGCTATGGAGTGTGCTAAAGTGTTTTGCAATTATTATCTTGTGAGCCTCACAACAACCCTGGCAGGTAGGTGCTATTATTACCTTATTTTACAGATGAGGAAACAGAGGCAAGCAGAGGATAAGTAACTTGTCCAGTCTCATATAGCTAGTAAGTGTCTAAGGCTAGATTTGAACTCAGATCTTCTTGACTCCAGGAGTGGAGCTGTATCCACTGAACCAAGTATTTGCCCCACAATATGAATACAATTACAAAACATTCTTTCAGAAATAAAGATGGAACTAAAGAATTTTAAAAATGTTTATTGTTCATATTTGGACTCAGCCAATAAGATTACAGTTACAATACTACTAAAGTTAATTAGCTTATTCAGTGCCATATTATCCAAACTAACAAATGATTACATTATTAGGTTAGACACATTTATAATAAAATTTATTTTGAGGAATAAAGGTCAAGAATCTCAAGGAAAAAAATAATAATAATGGTTGGGAAGGGAGTCCAAACAGTATCATATCTCAAACTATAGTGCTATGTTTACTTGTTTCTGTATGTTGTATTCTTAACCTATTTCATTGATCAACTTCTCTACACTTTAAGAAGTATCAAATAGTTTTTAAAAAATAATTGTGGCTTTATAGTATATCTCAAACAATTATTTTTTCAAAACTATTTGATACTTTTTAAAGTGTAGTGAAGTTAATCAGTGAAATAGGGTAAGAATACAACATACAGAAACAAGTAAACATAGCACCATAGTTTTCAATAAATCCAAATTCCCCAGTTTCTGGGGTAAGGTCTCATTATTTGAGAAAAAGTTCTGGAAAAAGTAGAAAATAGTTTGAGGGAAATTAGATTTGGATCAACATCTCAAGATGGGTTCCAAATGGATACATTTAGAAATGAATAGTCCCAATTGTAAATGTGGATACTGCTAAATTAACTTTTGCCTTCAATATCCACTTCTCAAAACCAATTAATATGCATGGAATAGCTCTAATTACAGAATTCTTGTTGGACTTGTACTCTGCCATTGTCCTAGGAATGATGGAAAGGTGCTTCAAAGATGAGATAAAAAGGATCTCATATGACAATGACACTTTTGCCTGATAGGATTGGTAAACTAAGTTGACTTTTGAAATTCCAGCTCGGGACCATTTGAGATATTCAGGGAGAAAGAGAAATTCTTTCATATTCCTTTTTAAAAGGTCTGCATCCATAATACCCTGCATTCAAAAATGCCTTGCATGCATAATGTCTTACTAAGGGGAAGGCTTGGACCAGTCTTACCTCATGCATCCTCAAAATATGGAATGTTATTGTTTTTTTGTCCAAATAATCGGTCAATTAAGATTAGGGTTTTTTTTTGCTTCTATTTTAGGGTCAAATGAGTTTGACTAAATGAATTGGCTGGCTTGGATATTGGGTGAGAGGAATACAAAAATATAGAATTTATAATATTATAAATACAGAGGCTGCCTCAAAGTTAAGAGAACCTGGATTCAAGTCTCACTTCTAAAATATATTTGGAGTGTCCCTGGATAAGTTATTTTACTTTTCATAGCTCTAGGCAGCTAGGACTACGAGTCTAAATATTTGCATTGATGTTAGAATAGATAGAGATGATTGATTCATAGATAGATACATGATATAGATAGATGCATGCATACATACAATCATACACAGATACGTACATATATAGTATTTACCCTCCCTTTCCTTGTATGATTTCTCTATATCATGAGCACACTTTCCAAGTATTTAAAGGGATATCAGGTACAAAAGGGAATAGATATGTTCTGCTTGACCTTAAAGAGCAGAACTCAGAACAGTGGGTGGAAATTTCAGAAAAGCCAACTAGCTTGATATAAGGAAACTGTTCCCAAGAGAGCTGCATAAAAGTGAAAGAAATAGCCCTGGTGGCTTCAAGCAGAAATAGGCTGACTATTTCTTTGGGATTTTATTGAGGAAATACTTATTTAAGTATGAGTGGGGCTACATGACTTTGGAGATATCCTCCAATTATGAGGTTCTCTGATTCTGTTCTTTGCCATATTGCCTAGGGACTTCTGTCAGTTAGTTACTCCACGATAGGAAGTGCTAATGGTTAATATCCAGTGAAAAGTATTTGCTTTGAAACAGAACTCTTGTCTGGCATTGTGGTGCTCACCTATAATCTTTGCTACTGAGGAGGCTGAAGTTAATGAATTGCTTGAGTTTGAAGGGTCTGAGCTGCAGTAGCCTAAGCTCATTGAGTGTCTACAATGAGTCCAAAACCAATATGACAAACCCCTGGAGTGGGGTAACACCAGCCTGCCTGGGGATGTGTGAACCAACTAAAGTCAAAAACAGCATTTCAAATTTGCTGTGCTGATCAGCAGTGAGACTGGGTGGTTACTGCACTTCCAATCAGAGTGAGATAGGGAGGCAGGAAGGAAGGAAAGAGAAAGAAAGAAAGAAAGAAAAAAAGGAAGGAAGGAAGAAAGAAGAAAGAAAGAAAGAAAGAAAGAAAGAAAGAAAGAAAGAAAGAAAGAAAGAAAGAAAGAAAGAAAGAAAGAAAGGGAGAAGAAAGAAAGAAGAAAGAGAGAGAGAGAAAGAAAGAAAGAAAGAAAGAAAGGAAGGAAGGAAGAGAAGGAAAGAAAGGAGGAAAGAAAAAGAAAGAACTCAGTAGTTCAGTTACTTAGTCAATCCATTTATTGATTCAACATACATATATTGATCTTCACACTCATGCAATGATGATGATAATAGTGATGTTAGGCATTGATAGAGCACTTTAGAGTTTGCAAAATGCTTTATGTATATCATCTAATGAGATAGTACAAGCTACTGTGCTAAGCCCATAACAGAATGCCAGGTATCATAGCAGGCCAGGGTATGTGGGGGATCAGTTCTGACATCAAATTGCCTTTTCAATGCCACTAAAGAGAAACCTTATAGGTTTTCATCTACTCTGCCTGTATAGAAAGTCAATACGTATTGTATCTACATTGACCAGTGAGGGTTGACATTTAACCCCAAATGTTTCTTAGCGTCTTAGAATCAAGGTAGAGAGAAAAAAACTGATGGAGCATAGAGGAGGAGGAGAAACAAAGCAAGGTCAGGAGTGGAGGTGGCTTGTGATAGTGACAAGAATAGAAAAGATGCACAAATCTGGGAAAAGAGGTAGAAAGGGGTTCAACAGAGATAGAGACTCAAATGGAGAGACATGGGCATCAGCACAGAGATATGCAGTAACAAAAGCTGACCAGAGAGAGAAACAGAGAATCATAGAGGTGGTGGGAGGGAACAGACTCAAGGAGACAACTGGAAAGAAAAACTGCATATTAAGTTTTACATTCTACAAGATTCAAGATATTTCTTCCGGGCATTATTAACCCAAACTCCCTTGCTTGGGCATACTGAGTGAAAATCAAAAACAGCTAAGGTCCCAGAGTTAAAGTTTTTGGCACAATAAATATCCCATTTATATTTATTATTTAAAGAAACTATATCTGCATATTAAGTTTACTTAATTTATCAAACCATATCCTTAAAGACTTTATCTAATGTTAATGAAAACAAATAATTTTACATAAGGACCTTGTGATATGATGAAAATGTATTTGAATGCACTTATCTTTGAATCACATGTAATCAAGATAACAGTATTTATTGATACTTGGATTTAACATTTTTGTTCTGTTCTCCATCTTCAATTCTTTCAAAGAATTAAACTGTGTCACCTGAGAAATGTATGAGTATAAAAGATGATGGTCATACAGCAGTAGCTAGATTATACAGAAGTCCAAATATTCCACTGGTATCTCTGCCATGTAGGAGAAAGTGAGGAAGGCTCCCAGGATATTGGATGGTCCCCACTGTGGTGAGTTTATAAGAGGATATAGACAAGGAAAGGATGGGGAATTAAGGATGGGTATGCACTACAACATCATTGGAGAAAAATCCACATCATTCATATCAGAGATTCATTTGAGCATATATGTCTGTTCCTCTGCGTTGGCAAGATATGTGTACATGTTTCCCTTGCTAGAGTGTAAGCTTTTGAGGGCAGGAACTGTTTTGTTTCTGTCTTTGTATCCCTAGTCTACAGAAGTGCACAGGTAGGCAATTAAAAATGTTTAATGATTAATTGCATATGTCCCTGTGTGAGTATATCTAGATCACATGAGAGAATGCATGTAAAGTCATTTGCCAACTTTAAAGCACTAGTGTCATTATTTTTAATTAGCATTAATATTAGCTATTATCAATCTTAGACTATGAATGTCTAAAATAAAGGGACTGGGTCTCCCTCAGGACCTTAAAAGTTGGTTTGTTGTTGATGAAGGTGATATGATAATGATGATAATATCAGTAGGTAATTAGGGCAAGTGGTATTTATCCTTTCTCTTTCCACTTCAGTCAATTAAATTATTACACAACAGTTCTGTGCAAGGGCTAAGGATATAAAAATGAAAAATTATATAATCAATTCCTGTACTCTAGAGGCTTATAATCTAGTTAAGGCTGAGCAAGGGTAAGATTTATGCACACATAAATCAAACATTGGTTAGAATAAAATTAATGGAGATAGATGAGGGGCAAGTAGATAGCTCAGTGGATAGAGCATTGGGCCTGGAGTCAGGATGATTTGATTTCAAATCCAGCCTCAGTTACTTACTAGCTGTGTGATCCTGGGCAATTCACTTTCTCCCTGTTTGCCTCAGTTTCTTCATCTGTAAAATGAGTTGGAGAAGGAAATGGCAAATCACTCTAATATCTTTATCAAGAAAACACCAAATGGGGTCATGAAGTCAGACATAACTTAACAGGAAACAAGGAGGAGGGAAATATCACTTCTGAATGGGGAGCAGGGTGGTCATCAGGGAAAATAGTATCACCTGACTGTACCTTGAGAAAAGTTTCAAGATGGGGTAAGGGGTGAGTGCATTCTAGGCAGAAAGAGACAACATGGTATGCTGGATAAAGTGATGGATTTATAGTCAGGGAGACCTGGGTTCAATATTTGCCTTAGACACTTACTAGCTTTGATACTAGCCAAGGCACTTAACCTTATGATAATAATGTAGCATCTACCTCCCAGAGGGATTGTGAGGCTCACGTTCTATAATGGTGCTTTGAAAATATTCAAATTCAGTATAAGTACCATCTATTGTTATGAGAGACCATACAAATTCATTTGCTCATTGGATAAACATTTCTAAAGCCCATTATATTTAAAATGCAATAAACAAATGCTCCCATGGATTTGTAAGTTGATAACATTTATACTCCTCCAATGATGCAGATTGCAGCCTATTCTTACCAGTCATTTCTATTTAGCTTTTGTCCATGTCCTTCTGCAAATATGCCACAAGAGATTCGCCAGCAAGCTAAGGACCTTTCTCTTTTTCCCCTTCATGTTGCATGAACAAACCAATAATTCCTCTGCTCAATAAACTCCAGTGACTCAAAATTACCTCCAGGATCAAATCTAAAGTATTTTATTTGGTATTTAAAGGTTTCCCGCCCTCCCCAACCTGACCCCCTCCAACTTTTCCAATCTTTGTTGCACTTTGGTCCTTTCCACAAACCCACAGTTCAGCTTTACTGGAATATTTGCTGCTGTTCATTAGTTTTGAAGACATATATTTAGTCTCTGGGCCTTTGCAATGACTGTACCCCGTGCATGGAATGCTTTGTTCCCTCATCTCTACCTCTTAGCTTTCCTGGCTTACTTTAAGACTCAGTTCAAATTCTACCTTCTGTAGGAGACCTTTTCCAGCCCCACCAGCTATTAGTACCTTCCCCTCTCAGATTACCTTCCATTAATTTGTATAGATCCTAGGTGTACTTGGTAATTTTCAGGGTTTTTTTTCCCCCATTTACTAAAATGAGTGCCTTGAAAGCACGAACTGTTTTGTCCTTCCTTTATCTCCCAAAGGATCAGCACAATTCCTGGCACATAGTGAACTCTTAATAAATGCTTCTTCACCAACTGAATGAGTGACAAAGATCAGGGAGATTACAATCTGCTAGGCTAAAGCTTCTCTATTTAGTGTTCTTCCTCATCCCAAAGTCTACCAAAGCCTCTGTGCTGTCTCTTGGCTCTACATCATTTTCTCCATTTCTTTCCCTTCTCCTTCTCACTAGTAAAATCTACCTGTTCTTCCTGAAAATCTCTTTGAGCCAACTATTTGCCAGAAAGCTATCTGAAAAACTAATCCCTGATAAGATGCAAATGAGTGATAACAGCCTAATGTGCCTTAGCACCATGGGTTTCCTGGTTTTTAATAAAGACTCCTGGAGATAGCAGTGCCTAAGAAATCTGAGCAGTGGCTTTGAGATTGCAAGATTTGAGGCATCATGGCAGGTGGGTCGGGGAGATCTGTTCCTGAATTCCCACCTGCAGAGTTACTCCTCAGGGTTAAGGCATTGTATCTTCAGAAGCCTCCTTTTCCAGTGCTCAGGTAGGTTAGGATAACACATGAAGCCTTGCTTGGTCAAAAAGACCTTCATATCCCCTCACTGGGGAAAAAAATCACACATGGAACTATTTTTTTCATATGTAAGACCAATGCTGTAACTAGGTAGAGACACCATCACTTCTCTCCAGGACTCTAAATTCATAGGAAAACACGTTTAGAGGGCATTGAATTAAAGGTGGAAACCAACAGTATGTACACCCCATCAGTAGCCTGGAAACAACATTCTTATCACCTAGCTAACAACAAAACAGTGAAAATTGGAAACTATGAGATGATAGGCTGGGGTGCCTTAGGTACAGTTTGTGGTCTTTATCCTGGGTTTCGTATTCCTAGTTATGGCTATACATATGATCAGCCTCAAGAAAGCTACTTGACGCATAGGAGAGTCTGGAAAGAATGTGTGGTAACAGGGGAGCCCACAGTGGAAAATGCAGAGGTGAGGTGATATTTATTAAAATTTTGGTTAACTAAGCATTTCTGTTTGGGTGGGGTTGGCCCTCCATACCAGAATGAACTACGACAGAAGTTGAATCTTTCTCTGGAGAATTTTGAACACACACACACATACACATATACACACATATAATATGTGTGTGTGTGTGTATGTATATATATATATATATATACACATATATATATAATTATACACACACACACACACACACACACACACACACATATATATGTGTATAAAATTTTTTATGCATGGTTGCCTGAGCCATGGGGACAAACTTGGTGATTTCTGGATCTCTTTCTCAACTCCTAGTATTTATTGTCTTATGAAATCTGTCAGTCATTAATCATCTAGGATAATAAGAATGCATGGATGAATGAATGAATAAAAGAACGAATGAATGAAAAAGCGCTTATTCAGAATTTGCTCCCTATGTGTCTGGCACTGTGCTGAGCCCTGAGGATACTACTATAAAAAGCATGAGTATCTCTGTCCTTGAAGAATATACATTCTAATAGTGAGGGAGGACTGTGCAAGATGACCAGCCTCACTTTCTCCTCCACAGCCATCTGTGTCCAGTGGCCAGATATTCATCAGGACAATTGGAAAAGGCTCAGGATGCAATGGATGTTTGAGAACGAGGGACAAACACAACCTGTGAATGATCCGAGCTGCCCGAATGGGGACCCAGCTGGCCAGTTACAGTTGGGTAATTCAGCTTGTCCTCTCCTCTCCTCCCTTCCTCTCCCCTGCCCCTGTCCTCTCCCCATCCCTGCCTTTCCTTCCCCTCCCCTCCTCTTCCCTTACCAGAGGATGTTCTGCCCAAAGAAATTTTGATGGCCAAAAACCACCCAGTGCACTGGCTAGATCCCTCTCTCAATGACCAAGCCTTAAACCCAATTCACTCTGGATCTCATGGATTGAACAGTAGATCCCTGGCCAAGCACCACTTAATGGTTGCTTTTTTTGGGCCCTCCTAGCTCTGAGTGAATATAAATAGTAACTGTTTCTCTTTTGGCCAGCAATCCTGAGGGTCTTCCCCTGATTTTTTTTTTTTAAGGTGTCATTCCTTGACTCATGTCTTAAAGAGGCATATTCACTGAATGGGCGGTACCTCACTCAAAGTGAGAACCTGAAAAGACCTTAGCTTAAAAGGGCCAGGGTCTTCCGTTGCATCCTGGGCCACCTCCAGTCATCCTGATGAATATCTGGCCACTGAACCCAGATGGGTCTGGAGGAGAAAGTGAGGCTGGTGACCTTGCACAGCCCTCCCTCATTCAAATCAAAGTCAATTGCAAATCACATCATCATCTGCCTGAAGTCATGGTCCTCTCTGAGAATGAAGGACGAACATAACAACATGCTAATAGGGGAAAACAATACATATTGAGAGTGTTGGCCCAAGAGAAATGTTTCAGTGTGGAAAATCACAGGAATGATGAATGGATACATAGGGCAACTAATTAATACATAATATGTTATTTCCTGGACACAGGAATGTTTGATTAGATTTCTGATGCTGGAAGTGGAAAATGGGGATAAGGGATAGTGGGGGATAGGGGGCAAGGAGGCCAAATATAAAGTTTCATAGTGTAAAGATGGCTAGAAAGTTGTGCCTTGCATTTAGCTCAGGTTAGATATGGACAACTTTTGCCAAGCTGTAGCCCAGGCTGGGAGTTGGAAGAACACAGATTTGGAGCTAAACAGGATCTTAGAGACCCAGAAAAATTAAGTAAATTGGCCAAGATGGCACAGGGATGAGTGGTAAGATCTTTGATCCAAATCCAAGTCCTTGTATTCTTTTTTTTTTTAAGGCAATTGGGGTTAAGTGACTTGCCCAGAGTCATACAACTACTAAGTGTCAAGTGTTTGGTCTGAGGTCGGATTTGAACTCAGGTCCTGAGCCACCTAGCTGCCCCCAACCCACCCCCAGTCCTTGTATTCTAAATTCAGCCCACTTTCCACTGTGGCCCATTGAATTTGTGTCAAAGGGAATACGATGCTTACTTCATTTGTCATGTGGTCTTCCTTCAATAACATCCATCAAAGCCCAAATCACAGAAATCTTCTTTTAACCCAATTCTTATTCAATGAGCATATGTGAAGTGTGGCCACCAGAGCCCCCACCAAGTGAGATAACAACTTTTACTTTTTGAAGTAATATGATGGCATCGTCTCCTAAGAACTATTGACATCCCTAGGATGATAGAATCATCATGGATCAAGCATTGTAAGGGATGGTGGAGGCTCTCTTGCCCAATCCTATCATTTTGAAGATGAGGAAATGGAGGGTCAGGGAGGTCAGTACACAGCAGTTATATGCTGGGTGAAGTAACTTGCTTTGACTCTGAATTCTGCACTCTTTACCTTTCCCCAAGCTGCTTCCCCCAATAGAAGATATTCCCCAAAACACTTCTGAGAAGAATTCCAAACTCCAAAGGGTAAATTACACTGCATGGCCTAGAATGGTCTTTTTTGAGGAAAGAGAGAGACCATCTATAGAAGCAGAATTCCTGGGAGATCAAAAATTAACTTTCTTGCCTGTATCTGCTCTCCCTCTGTCCTCCTTGCCTACCCTATCTCAAGAATTACCACCTTGTTTGCTGAGGTGTGTGGCTGGCTGCTTGTGACTAATTTCAAGCCTTGGTGCCAGAGCTGGGCTTGGCGCTGTGCCCACTGGGAGCAGACAAACAGTTTCCATTCACAGATCACATTCAGCTGACTGATGCTGCAAGAAACCCTTCCTCTTTTCCACGCAGGCCCCTGTGAAATGATATTAGCCCTGGGTAATGGTCTGTAAATGTGTCAGAAGGTGCCACCTAGTGCCAATGATGCCCATTTCCCTTTGTGGAGTCACACTGGCTGCACCACAGCACGCCATAATATAATTAGTGGTAATTTGGTTTTTCACTGAATGACTGACTACTGCATAGCATTCAAGTCATCCACTTGGTGCTTATCTAGGAAACTTTTGTTAATATAAAGAGGAAGGTGGTATCTCAGTGGGAAGGGTAGACTTGAAGTTAGGGTGACCCCAGTGGGATATTGAATTGGGGGCATTTTGTATATAGCATATGACTCAATAAGCATTCATTGAATGACTGCATGAATGTGGCCAATGGGGTTTTTGTTTTGATCTGCAGCATTTCTTAGCTTAATATATTTCTAGAGAGGATCCCAGGATCTCATCTGGAAGTGTACCTTCAGGCAAGACAGCACCTCAATCATTCCAGCTAGTTGGATATCTATCTATTCGCTTTAGAAACTGGTTCAGAAAGCCTTCAGGCCAACACAACTGCTCACCAGACCACAAAACCTGATGTATCTGGCAGTGTTGGCAGCATGAAATACACTGACTGTGACTTCCATACAGTCTATTTAAAAAACAACAACAACAAACAAGTATTTCTACTTCCTCCCTGGCTGATTGTTTTAGTCTTGACTCCTTTTGATTCAATTTCAAAAAATGATTACAGTGCCTACTCTGTGCAAGCCATTGTGCTAACAAGGGGAATATAAAAATAGACACAAAGTAGGCAGGCCTTTTCAAAGGGGCTAAAATCTCATACAGATTAAAATAATTAAGTTAATTAAAAAATTAAAATTTCATAATGGTTCCAGAATTTCACTGCTCTGAATAGTCCTTTCAGTGATGCAGATTGCAACACATCCCAACTTGTTGGCATGCTTGGGAATACAGCATCACTAGTCTCAGGTCGTTTGACCATGTGATGACCTAAGTGTTTGCTAGGGAAAGATGCCAGCTGGGTCTGTGAACTGTGTCACTTCCCGTATCTTTTAGTCCTACGGTGTCTGAGAGTAGCTACCTCACCTAGAGATGACTGAGCTACAAATACCTCCAAAGGAGGGATAAAGAAAGGATAGTCTTACTCTAAGATAGACACCCTATCAAAAGAGCTGTTAGATCAGGAAATTGCCAAATTCCTCAGCTGGGAAAAGTGGTATAAAGGAAATACCATAGGTTTTTAACACAGGAGAACTCGTATTAAGTCCTAGCTCTACCATTTACTAGATGTTTGAACTTGGACAAATATGGTAGTCTCTCTGAGCTTCAATTTCTTCCTCTGAAAAAATGGGAATGATAATAACAGCTAGCATGTGCTTTCATCTTAACAAACATATAAAGTCTTCATGTGAACTCTTAATACTATCCTTGTTTTATGCATGGATTATTGGGACAAAGAAATATAAACCACACTGGATATTAAAAAATAAAAATAAGGTAGTAGATCTAGTGGAAGCGCATCAGTAGCATGAAATTAACTCTGGTATTGGTTTCACAAACTTGCTCCCAAAAAGGCATTCTCTTTACAATACCGCTTATGCTAGATACCACCCCCCCCAAAAAAAAAGAGACTTTATTGTCTAGGTTGTTTTGGTTCCTCCCCTCCCCCACCACCAATGATTAGACAGAATCATATTCTAAATTTGACTTTTTTTTTTCTTTTTCACTTTGCATGGGCTTTGGGGCCTTGGATTATGCCAAGATCACCTAACATGGAGGTACCTTGATTCTCTGCATTCCTCTACCATGTAGGTGGAAATAGCTTCTTGTGATTGGAAGAAAAATGCAAAAAAAATTTTGTATGTGAAACAGGGTACATCTTTAAAAATTGCCAGACTGGAATAGTCTCTGTTACCCTTCTCCTACTAAGTTACATTTTCTTTCTTTTTTCTTATTTTTTGGAAATCCTTCTTTCCTCCCCCCCCTCCAATTTTTCACTGACCTTTTTCTTCTTATCACCAAAGGTTCTGGCCTAACATGTAGGGCAGGAACAACATATGGCCCCTGGGCCACTTGCAGCCAGCCAAAGGATTTAGGGTGGCCCATGAAAAATGTAGAGGATGTAAAAGAAAGTAAAGATAAAATGAGTGCTTTGTCTGTGGTCCACTTAACCTGCCTTCAACTAGTCACTATGGTGCCCATCATGTAACTTGGCGGTGAGTTGCCACTAAGCACTTTCTCCTGTTTGTGGCGTGACCAGAAGCAACCAACCACCATCATCATCAGTCTATCTCTAGTTTGAGAGGAGAATTATATCTTTTTGCTGTGTTTTCCCTCGTTACTAAATGTAAACAGTAAGAAAACCTGAAAAATGTATTAAAACTTATAGTGCTCAGCAAAATGTATTTTAACATTAATGTGATTTCGTAATAAATAAATGAGTACTTAAAGTACTTAAGTAGTAAGTGTAATTAATTGATATTAACTGAAATTTCCTTTCTTAATATGGTTTATTTGAAAAATAGTTTAAACATTAATTATACTTTTACTTGGAAAGTGAGCTGCTAAAAATCTATCTACAGTCTGAAGAAGTTTAGCCTGTTTTAATTTTGGCCCTTATCTACTGCCAAGTAGTGCAGGTCTGATGTAGGGTATTAGAGAGGGATTCTCAGACACCATACCAATTCTTTATTTCAATGAACTATCACATGACTAAAAAGCAATCAGGGTCCATTCTCTTAAAAAGCTAGCCACTTACCTTGCTCACACTTTGCAACATTATCATGATATTTTCTGTATTGCCAAGATGTATGCCAATATTATTTACCCATGAGGAAAGGGGGTGTTTAAGACAAGACTATTTATTTTAAATAGCCATCAGATGTCCAGAAAAAGGTATAGATGAGGAATACGTATTATGGCCTTTTGGTCCTTCACAGCAAACACTTCTAAATTTTCATGGAGGGGAAGACTTATGTTTAACTGGCTATCTTTTTTTTGCTTTGCTGATAAGTGATGTAATGCAATGTATGTTTTCTCTGTGAAGCTGAATGATATAGAACCTTAAATGAAGCCTGAAGACCAGAGAAAAAGTGCTTTATTCTTTCAATCCTGATATATAGTTTAAAAATTTCAGTGGAAGCAGCTTCCAGATTATGTCAGCTAAAATAACCTGATGACCCACATACAATGAATAATCTTGTCTGTGTTCAATTACCTCAATAGCATGGAGTATGGTACTAATGAGAAGAAGGTCCTGAAGTCAGTCCTTGCAAGGACCAGCAAGCTTTGTTCTGCATCATGCCCAGTAACTCCAGGCTGTTTGTAAATGCTTATCATACAAACCCCTGTCTTTGGTTAGAAGGTGGACCAGGATGGGAGAATGTGGATGCATGATCACAAGTCCATTACTTTTAATAATATTAACACCTCACATTTTTATAGTTCTTTAACATTGACAAAGTGCTTCCCACATGGTATCTTATTTGAGCTTCACAACAACCTTACCAGGTAGATACTGTAGTTTTATTAACCACATTTTGACAAATGAGGACAGTAAGATTCAGAGAAGTTACCTGATGTGTCCAGAGTCACACACAGCTAAGTATCTGACTTCAAAAAATTCAAATCCAATTCTTCCTGATGTCAAGTCTTTTTTTTTGTGTGTATGTGTGTGAGGCAGTTGGGGTTAAGTGACTTGCCCAGGGTCACACAGCTAGTAAATGCCAAGTGTCTGAGGCCAGATTTGAACTCAGGTCCTCCTGACTCCAAGGCCAGAGATCTATCCACTGTATCACCTAGCTGCCCCTCTGATGCCATGTCTAGTGACATATCTACCATATCACAGGAAAAAGAAAAGCAAAGAAAGAAAAACCTCCCAAATGGCACAGAACATAGCTTCAGTGTTAGAATGAACCTCAGATTATCTAGTCTAACCTGTATATGTTAACATGGCACAGTAGTAGTAGTTGGAGTCAAAAGACCTGAGTTTGAATCCTTCCACAGATATTTACTAGCTACATGTTCTGATAGGAGGGAGGATCACTTAACTGTAAAGAATCTCTATTTCTCCATCTATAAAATAATGCTGATAATAATTATACTACTTACTTCAAAGGACTAGTGAAGGAAAACACTTTGCAAAGCACACTGAAGTGTGATATAAATGTGAATTACTATTATTACTCTAATATGGTCAATTCTAAATTTTCATTGGGGTAATGTTCTTCAAGAATAGAGTCATACAATGAACCTATGAAAAATAGGGGGTTAGGTTCCCAAGATCAACAAAAACTGTAATCTTTCACTACAGATGACCAAAAAGACACTCTTCTGCCTACAATTCTTTGTAACAAAACACCAATTCTGATAATATGCACTTTTCCTAACACAGTAACCATGAAGTGACCCATAAAGTATGGTACACAAAATAAAATTGGTAACACGAAAAGTATTTTTTTGCAAGTAATTCTTTAGAATTCTCTGATCTTTGCACTAACATTTCAGTTAAAAATTGATTTCAGATAATATTCCCTTTTCATAACACATGAAGTCTACAGTACCATACTTTCTTCCTTTCTGCAAATATAAAATCCTTAATTGGTCAACACCAAACTAGAGGCTGACAGCAGCTTCAAGTGTTCAAAAGTAGTAACTTTTACCTGAATATTTTCCACTTCCTCAATGTCCATCCAAAAATAGACTCAGAACTCAACACAATACTCTGAATGGCATCCCTGAAGATCTAGCACTCTGAACCTGAAATATCTGGAGGTGTGGTATAACCTCAGGAAGTATAAGTCAGCAGGTGATCATAGGTGACAGTGTGAGGCCCCATAGAATGCTAACATTCCACAAAAAGTACACCTAGGAAAGAGCTTCCTCTGGGCACAAAGCCCCAATTCAGGAACTAAAGCTAAAGAAATGAGTAAACCAAAGAAGAGATTGATTGACCAGTATTTTTTTTAAAAAATGTAAATTTACAGAATTCCAAATATCCATGCTAGAAGGAGAAAGCCACTTTGTAAGAGTTGTAAGCAGTGACTCAAAGGACAAATTTTTTTTTTTGCACAAGGACTACATGAAAAACAAGAAGATATTAAGCAATAGATAAAAATAAAAGAGAAAAATTGAAGAGAATAAAAATCTTGAATGAGGAAGGAATAGAACTTATTAAATAAATGGACTCCCTGAAAACTAGAATAGACCAAATAGAAATGAGTGGCTCAATGTGACAATAAAAATAGTAGAACAAAATTACCTGATTGAAAAAATAAGAGAAATGTTATATATCTGATATCAAAAACAACTGACCTGGAAAACTGTGTGAGGAGAGGTAAAGCAAGAATTATCAGAGTACCTGAAAACAGTTAATTAAAAAAAACCACTCGTATATTATGTTTTCAGAAATCAATGACGAGTGCCCTGATTTATGAGAATCAAGGGATGGGGTACAGAGTGGGCAACAAAATGAAGATAGAATAATTTAATGATCATCTCCTAAAAAAAAGGGAAAATTTCAGAAATGACACAATGAAATTCCAGCATTACCACATCAAAGAAAATAATATATCAAGCAACATACTGAAACAAGCAGTTCAAGTACCAAGGAACCAGAGTCAAAGTCACACAAGACCTTTCTGCTGTCATGATAAATAAGAGATGATCTTGGAATCCAGTATTACAGAAAGGGAAAAGACAGGCTTATGATCAAGAATAACTTATTCTGCAAATGGAGAATAATCCTACAGGGAAGATGGGTCTTAAATAAAACAGAGGCTCTCAAGCATTTCTGATGAAAAGATTAGAGTTGGATAAAAACTTTGAAGTACAAACAAAAGACTTAAGAGAACTTAGATAAATTTATTTGAACAACTGTCTATATGATGATGTGTTGCTAACATGTTAAAAGTGGATAAAGAAACTAGAGCCCTTTTAGGACCTAATGTTCCCCAAGGGTATTGTAGGAATTAAAGAAGAAAAAACGAAAACACGAAGGATAAATTGTTTTTTTTTTCTTTTCTAAAGATGTTAAGAAGGGAAAGAGAAGAGAGGGTAAAAATATTATGCTAATATAGAAAGGAAAGAAAAAGAAGACTGAAACTTACTATTTCTTATAACTAGAGTACAAGAGAATAAAAGTATATAGACATAGGCAAGAATATATAGACATACATATGGATATACACATAGAGTTTGGTGTCACATCAAACTTAACAAGGAAACAGGTAGGAATGGGGAACAGGACATTAAAAGGCCATCCAGCCCAACCTAGACATAATCCAAGATTATCTTGTAGAAGTATTTGGGACAAGTAGTCACCCAACTTGTTTGTGAAGGGTTCCAAGGATGGGGATACCATCTGCTTCTTAAGTGCACCTATTGCACTATTGCAAGATTATTTTAAATAAGATTATGCTTGCATTAAGCCTAAATTTGCTTCTTTGCAACTTCTAATAATTTCTCATACTTTTACCTTCTGGGGCCAAATACAACAAGTCTACTTTCTTTGTCATATTCCAATCCATCAAATACTTATATTCCCAGATCTTGTCCTCTCTAGGCTAAATACCTGCAGTTCTTTCAAACCATCATCATATATCATGAATTCAAGGTCTTTTACCATCCTAGAGGCCCTTTGCTAAACTCTTTCAACTTTAGAAATGTTGTCCTTAAAATGTGCCATGAAAACAGTATTCCAGATAAAGTGTAACTGAGGAAATGTATGATATGATTATTACTTTCTTAGTTCTGGATACTGTCTCTCTTTAATAAACATGAGATTTTCTTTTTTTGTTTGTTTGTTTTTGTTTTTGCTGCCTCATCGTTCTGTTGAATCATATTTTTTCTCCTAATTTTCTTTTAGAAGAATTGCTTTGCAGCTATTCCTCCTCCATGTTATAATTGTGAAACTGGGTTTTGAACCAAAGTTTAAGACTTTATTTCTTATTAAATTTCATTTGACATAATTCAACTAATTGTTCTGGCTCTCCAAGATCGTTTGGAAGATTGTTGTTCTCTAAGAGGACCAAAATGACATTACGATATTAGCATCAAATTACAGTGTGTCCAACTGTGGCTGATGAGATCAATACAAGCTCAGAATGCTCTACTATAGGTTGGGCACAAATAGCCCATGTGAACATTTGGGGTGGATTCTCTAAATTTGGGCATCTAGTGTTTCTTTTGATCTGCTTCAATTCTGCTTTGCTCATAGAACACAGCACCTTCTTTGATGTGGGCACATCATCCTGGGTGGTCCTTTGCCAGTGTCTCCCATGTCATGCAATCAATTCCGAAGTTCTTCAGAGAGACCTTGAGAGTGTCCTTGTATTGATTCTTCTGAGCACCCCATGAGTGCCTTCTTTGCATGAGTGGAAACATGACACAATTGAAAGAGAGGTAGATTTTGGAACAGGAGATCTGGGTTCAAACCTTGTATTTGATTTTGTGTGACTATGGGCAATTTGTCTAACATCCTAGGCCTCTGTTTCCATTTTTTAAATGAAGGGATTAAACTTTAACTCTATGATTACTATCTCTATAATATATTCTAAAATTTCACCGAGAAGCACAGTTGTGCTCACTGGTCCATAATTTATATATTCCGCTTGTTCACCTTTTTTGAAGATACAGACATTTGACTTTCTCTAATCCTGCATTACCTCTCTCCTTATGGATGATGTTTCAAAGACAGTAACTCAGCAATTAGATCTTCAACTTCTTCAAGGACTCTAGGATATGTAGTTCACCTGGACATCACAGTGTTCTCTCATCATGATAGAGTATCAACTCCTTAGTACAGCCAGGTGTCACAGTGGATAGAGCTCCGGGCCTGGAGTCAGGAAGACTTGAGTTCAGATCTGGCCTAAGACACTAGCTGTGTGACCCTGGGTAAGTCACTTAACCCTGTTTACCTCAGTTTCCTCATCTGTTAAATGAACTGGAAAAGGAAATGGCAAAAAATTCTAGTATCTTTTTTAAGAAAACCCCAGATGGGTAACAAAGAGTCAGTACAACTGAATTGTAACAACAATCACCAACTACTTATTCATTATGTTTTATTCTGATTTTTCTAATCTGATGATAATTCTCCTGGGAATGGGTATAATGAGAGAAACCAAATGAGAATGGCTGTGAATACTTTTTACCATCATTTATCATTGTTCCATCTATCCAGATATTTATGTAGCAAGAAGTAGACTGGAGCTAGAAATGTCTTATCTTACACTCACTTAGCTTGCCTAATTCTCCACAGATGAAAAGGATAAAAGAAACATTATAGGAGACTATTGTATGAGGCAGGGGAGATGAAAGCCATACCACTTCCTTTTCCTGCAACTTAAAATTGTCCTGGAGTGTCTAAGGGTTGACAGGTAGAGAATGAGTAAGCTTTAGCCATAGGATCATAAGATCATAGGTTGAGGGACATTAATGGTCAGGTAGTTCAGCTCCTCATTTTACAGATGAAAGAAGAGAACCTGAAAGAGATTAAGTGATTTGCTCAGTGTTACCCAGGTAGTAAGTATTGGAAGGAATATTTGAACCCAGGCCCAGGTCTTCCTGACTCAAAGTCAAGCACTGCATCCACTGTACTCCACTGCCATGACAGCTTGGTTACAAATAGAATCAAAGAATCTCATAATTATAAGAAACCATAGAGACCATACAGCTCAAATGTTATGTGACATGCCACGCCCTCTACCACATCCCTAATGAGATAGGGACCCTTTAATTTATGAGACTATGTTGACTAAAAATTTATTGGATCCTTCTCAAGTGAGTAATGGTCTCCCTCAGAGTTCCTCTAGAGATGCAAGTGTGGTCTTCTACAGGAGAAAGAGTAGAGGAAAAAGAGTAGTAGATAATTTATCATTTTACTGTCACCACCATCTACCCACAGGCAGCTTTGCTGCCCAGATCAAAGATTATGAATACCCTGATCTTAGTCCTCTTATCTCCAAAATTCCCACCTTGGGTCTCCTGAGGTCCTAAGTGCCTAGCTTTGCCTTTTATTTCCCACCATCTTTTCCTCACCTGCCTTGACTCCACATATATTCACTTCTTGTAACCTTCAGTTTCCTTTTCAGTTCTAGAGTCACAATCAAATCAACACTGCCATTGCTTTTGGAAAGGATGTATTAATCTACTCCTCATGGTTTTACTAAGTGTATCTATAATTCTTTGAACCAAGATACCCTTCCCTTGGTCTCTTCTTCCCCCCATACATGTTTTCTCCCTCGTTAGAATTTAAGTCCCTTGAGGACAAGGACTGTCTTTTGTTTTGTGTTTCTATCACTTCTCATAATGCTTGGCACATATTAAGTATTCTTTTAATTATTTATTTCCACTCAGAAGCATATTCTCAACATTATTAAACTGTTTGCAAGGCCTAGTGCAAATAGTTGAGTTTAGCAACCATTTTCTGAAGAGTAAACACACTTTGTCAAATGATTCTTGGTATGAATTATGTTCATTCACTCAACAAACCTTTTTAAAACGTGATGCATTTTTGTCCTGCATATGGTATTTGAAGCACTGCTGTATTGGCAACAGTAAAAAGCAACTCAAATATTGTTTTCCTTAAGGGAGTGTAATATCTGAGTTGTCCGCTAGGTGGTGCTCTCCAGGACATATCTCAATTCCTATCTCTCATGCATGAGATAGGCTCCCAAAAGGTAGCAATGTCCCGTCAGGCAGTGGAAGGTGCTTAGCTGGAACACATCCAGGCCTTTGGGCACTGCCTTCAGTCTGGCTTCAAGGCCAAATTGAGAGATTTGAACTCAAGTTATCTTAGTTTGGCTAGGAAATGACGTAGAAAATTGCCCAAAATATCAAAAACAGGAAATCTATAACTTCAGCCCCTTACTACTTATGATATACATTTGGTCTCTCCACCATTGTCATAATCATTCCTTCCATTCATAGGACTTATATTCAAAATATCATAACCACGTAATTCATATATATATATATATATATATATATATACATATATGTGTATGCATATATATGTGTATATATATGTATACATATATATATATGTATACATATATATATATATATATATATATATATATATATATATACACACACACATACACATATACACACACATGGAAGGGGAGATGGGGGGGAAAAGAGAGAGAGAGAGAGAGCAAGAGAGAGAGAGAGAGAATATGAATGTAGCAAAAATAAAACATTAAGCACTCTGACATCTCTGGTTATATCTCCAAAACTCCTCCTAAGTATTGTCCTCATTTTGGAGGTTAGGGAAATTCCCAACTCAGAGGTGAATCACTGTCCTTATATCCCCAGCACCTAGTACAAAGTTTGTCACGTAGGAGGCCCCTGATAATTATTAATTGATGGATAGATAGGAAAGATTAAGGGCATAGAAGCATGTCCTAGAACAAGGGTGGGGAACCTGCAACCTCAAGGCTACATGTGGCCCTCTAGGTCCACAAGTGCAGCCCTTTGACTGAATCCAAACTTCACAGAACAAATTCCCTTAATAAAAGGACTTATTCTGTAAAACTTGGACTTAATCAAAAAGCTGCACCCAAGGACCTAGAAGGCTTGTGGTCTTGAAGCTGCAGGTTCTCCACCCCTGTCTTGGACAATGTGTCAGCATCATGAAGTCTAATATAAAAAAGTAGGGGGAGGAGCAGTGAGAGAAAATAGTTCTGCCAGATTCATACATTAAGGTACAAGATTCTTAATAGTTTTATACTTCAGGACTTGGAATCCTCTCTCTTTTGAACACTCATTTCCCTCTTATAGGCTGCAACAGTCACCAGCTGAACATCTTGGGCAGCAACAGTTTCAAGGACTCTGCTCATAGTTCCAGCTGTCTGTTCTGGTCTCCCTTATGGAAGCCCAAGTTGTTGTAGAAGTTATATCTCACCTACAGACCCTCACGGTGATTAGCAAGGCAAGCTACAAGGGCAGGCATATCTTTCCCTAACTCTACCTACCAAGCAGGAAGTACACATCTGATGAGTGACAGAAGGAAGAGGACTCTGAACTTGAGCTCTCAGCTTATAAATCTCACCTCCCATCTATTGTACTATGCAGTTTCCTGTCTGATAGGAAAACATATTTTGTGAAACTGAGTGAAGAATTGTATCCAAATTTGCTATTCTCTTTCTCCCTGAGTCATCATCTTCTTTTAGGCCTAGAGGCAAATAATAATTCAAACACAGTTGAGGACACAGAATGAGTATAAGTTACATTAAAGAAGTATTATGAGCAAAAAACACTGTGATAGGCACTAGGGTAAACAAGAAACGTTTTTTGTTTACAAAATTAAAATCAAGTCAAGGATATAAAATGTAAGCCAAAAATTTACAGTAAAGAATATGATAAGTAATTAAGAGAAACACAAAAAAATGGACTATGTCATCTCTGAGTATTTATTAGTGGGAGTATAAGAGGGTAGAAAAAAACAGAGGCAAGAAACCTGGATTCTAATCGTGGCAAAGCAACCTGTCTTTTGGACAGGTATCTCTGCTTCTTGGTTTCCTGATCTTTAAAAACAGTGATTAAAAACCCATTCATACCTTTCAAGGCTGTTCAAATGAGATATTTGAAGTAAAAAAAAAAAGAAGTTAATTGATAGATAAGTATTTCAAAGAGTGTATTATATCATACCGTGTTGCTTTTAACTGATCACCAAATGATTAACCACTACTTAGTTTCCAATTCTTAGGATAATCAACTTTTCATAAATAAGACAGACACTGGACTCATGCTTAAAGCCTTTCCAGTGTGGAAGGCCCTACGATACTCATTCCCATGTTAAGATGAGATCTCTGAGGGAAACTTTAGTGGAGGGCCTTGAAAAACATTTCAGAGAAATGAGTCATTATAACTGTTGTTTCCAGGCATGCTGAGAGGATGTTTTCATTCAGAATGTTTATTTGCTGTCCCATAGATAGCTACTCGGCTCTGTATGACCTCTTAATTCATTGAAAATGCTAGGTTAGGGCCTAATAGGATAATGGAGTGGGGGACAGGGTTAGAACACTCATCAGGGAATGTTTGTTATCACTCGCGGGATGCTGCTGGTGCTAGCAGGCAGGGTCAGGGTCAGGCTATTGCAGGAGGCAGTTAGGATTTTTGCTTCATGATTTGTGTATTAACCTATTCAAGAGAACTAACAGGATCAGAGAAGGAGCACTAGAGATTTGCCAACCTTACCAGTTCTGCTTCGTGACTTGGCACCATTGAAATGAGCCTAGCTCTCTAGGGCTTCCCAAAAAGAACCAAAAAATGAAGCCTGAAAATGCCTTGGAAATATTTCACCAATCTGGGGACAAGAAGGTTATTTTGAGGCAAAAGTCAAACCACAGAGAGCCACTTGGGGAAATGCCCTTGATAACTTCAGTAAATAATTAGAACCCTGGGGCCAATTTACTCAACTTTTCTATCTGCTTCATATTCTTCTATTGCTAGCAAGTAACCCAATTAATCACTAAAATTTCTGCATTGCTAATCTGTTAAAATCAGCTTTGCTAAAGTGAAAACACTTCCCCCTGCTATCCCTTACCTAATTCTCATCCCAATTCATCTCCACCATACCCCTCTGCTGGCCCCTTTTGCTGTTTGTTGTTCAACAAACTTGCTTTCATTGACCTTCTCTTCCTCTTCACAATTAAAAATCATAGAGCTAGAAAGAGCTAGAAGAGATCCTAGAAATCACCAAGGTCAACTCTCTCATTTATAGATGAGAAAATGTAACCCCAGGGAGGTTGAATTGATAGTTCATGGTTATACAGGTAGCCATGGTTATTTGAGATAGGATTTCAATCCAGTTTCTCTGCCTGAAGACTCTGTGCTGCCAAAAATATCATTGTTCCTTGTACAACCTCCCACAAACCAAAACTTGGCTTTTCCTCAAGAATATTACATCCCTTGTCTCCTTCCCCAGTGGTGATCATTCCTTAAGAAAATCAAATTTAGATTTGGAAAGAGAAAGAATTTAGAAATCATCTAGATCAGCCTTCTCATTTTATAGCCTGGGAAACAGACGTGAAAATTATGATTTCCTCAAAAATCACCTGAGAACTAAAATGATGTTAGGCTATTTTAATTCATGGATCATTTGAAAAAGGTGGTAGTATTCAGTGCACCCTTGAAATTGGGGAAGAGACAGGGAAGTTCAACAAAGAAGACTACATTTCTAGCTATCTAAATACTACATTCCTTTTGCTTTCGAAATATGAACAGCTGTTCAGTTTTATTTGCAGTACTATTTTAGGTTACACTTTGTAAATAATTGAGGTATGAATTGACTTCAAAATCTAATTCTCTTGCCATTGTTACTTTGCTACCTTTTTAAAATTCCTCCCTGGATTTTTGGGCCCAGATAACAAAACCGTCTACTCCTTGCTTTTCAGTGCCACTTTCATACTCTTGTTCTTTCACCATCACTCAACAGCATCCATTCCAAACCCTTGTACCTACTGGTACCTTAGCTCCAGAACACTCTCCCACCTTCTTAAATGACATTTTCTTTCTTTTTTTTTGTGAAGCAATTGGGGTTAAGTGACTTGCTCAGGGTCACACAACTAGTGAGTGTCATGTGTCTGAGGCTGGATTTGAACTCAGGTCCTTCTGACTCCAAGGCTCTATCCACTGCACCACCTACCTGCCCTCTTAAATGACATTTTGTATTGACCCTATCATTTTCTTAGAGTCAGCATAGTATAGTAAATAGAATGAAGAGCTGTTTTTCGAATTCTGCTTCTGACACTTACTAGTTAAGTGTTTCCTCATCCATTAAATGAGGTGGTTGAACTCAGTGACCTCCAAGGTTTACTTCCAGACTTCTCTATTATCTTAGTGATTGCCCCAAGTCTTCTCTCTTCTCAAGCCCTCAATTCAACCCTCATCCACATTTTTCTCGGAAGACAGACTTGCCTTTTGTTTTTACTGAGAAGATTAAGATTATCAGATATAAGTTTCCTCATCCTCTCTCTTCTATACTTCAAAATCTCTTTTCACTTTCTACCTTCTTTTCTTTTCGTATAATCTAAGAGGATGAGATTCTTCTATTTACCAAAGCTAACCCCTCTACCTTTACTTGTTTTATTGGCCCCATCCATTCCCATCTCTAGAATCTTATTTTATCAATCTTCTCCCCACCCCCTTTTTTTTAAATTTTCAAATATTCTTTTCTCTACCAGCTGCTTCCTCTTTTCCTAAGAAAAGACTAAAATTCTTGTATGATTTCTGCTGCTTGACCAGGTTACCATCATTTTCTATTCTTTGCTGCCAAATCTCTAAAATGAGTAGTCAAAGATCACTGTCTCTCCTCTTCTTTATTTTCTGCTCAGTCATCAACCTCCTGCAATCTGGCTTCTCTCCCACCCCTTGACTGAATACACATTTCTCTAAAATGACCCAGTGACCTTCTAATTTCCAAATTCAAAGACCCTTTTTCCAGCCTACTTCTCCAAGTTTCTTATGTAAGTCAATCAGTCAATAAAGATTTATTAAGCATTTACTATATGCTGGGCACTGTGCTGGGGTAGCTAGATGGCGCATTGGATAAGAGTGTGAGGCCTAGAGTCAGGAAGACTTATCTGTCTGAGTTCAAATCCGGCCTCAGAAACTTATTAGCTGTGTGACCCTGGGCAAAGTCACTTAACTCTGTTTGCCTCAGTTTCCTTATCTGTAAAATGAGCTGGAGAAGGAAAAGGCAAACCCCTCTAGTATCTCTGCCTAGAAAACTCCAAATAGGGTCATGAAGAGTTAGGCACAGCTGAAAGGACTGAACAACAAACATCCCTAACAACAACAAAAGGCACTGTGTAAAGCGTTGGGGATAAAATAACAAAAAATGCAGTCCATGTCCTCAAGGAGCTTACAATCTAATGGGAAAAGACAGCAAACACAAGGAAGCTGAAAAGCCTTGAAGGTGGTGCTGGGGAAAGGGAAGGTACCCAGCAAAGGAACATGATGGAGTCCTGTCCAGAGGTCAAAACGAGTGCAGCTAGGTGGGAAATAAAGAGAAGGCTGGCTTGGGAGCCCTCTTAAAAGGGAGGCTTTAGGAAGAGCTCTTTTCTTAGCCCTCCAATCAGAGGGGAAGAAGGTACTTGAGCATAATGGTAAAGAATGAATGCCAAGTCTGATGCAACCTCACAGGATGATGAATTTCCTGATGATAAGGTTGTTAGGAAGGTCAAATAAGAATATACGTAAATAGCTTCACAGCATTTCCAGTTAGCTCTTATAGAAAGATAGCACAATATACGGTGCTGGACTCCTTGGGAAGACAGTCGGGTTCACAGGAGGACAGATTGAGGGCTAGCAGGGACCTCGTGGTCTATATACTGCACTATTTAGTTTCAAATCCTTTCTCTGCTACTTTCTATCTATGTAACCATGAAAAGTTCACTTAACTTCTCTGAGAAGGATAATAGTAGCCTTATAGTTCCCCCAGGGAAATCTCTGAAACTATAAGTTACAGAGAAGGTGTATGTTGGGAGAAAAGTTTCTCACTAGGAATTCCCTACATTGATGAAATCAGAGGCTTGGATTAAAAAAAAAATCGTTGTAAGGTTGCTGTGTAGCAAAAGTAGTTGTACTTTCCAGTAGAAGCTCTGGTCAGTTTTGACTGGACGGAACATCATACCCCCTGATGCACCCCCTGCCATTTTCCGCTTTCTTTTGTGCGTCATCTTTCCTGTTAGTTTGTAAGCTCCTTGGGGGCAGGTGCTGACTTTCTTTTCTTTATTCATATCCTTAGCTTAGTGCCTGGCACATAACAAGTGCTTAATAAGCATTTATTGAATTGAATTGGATTGAAGTGCAAATAAGATAACATGGGTAAAGTGTGTTGTGAACTTGAAAAGTATTACTTAAAGGTCAGTTATTTCCATTGGTGATGCCAATAATCCAGGAAAAACAATTCAGTTATATTTATTTTTCTCACTCCCTTCCTTCACTTCAACCCTCATCAAATAAATGGAATATTTCTCATGTCTGTCCCCCCCCTTTGCATTTTCACTGCATAGTTTAAGCACTTATGTGGGCTTTTGCAATAGTCCTACTTGCCTTTCCAATCCTAAATGGTAGGCTGCATATCCTCAAGCTATTTCATTTTCTGGGTATGGCATTCTGGTATCCAGTCTATCCAATTCATCTTTCCTATCACTGCCTCTGGAATCTTCCTACAGCAGAGTTCTAATTACATATATCCTCTGCTCACAAACCTTGAGTGGCTAGCTCATCATCGCCTTCCAAATAGAATCCAACCTCCTTGACCTCATGTTCAAGGGCATCCACAATATGATTCCAACCTACTTCTCCCCCTTTATTTCATGTTACTTCCCTTTACACATGCTATATTATAGCCAAACTAGATTACTGACTGTTGCCAATATTTTATTCCATATTTTTTTTTCTTTTGGTTAGGCAATGGGGTTAAGTGACTTGCCCAGGGTCACACAGCTAGTATGTGTTATATGTCTGAGGCCGGATTTGAACTCAGGTCCTCCTGAATCCAGGGCAGTGCTCTATCCACTGCTCCATCTAGCTGCCCCCTTTATTCCATATTTGGAAGATTTCCTTCCCCTAACCCCATTCCTCCCCTTCAAACACACACACACACACACACACACACACACACACACGTAGATTCCTTTTTTCTTTCTTCAGTGTCTAGTTGATTTCTTCAAGTAGAGGTGATCTCTCCTCCTTTGAGTCTGTCATTCCCATTAAATGGGATATCTTATATACTATTATTTATATCTACATTTATACCTATTTGTTGATGTTTCCCCCCATTCCCAGCAACGCATTTGATGGCAGAGACTAAATTAGTTTCCGTCTTTTCACATCCAGTATTGAAGTAGTGTATAGAGCACTGGACATAGAGTCAAAACCCTGGGTGGAGTCCTGCTTCTGACACTTAGCAACTGTGTAATTATAGACCAGTCACTTAACCTCGCTTCCCCTAAGGCAGTGCTCTGACTATAAATTAGAGATAGATTGTAAACCTTATGGGTGGAGGAGTTCCCAATTGGGATTAAAATCTGAAGTCTTCCACAAATTTTTGCATACGTAGAAATGAGCAAAATGCCTTGCACATTTTACATGTTTAATTTTGCTTAATTGAATTGAAGAAAGAGTAACTTCAGCTGAGTTGTGAAGTGCAGCTAGGGTTTAGAAATGGATAGAATAGAGCAGTCTAAAGGAGGACAGCCTCATGAAGGAGACATGGATTTAGAAATGTAGGATCATTGATACAGACATGGAAGGGAATTTAGAAATCATCTATCCTTACTTTTTATTATTGCTATTGAGTCCAACTCTTCTTGACCCCAGTGGGGTTTTCTTGGCAGAGATACTGGAGTAGTTTGTCATTTCCTTCTCCAGCTCATTTTACAGATGAGGAAACTGAGGTAAACAGGGTTAAGTGACTTGCCCAGGGACATATAGCTAGTATCTGAATAAGTATATAGTATGTATCTGAGGTCAGATTTGAATCTTGACTCTAAGCCCAGCAGTCTATCCACAGCTCCACCTAGCTGCCCTCAGAGCTGCCATCCTTACTTTAAAGATGAGGTAACCAAGGCTCAGAGTTTAGTGACCTTATCCAAGGCCACCCAAGCTTGTGAGTAGAAGATCTGGGATTTGGAATCAGATTCCAAATCTATCACTCTTTCCTCCATACCACATATTGTTGGCCTAACTCCTTAACCTCTATGAGCCTTAGTTTCCTGATTTGTAAAGTAGGCATCTCATCCAGGAAATATTGGAAAAAATGAGCAAGACATATAGCAAATGATGGATAACAGATGAACAACCCAGACGGTATACTGGAGCCCACAAAATATCAAAAGCCATAAAGGAAAGGCTCTGGGTTGTTGGCCAGAGCTTCTCTAGCAAACTGAATGACAAACCTAGACAAGAACTCTACAAGACAAAAAAGTGTGGATAGGTTGCCATCTATAGCATTAGAGAAACTTCTAGTAATAATAATAACAACAGCTAGTATTTCTATAGCATATTCAGGTTTGCAAATCACTCGACATACATTTGATCCACATAATGACCTGAGCCATAAATGTTATTATCATCCCCATTTTACAGGTGAGGAAACTGAGATAAGCGACTTATCTACGGTCATACAACTAGTACATTTCTGAAGCAGAAGATAAAGTCAGGTTTTCTTGATTCCAAGTCCAGCATTCAATCCACTGAACCACTTACTAGTTTTTATAATGTGAATATTCACATAAATGAAATAACAAATATACGAGACTATTAAATTATCAACCTGGAGTGGCTATCTCACAGAGTTATTATGAAGATCATATGTGATAACATAGTTAAGTGACTTTGTAAGCAAACCTTATGGAAATATCAGCTGTCATTCAATTTGGTTCACTTCAAATAAACATGTACTAAGTTCTTATTAGAAGTGAAGAAGTGGATAAAGGGAGTCTTGAGGTTCAAGAAGACCTAGTTCCAAGTCTTGCCTCTTTACATATGAGTTTCATAGGTCGATGCAGAAAGTGAGTTGTCAATGACCACATGCCAGGATACAATGAACACACTCAACGGGGAAGGGTAATGCTCACTCCAGGGTATCTGGGCACAGCTCATTCTTTGACTAGCTATGTGACCATCGACAAATCGCTTAGCCTTTCAACGCCCCCAAAACAACTCTCCATGACTATAAGTCACAGATGAATTGCTGAATCTGTATGTCTGGGGGAATTGCCTTTATACCCAGAGTCCCTCATAAAAATGAAATCACAAATATGGACCAAAAGAGAGAAGAATTTGCAAGGCACCTTGTTAACCTGGGGATACAAAGAAGATACAATGTTTAGTTCTCACCCTTAAGGTGCTTTCAATTTAATATGTGAAATAAGGCACATACATAAAAAACCAAAATGCAAATCTGAGTACAACAACAAAGCAGAGGTCCAAACAAAGTGCTCTAAGATGATTCATGGATGACCTCCTATTTCCTCTGCATGATTGATTCCCTTCACAGATGCCCACCAGTCTATAGCTTGCCTCCTGTCTCAGAGAATTTCCTGTAGCTCAGAGAAATTGAGTGATTTTTTTAAGGTCATACAGCTAGGATTTAAGCAGAGGTTTTCCTGACTTCAAATCCAGAACTCTACTCCCAACATCAGAGGTGTCAAACATGCAACTTGGGGGGTGGGGGGTGGGGGGGGTTGAATATGCCTGGAACACTCCCCAGTGCCTCTGAACCAGATTAAAAAGTAATTGGGAAATATTTAACGTAATAAATAAAATACAAGAAAACATAGATAACATTACACTTTAAAACCAAGTCAATATGAGACCCATAGGGAACCTTATATATGATTTAGTGACCCCTGGTTCTATTTGAGTGTGAAAGCACTGCCCTATACCATACCATATTGCCTCTGTATATGAGCATATAAAATGATGTGTAGTGCTTATAATGGAGTACATCCTAATTAACCAGTGTTGAGATTACCAATAACCTGATGGCAAACATACTTTAATAAGCTGTATTCATTCCAGAATAAAAAGTAAATTTTATATTATATATATATATATGTATGTATGTATACACATAAACATATAATATACATATATACACATATATAATATGTATGTATATACACAGACACACACACTTAGCAAAGAACAAAACCATAATGCCTATAAATTAAAAAAAAGGTGTTCCTCCTTTTCTCACAGGGCTAAAGAGGTAGGTAGCCTGGTATAGACTGACTTGTTTATCCATTCTGTCCTGGAACTATGGATAAATGGTGTTCTAGCAATAGACCTGTGGTGCTTTGGGATCTGTTTCAGATGCTTCTGAGTTCCAAAGCCACAGTAGTTCTCAAATAGGGTGAAATTTCCATTCTAAGTGTCATTATGCCACAAGGGGGTAGGGGTGCTCTGCTTAAGTCTTTGCAGTGTGCTCTTCTAGCCCAGCCTCAGAGCAAGGGAGCAGTCCTGGGTATTAAGGGAAGAAGTAGGGGGAGGGGGAGCAGATTGAATTTTAACAGACATTTTCTATACCATCTGCATTTCTACTATTGCTTTTCTTATAATTAACATCTGTTCACAGACATCAATCTGAGCAGCAAAGACCAAAATATTTCAGGTCTGTATGTCTTTCTGTCTAATGTTCAGCAGGACAGTTCTAGAGGGCTGAAAGGGTGACCCTGGAGCTAGGAAGATTTGGTTACAAAGGGCACCTTTCATTAATCTGAACAGATAGCCACAGGGCAATGTGAAAAGTCCAAAACTGGATTTTATCACAGCAAGTTTGCCTCAGTGTACAAGCATTTTAAAAAGTAAATTTTAAGAGTGGGAGTTTTTTCTCTCTTTTTTTTTCTCTATCCATTACGTGTTCTTCAAATGGGGAAGATGGTAGGAGTGAGGGGTGGGAGAGGGACTTGATAGAAGATGCTCAAACTAATCCTTAAAAATGTGCATTAAAAAATGTTCACAACATGTATAGTCCCCAACAACATGGCTTTTAAAAACATGACAACAACAACAAACAACTAAACACGTTGTGGTTCGAAGTAGCAGACGTTGCTGGTGACATCATTTCTAAATGAAGTGTCCTTCCACTTCCTTGATGCTAAGGTTGCCCAAGGTATAAACCCAGAGAGCAGATGTTCTGTGTGGTACAGCAAAACACAGCTGTAACCCTGGGGAATTCCTTCCAGCATTCACCACGCCAAGCCTGATTATTTACCTAGGGTATTATAGAACTAATAGGTTCCACCTGCAGCGGTCATCCTGGTTGTGGGACCCCTCTTTCCTAGTGTCCCCCCAGAATCCTCCATGGGATGTTACCCTGGCCACTATGATTTCTCACCCTGGGTCCAGATGGTGTTGTCCCCATTGGTGTGTCTGTTGCCATGTGGTGAACAACTTTGACATTTTTTTCCCCTAAAAGAATATGAGGCAGAAAGAAAGAAAACTCTGTTTAAATGACTGGCTCTGTGTGGGTTCATAGCGCTGTTAGTATTTTCTTCCTTTCCCTGCAGTCCCTCATGAGCTCTCTGGGCCCAAGAGCAATCTGTCCATAATAAGTGACAGATTCTGCCTAGTATAAAGGAGAAGGCTGGAGGAGAGTGGCCCAGCCCCAGTATACAATAGCTAGGCAGGTGCTCCCGTCAGACTCCCCTCTACCAGGAAACGCTTCTGGAATGCATGACCAATTTGGTTTCAGAACAGAATACTCCCTTTAATGGACAGAAAACACTAACCTTTTATTTTTCTTCTCTTTCCTTCCCTTCATACCCCCACCCTGCCAACTAGCCAGCCCCAACATCTCCCCCAACCCCCATCAACACCCCCAGGATCCCTATTACCTTAACTCTTTCGAAAGAGAAAGAGAGCAGTTTTCCAGTCTGTGTGGATTTATCTATTTGTTACTCTATCCAAATAAACTCAGGGAGAGGAGGCAACATGCCTAGGAATGGAAGACATGAACACTCAGGACAGAAGAGCAAAAGAAGATGACTTTTTCGGGGAAATTAACACCCCTAAAAAACAAAATGGGCACAAGATCAGAAATTATTTCATGCCATTATTTTGCCTATGGCTTTTCAAAACCCATTGGGCAAAGACAATATGAGGACCAAAGTAAAAGCCAAAAACCAGGAGGAAAAGGAGGGAATAATTAGTCATGTTAAAACTGTATTCATCATTAGTGAGAATTCCATGATCATTTGTCTGAAAGAAAAAGGTTAACTTCAAGAGAATATTTATGGTTGATGAAGTTTGATATTGGCCAAATATTGCTATTGATTAAATAATATGATAAATAGCCATTGTGATTGTCATTGTTGTTTAGACTTGTGCCTCCATTGAGAGGCTGTAGATTATATATTGTTCAACACCCCTCTTTTCTTCCATGCAGAGAAAATATTTCATGTGGCAACTTGAAGGAGCTAATTATGCAATATTTCAACCAAGTTCTACATGGAAGTTACCTTACTGCATAGACAATAGCAGCTGTAAGGAGTGGGATAAGGTCTATTTTCCATGCAAGGGTGTTTGAAATGCACTGATAGAGAGCAACGTATATTAAGAGTAATAAAGATTTCCCCTCAGAGAGTCATTGCCACTTCTCTTTGGAGTTAAGCTCATTTATCATGGGGAGAAGAGACCCCAAAAAGTACAACAGCAGCGTCCTGCCTGAGGCAAAGTTAGAGATTTCCAATAGCTGCTGTAAAGAAGCATTTTGAAAATGCGTTCCCCACTGCACCAATAAATCTTAAGACAGAAGAGTTTTAATTACAGTGTGTGGCAAAGCCAAGATTTTTTCAAATGAACCAAAAAGTATGACTTGAGAGAGCTCCCCATCCCTATTTTGCTTCCCAGCTCCATTTCAATGTATTTTTCATCTGGAAATAACATTTTGCTTTGTAAATAGGAATCTTGGAAGATTTCTTCATTTAGAGTGGATTAATGTAGAAACAATAAAAGTGAAATGCTGTGAACAAATGTGGATGTATGGATGAGGAACATTGTATTTGAAGGGGCATAGTAAAGCTTTGGGGAAATATTTCAGGTAGCATATATGTGTGTACGTGTAATGCATGTGCATGCAGCTAGCACGCATGTACATATGGACATGTGTTTCTATATGGCTTGTTCGTCAATCATTTGCTTCTTTAAAAAAAAAATAAAAATAAACAAAACAAAAAAGGAAAAAGATTAGAATGATTTGTGTCCCAAGACTAAAAATGAACTCTTTTAATTTTGTAGAAGAAAAAAAAATAAGACTAATGAAATTAAGAGTTGTTTAAATCAGAGGCAATTAAAATGCACACATTTCTTTTCTTGGAATCTGCAATTGTGTTCAATGTTTGCAGTACAACGCCTGCCTGTAGGATAAATAATTTAATGGGTTTTGTGATTTGGTACTAAAAGCATAACAAAATCCTACAGCTGCAGTCTCGTTTTTCTCCACACTCCAAACTGCTCACTTTTTAAATTGCATATTTTGTACAGTTTTTTTTTAAAGAAACACACAACAAAGTCGGCTCTACATCTCAGAGAGCCAATTTCTGACATGATAGGTAATTGTACGCAATTACAGGAGTTTTAGAAATGGAAACACAAAAACAACAGCACCAAATCTTTCTTTTTCTTGTTCTTTCAGTTCTCTTCTTGAAGCCTGGGATTAAATTGACATCTGATTCTATTCAACTATGTCTTCCTTCTATTACAACAAATGGTAATAGATATAGATTGAGAACAACAAAGTGAAAGGAAGCCTACACACTTCTGTATTTTAGTCACTCAAGATGAATTTAGCCTTCAGATTGCATAGGCTCAGGGACAGGTCTTTGGTTTTTGCTTTGTTTTCACATTTCATCACAAGAATAAAATCTGGTCAGCAGAAAGCTTTGGAAGAATATGATTTGCATTTTAAGTCATCTTAATATTTGCCATGTTAATGCAAGGGTGTGCCTTCCTCTTCCAAAGGCCTTGTTGGACTCCATTAACCCTCACTAGCCCTCAGTGGGGTTTAGAAAGAGAGCCCAGGGTCTGTGTTCTAGGAAAGATGGACTAGCAAAAAAGGTTATGAGGGAAAAAGTAAACAGTGAATGACCTGAACCAATTTAAGGTAACCCCTAAGTCATGTTTGAGGCTATTGTCCTCCTTCCATTTCAGTTGGAGAAGCTCCAACATCTTACCCCCTGGCTATGGTGGAAGTCAGTGTGTCAGATTTGGAAATCAGCAGCTTGTGGGATTCAGGCCTGTGTGCAGATGGTTAGATTCTTCTCTGCTCTATTCCTTCTGCCCTCCCTCTAACAAGAGAATATAGAAGGAAGGTAGAAAGAGGGCTTTCTTTTCTTTCTTGTGCCCTACCTCCATCTCTTGATAATTAATAAATGGATATTGCTTAGTAAGAAGTAGCAGGGTATGGGTGAAAATTAGCCAAATCATCTTGTTAGCTTGGCTTGTGATTGTGACAGCAGCAAAATGCTTCTCTGGGGTGCCTTACAGCTGCCTTCTCCTGGGGAATACAGGACCAGTAAAAAAAGTGGTTTCTGTCCTCTGCATCCAAGAAGACATGTTGCTTGAGGGAATTGGGGTCATTTTTATTTATCGAATGCATTGGGCAAACTAGGCACTTCTCTGTTCCTACTGTGTCAAAGTGATTTTATGATGCTAGAGCGTAGACCAGAAATGTTCATGGTAAGTATGCTTTTAACTGCACACTTAGAACATAAAACAAGAGCAGTTTTAAAATTGCATATATTTAGAAGGGAAAAGCCCCACCTGTGTGGCATTCGTGCAATGCCTTCCTCTAGAAAATTCAAAGTATATTATAGGTATCACTGAATCCACGCTCAAATACTGCTTAGGGGGCTTATAGAGTTAGAGATGGGAATGTTGGGCTGTGGGTTTGGGGACCACATGGGAATGAAGCTCTAGGGTCTATGGTTTCTGTTAGTGTGTTAATCATTTTATGATATGCAAACGACTTTTCTGAAAACCAGTCAGATCTTCCAGAGTAAACGAGTTCTAAATTCATTGTTGAAAATAGGAAAGGAGGGGGGCAGCTAGGTGGCACAGTGGATAAAGCACCGGCCCTGAAGTCAGGAGGACCTCAGTTCAAATCCGGCCTTAGACCAAACACTTGGCACTTACTAGCTGTGTGACCCTGGGCAAGTCACTTAACCCCAATTGGCTAAAAATTAAAAAAAAAAGAAGAAAATAGGAAAGGAGGAGGCATTCACATCTTACTAAATCTGAAGCTGACCAGCTCTGAGAAGAAGTGATGAGCTCAAGGTGCCAGATTGTTCAAATGATCTAAATTTTTCCATCCATTCATCATTTGTATTGTATTTACTTTGCATATATTTGAGTTAATACTAAGTTGTTCATGTTTTTTCTTTGTTCCCTCAGTTGAATTTACGCACCATGAGAGCAGAGACTGTCTTGTTTTATCTTAGTACATCCAGTGCCTAGCTTAGTGCCTGGCACTGAGTAAGCACTGGATGAGTGCTTTTTGAATCAATTTTCAACAGACATTTATAAAGCATGTACTTTATATGTGCTGGGCATTGTGACAGGCATTGGGGGAGAAACAAAGTTTACCTAAGGTATGATCCCTGCCCTTTTGGAGACTAGAGTCTGGTTCAGAGATTAGAAATAATATAGATAATTACAATAGGCAATTATTACATAAGCACATTAGAGAGGTACAGAATACCTGTGAAGTCTGAGAGCAGAGAGCATCACCCACAGAGAGAAAGAGTTCATATATGAGGTAATGTTTGAATTGAGCCTTTATAGATGGGAGAGGAGGGAAAAGAAAGGCATTCTAAGCATAGGGATTGGTGGGAACAAGGGTGTGGAGTTTGGGAAATAATAGGCATGTTTGTGGAAAAGAAAAAAAGCTGGGCCAGAGCAAAGAGGAGGTGACAGATACTAAACAAGGCAAAAAAGGTAGGGTAATGAAAAATTTAGTAGGCAAAAACATTTAAATCTTCCTCTGTGGGCAATAGAGACCTGCTGATTCTTTTTAACCAGAGTAGTGGCATAAACAGATCTACGCGTAGAAGATAGCAGTTTGATCAAAGTATTAAGAATGCATTGGAAGTGGAACAGAGTGAAAGCAGGAATATGTGCTAGAAAGCTAAGTTAATAGTTCAGTCAGGTGGTAATGAATCTTGTACTAAGGAGAGACTAAAAAGGAAGGGACAGATGAGAGAAATGTTTCAAGTATAGAGTCAATACAAACTGGATATGGACAGTTTGAATAGGAGAGGTTGGACATAACGAAGAATCAAAGAGAATAACAAAGTTTTGATCATGAGAAAAGGGGGGATTGGTTGTGCCACTGACAGAAAACATCAAGTCAGAAATGGGGGAGCAGATATAGGAGGGAAAATAACAAAGTTGCTGTTGAACATGTTGATTTGAGGTGTTAACCCTAAACCCCTACAGTCAGCAAGTGTGCAAAACACATATGAGGCAATAGCTAAATAATCACTGATTATTACTTAATAATCTCAAACTTAATATCTGTTTGACTGAACTAAATTCAAGTAACATCAATAAGCCTCAGCTTTCCCATTTATAAGATGGGAACTATATAATACTTGTGTGAGGTAAGATAATGCCCTTTTGTATACATATCATCTGATTGTTTGAAGGGACAGAAAAAGAACAATTGTGGATCAAAACAACTAGTGAAGAAATCAAATGTCTAAAAACATTGAGGAAAGACACAGACTTTTCTGAGGGCCAGATAGATAGGTGCCCTTCGCGTAAATATGCTGAGAGGATTTGTTTGAAGGCAGAGCAATGACTGATATAAGGATGGCTGTAGGGCATTATGGTCTATCAGTTCATTTAGATGTGACTTTTTTTTTTAGAAGTTTGAAGCTTGTTAACTGAGAAAATGTAAATTAAACAAAAGTCTTGGGACATGGGAGGATTATAAAGTACTGTTGGGTTCCTAACAAAGACAAAGCTTGATTTCTTGTGTTTTACTTCATAACGTAAAAATGAGTCACAGATCATCAACAGGCTCTGATTTGATCTATTGGAAAATATAGGAAGATGGGACATGTGAGGATTATAAAGTACTGTTGGGTTCCTAACAAAGACAAAGCTTGATTTCTTGTGTTTTACTTCATAACGTAAAAATGAGTCACAGATCAACAGGCTCTGATTTGATTTATTGGGAAATATAGGAAGATGGTCAAAAATATAGAAGAGAAGAAACTAGAGGAAGAGATAAACAGAAAAAGAAGCTAAGTAGACTAGGTAGAAGACATAAGGAGCTAAGGACAGAAGACATAGAAAGCAGCTAAACATCTGAGATAGCTAACTCTTCCACAGCTTTTCTGGGAACCTATTGATTGGAATAGAATCATTTGACAATTGACAATTCAAAGTCTAGGTCAGCAGAGTTGTTCTACTGCTATGCTGACAGAAGGAGAGCCTAATAATCCTATTGATGTGCATAGAGTTGTCTAACTTATTGCTCTCTGGTGCCATCTACAGCCTGAGAAAGAAGGAATCAGTTAGGGTGGCTGGTTGTCCTCTGCAATTCGAAAAGGGAATGGAAAGGCTTTGCTTTTGTCTTGATGTGAGCCATGCTTGTGGTTTTGCTTTGGCAGAAGATGATTGGAGAAAGCAGACTACTGTTGAATGAAGAGTTGATTGGTTTGGTCGGCATTAGCCGAAGGGTCAGCATGTGGAACTGAGCAGTTCTCTGATTTAAGGGAGCTAGCTACTGTTACTATTCAAGTGCAATAGTGATTTGTTTTTTCCTTTCCTAAAAGAACATAACACTTTCTCAGAACCCTGTTTAAGGTGTCTGTGAGTTAGAAGAGCTTCTCGCTGCTTCATTGGCTCAAGAGCAGAAGGGAAGCAGTTTTGCCTAGCAGAAGAGCTATGAGGGAGAGAAGGGAAACACTTAACATAGAAATGTCTTCATGTGCCAGCTAGGTGGCACAGTGGTGAAGAGCACTGAACTTAGAGTCAGAAAGACTTGAATTCAAGTCTTACTTCATATACTGACTAGCTGTGTGACCCTAGGCAAGTGCCTTAACCTTTCTAAGCCCTGGTTTCTTTATCTTTAAAGTGGGGGTAATTGCATTCACTTCCCAAGGTTGTTATGAGGATCAAATTACATAATACATGAATAACACTTTGCAAGCGTTAACGCCCTATACAAATGCTCACTCTTTTGTGGTGCTAATTGTTCTTTGAGGAGCAGGAACATCAAGGCCTGCAGCCTAAAGTTATCAAATGCCTGCATATATGGGCTTCTACACTTGTGTGCATCCCTGCTCAGGTTCTATAATTGTCTACCCATACTCTTCTATGGATCTTGTGTGCATTGGCAGGAGTGTGACCTGGGTCTGTAGGTGGACTCTGCTATTTAGATTATTCCTGTTTTAGCTTGTAAAGAGAAAATGCTATGCTTATTATTGCTTCTGCCTTATTGTTTCATACTTACTTTAAATTTGTCAGTGAGGTCACTTTAACTTTTGTGTAAATGGGAAGTGTAGCAGAGAGGGCCAGGAGCTACCCTTATGAGAAGCAGGAGCATGCCATGCTCCCCTCTCCCAACACACACATCAATGTTACCCTTAGGAAGATAATTGTGTCTACTGGAGCCAGCTTGAACTGGCTCATAAAAGCTAATCATTAAGTTTTCAGTGTGACTACTTATATTTCAGAAATCAGCAAATGATACAAATCAGAGCTTGAATTATTGTTTTGGTGATTGTCTTGACTTAATGGGGAAAATGTTAATAATGCCTTAGTGCATTAAGATTAAAGTTAAAAGTGTGTTTTTATGAACGATGATCAACTGTGAATGATTTAGCTATTCTCAGCAATGCAATGATCCAAGACAATTCCAAAGGACTCACGATGGAAAATGCTAACCACCTCCAGAGAAAAAAAAATTGATGGAGGCTGAATGCAGATTGAAGCATACTTTTTAAAACTCTTTTATTATTTTTCTTTTTGTTTTCTTTCACAACATAGCTAATATAGAAATATGTTTTTCATAACTTCACATGTACAATCTATATCAAATTGCTTGCCTACTCAAAGAAGGGGATAGATGGAAGGAGAGAATTTTAAACTCTAGCTTTTATAAAATGAATGTTAAAAATGGTTTTTACATGTAATTTGAAAAAATATATAATTTTAAAAAGTACATTGTGCATATCCCCCCCCCCCCCGCACTCCCAGAGAGGTGGTTGTTAAATATTTGCCAGCGTATCACTGACTTTGAGTTGTTGCAGGCCTTGGTGAGTAGGAGATTCACTACCTATTGAGTCATCCCATTCTATTTTTGCACGACACTGATTATTGGGAAGCTTCTCTTGACACCACGCCTAAATTTACTTCTTTGCAATTCACTGGTTTTGGTTTTCTGCCCTTTGGGGTCGAGAAGAAGAATTTAATCCCTCTTGCAGATGACATCTTTGAAAACCACCATCATTTCTTCTCTTCTCCAGACCAAACACCTTTAGTTCTTTCAAGTGAGCCACATATGGCATCAACTCAAGGTCCTGCATCTTCCTCATTGCCCTCCTCTGAATTACATTCTGTGCTACAGTTGAGTTGCATCACAGTGAGTTGGTAATATATAGTCTCATATTTGAGATCAAATAAAGGATCTCATATGTCCATGATTATTGTCATCTTGTATATTTGTGCAATCCCGCTGCCCTCTCATTCTGCCATCTGGGAAGAAATGTTAGTTACCAGAAACAAATAAATAAAGGAGGGAGGATATGAACATGCACACATATATACACATACATGCATACACACATATAGATGTACATATGTATACGGAGTACAATCAACTTTGATCATACTCAAATGCTCTTTTTCCCTAAATAATCTTTACTTTTCTCAGACATTTGAAAAACAGTATAAAGAGGGTTCGCAAGGTAAATGTACTGCTGTATATGTGTATGATTCTATATGGGCATGCACAGTGCAATTTAAGAGTTTAAGTAGGGCACCATGATTTAGTGCGAAAAGCACAAGATTCAGAGCCAGAAGACCTATGTTCAGTTCTCAGCCACTCAGAAACCATTTTACCTCTCTGGGCCTCAGTTCTGTCATCTATAAAATGGGAGCATTGGACTAGATAAGGTTCCTTATATCTTTAAATCTATTTTCACATATTTCAGATACATTTTAGAGTTGCATTTTATTGGGAAGATTTGAATTATGCTGACATTAAAATAACAGGCTGATGATGGTTATGAAGATAGATGATATCTTGGCTGTTTCATTAATTTTATGTACATACACATGTATATATGTGTGTGTGTGTGTGTGTGTGTGTGTGTATATATATATATATATATATATATATATATATATATATATATATATATAATTGTTTGTCCTTTATTCTTGAAGAGGACCAATTACATTATGAGGGTGATATCTTGATTCACACATGAATTAGATTTAAGTGAGGCAGAGCTATGCAAAGTAGTCAGCATCATTCTCTCCTCCAGAGTCATCAAAGTCCAGTGGCAAAACATAAGTTGAGATGACTGGGTGATGGCCCACAATTCAGTGGGTAACTTTGGCCTTTCTAAATTAAGGTCTTTCCAGGTCTGGATTTGTTTGAAGCAGTGCCCACTAAGGACTAGGAAAGAATTGACACAAAAGATGGCCCAATTAACCACCACATAACTATCAGCCTGGATGGGGGAGGACCCTTAGAGTTTCTGGACAGAATAGAAAACATTCATATACATCTATATATGCATATACATATGCATATGTATATACATATACATCTATACGTATATATGTATGTATGTGTATATGTGTATGTGTGTATATGTATGGGGTATTTCATGCATATTCTATTGAGAATGAATTTTTTCAGTTCTTCTGAAGAGCCGTGATTTCACTGGTGTGGACACTCCATCATTGCCTTATGTACAATTTAGTGGTCCCCATTTCTATCTGAGTTGGACACCATTGCTTTAAGTAATCCATCTTCTCTTAGCATAATGCCTGGCACATACTGGGTGCTTAATAATATGCATTGTTTGAATAATTGATTGATCATCACCACAGCCCTTTCAGGTAGCCAGTGCAAGTGATATTATCCCCATTTATCAGATAAGGAAACTGAGATTCAGAGACATGAAGCAGTTTGCCAATAGTCACATACCTATTTAATGAATATAAACCCAGGTCTCCAGATTCTAAGCCCAGTCCTTGTGCCTTCTCACACTGTCTCTATGATTTTAACTGTTCTTGTATCTCTCAGTCACAGTTTCCTTACCTAGAAGATAAAGAAATTCAACTACACAGGGGTTCTTAAACTGGTGTCCAGGAACTTGGCATTTTTAAAAAATTCTTTGATAACTATATTGTTCAGTCTTTTTCTTTTTTCAATCATGTCTGACTCTTCATGACCCCATTTGGGATTTCTTGGCAAAGATATTGCATTGGTTTGCCATTTCCTTCTCCAGCTTATTTTACAGATGAGGAAACTGAGGCATACAAGGTTAAGTGATTTACCCAGGGTCACACAGCTAGTAAGTGTCTGAGGCTGGATTTGAACTCAGGAAGATGAATCTTTCTGACTCCAGGCTTAGTACTCTATCCGCTGTACCACCTAGCTGCCCCTTGATAATGATATTTTGATATAATTGTTTTCCTCTATAACTCTGGGTATTTTATTTCATGCATTTAAAAACATTTTGAAAAGGGGCCCATAGGCTTCACCGGACTGAGGAGACAATGAGATAAATAAAACATTAAGAGCTCCTGGTCTAGAAGTTCTCTGAGATCCAATTCAGCTCTAAAATGCTGCTACACTCACTACATTACGGTCTCTCATGAAGCAGAAGAATAAAATTCAAGCTAACTATCCTCCACAGAAGAGGTGATGAGAAAAGTATAAGAGCCAAATATAGAGATGATAGAGATAGCAAGAGTACCAGTCATCTGATTAATGTGATTTATACGGGGAGAAACAACTGTCCATCCATCAATAAACATTTAATAAGCACCTACTATTTGCTAGGCACTCTGATGAGGGCAAGGAATATGGAGAGAAGCAACAGAAGCCCCCACTCTCTCAGTCTAATGGGGCAAATAATATGCAACTCAGCTATATACAGAATATGTTGGAAATAATTAATAGAAAGAAGGACATCAAGAAAGGTTTCTTGTAGAAAGCAGGGTTTTAGATGGTGCTTGAAGGTAGCTAGGGTTGCCAGGAGGAAGAGATGAGAAGGGATAGGCTATGAGGTATGGGGTCCAACCAGTTAAAATTCCCAGAATCAAGAAATGGAGTGTCTTGCTCAAATGAATAGCAAGAACAGTAGATCACTGGATCACAGAGCATTGGAAGATAGTAACTACAGTGTGTATTCAGGCTGTTCTATCTGTAAACATTCACAGAGGCTTCCAAGTGTCATGGTGAATAGAGTACTAGACGTAGGAAAACTTGAGTTCACACGTCACCTCAGACACACTATATGACCTTTGGCAAAGTCACTTGTGCTCTTTCCATCTTATTTTCCTTATCGGTAAAATGGTGATGATGACAGCACCTACCTCCCAGAGCTGTTGTGAGAATCAAATGAGAGAACATATGTTAAGTGCTTTGCAAACCTTAAGACTCTGTGTTAATGTTAGCTATTTTTAGTAGTGGGAGAAAGCGTATTATTATAGCACGATGATGGTCATTATGTTGACTATAGATAGCAGCAGTCAACACTTATACAAAGATACAGGATGTCCCAAAATGGCTTATTCTAGTTTTCAGGGTTTTTTCAGTTTTTTTTTTTCTTTTTTTGGCTAGGCAATGGGGTTAAGTGGCTTGCCCAAGGTCACATAGCTAATAAGTGTCAAATGTCTGAGGATGTATTTGAACTCCAATCCTCCTGACTCCAAGGCCAGAGCTCTATTTGCTGTGCCACTTAGTTGCTCCTTAGTTTTCAGTTGTTAAAGCTTAATGTAGTTTTAAGCTATTAAAACTTAAAATGGCACTAAGACTTTTGGGACACTCTGTAGAGTTCAAGATTTCCAAGCAAATCTTTTTTTTTTTTTTACATTAAGAAATAGCAGAGACCGGTGGGTAGGCTCTGGAAGACCTGGGTTCAAGTCCTGCTTCTGATGCATATTGTTATCCATCCTTCATTTTTGAAGAGGGCCAATGACATTATAGGTGAATTGGATTTAAGTGAGGCAGAATTGCACGAAGTCATCAGCCTTACTCTCTCTTCTAGTGTCGTAAAAGTCCAATGACAGGACAAAAGGCAGGACAACTAATGATGGGCCAGGATGAAGTGGAAGACCTTGGTGTCTTTGATTTCTGACCAAGCTCTAAGCACTCCACAGAACATGTTTCAGCTGCCTTCATAGTGGTTGGAACAAAGTGTTCTTAGCCCATTCTTCTGGGGGAAGTCTTTACATGCTTGGGGTAGACTTCATTTTAACTCACTGACAGGTTTGAGTCCTATTGGTTAACCTCAACCTAGTTTAGCCCATCTGCTAAGATGATTTTTACATGGTTGTGGCTACTGGGCATGCTATAGCTTCTTAGAGCCACAGGTGAGAGCTGAGTGCCAGGTAGGCATCAAAGGTGAGTAAACAACCCTGTTAAGGGCTCTGGAAGCCCTCATATTGGAGACACTAGTCTTCCTTAAACACTCCATACACATACTAGTTAGGTGACTATAGACAAGATATTTAACCCCTTAGTGCCTTCAAGAAACTCTTTAAGACTAGAAGTTCTAAATAAGCTACTAATCCCACATTGGTGGAAAGGTTTTCCAAAACAGAATTTCCCTATACCTGTGGAATCACAGCCCCTGATCCATTATATACATAATCTTATTTGTTCCTTGCAATAACCTTGAGAGGTAGGTGTTATTATTATCTTCATTTTATAAAAGAGGATACTGAGGCTACGAGAAATTAAGTAACTTGACAGCCATAGGCTCACCATTTCCAACACACTCCTTATAGGCTTGGATAAGATCTTCAAGGAAGGAATAAGGCTCTTGGGGTCTAGACCAAATACAACTAGTGTTTTTACCATTCATGTTCATGGAGAGATGGGGGAGGCAGGTGTCGGAGGAAGCAGAATGTTCATATCCCATTCCTGGAGAATTTAATGCAAAAAAAAAGTCTCCAGTTATTACGCATACTGTAGTACTTTTTAAATAAACCTGCTTCGATGGGGCACTGGAGCAGAGGTGGGGAACCTTGAGATGGTAAGTTCTCCACCCCTGCACTAGAGCCTGTCAGAGATCAGAAACCTACAACATCAAGGTTCTTCTCTGCATGCAACAATTCTTGGCTGGCTATTTTAAATATTTACCTCCAAGCTGAACAGATAAGGGGGCTAAAGAACAATCAAAGGAAACAGTGTTAAAAGATGGGCTATTTCTGGAGGTAAGGATCAAATGCAGGCCAATGGATATTGAAAACAATTTGCTTCTTGCTCTGCTGAGCTGTCAATTAGATTCATCTGCCAGAGGTCATTAGCTGATCAAATGACGTATTTCCCACCACCTCTCAAAATGAAAGGTTACCACGGTCTTTAAGGCTTTTCCCTTCTCGAGAATAGCAGTTTGGTGCCTACAAATGAACTTAAGAGAGACAAAGTTGCTCCCTCCCACATGCACCGCAACTAGGACTAAGAAACTGTGGTTCATACAACAGCTTGGCTTAAGAAAAAAAAACACTTCTTTCCTTTATGGTAATAGGTTCACATTAGGTAGCAAAACAACCTAATAATTTTGCAAATACTCTTTTGGTAGAAATAAAACCTTCATGATCAAATTACATAATTTTAGCAATGTATTGACCTGTGATAAAATCTAATTCAAGTGTGCTTGCATTTTGAACATTTTTCCCCCAAAATGAAGGTCCAGGGGTCTAGTATGAGAAAGCTGGGCAACAAATCTAGGCTCAGGGAACTAGCTTCTCTGTGTCTCTGCTTTTCTATTTTTTAAAATAGGGTGCTCTCCCTTTACAAACCTAGGAAGAATGTTATCAAAGACCACTGCAAATTTGTTTTCCTTTTATTAGAGGGATGGAGGGCTACAGATACAGAATACTGTATATGTTACTAGTCCCAGTCGCCTAGTCGTTTGATTTTTTTTAACTGTCTTTATTACAAAAGATGGTCCAGAAGATGATAGTGAAGGATCAAGAAAAAAAAGGCATCAAGGAAAGGGTTGTGTTTTGTGTCAATTGCTTGAAGAAGGAGTAAGAGCCTAGATTAGATCTGGAAGGGACTTCAGAGGTCATCTAGTCCTGATGAGGAAAGTGTGCCCCATAAAGGTAAAGGCCAAAAGGGAATAAACATCTGGGGTGTAACTTGAACCCAGGTCCTCTGACCCTAGAACCAGTATACTCTCCATTATACTACACTATTTTGAATGAAAGCAACTAGGCAGCCCAGTGGAGAGAGTGCCAGGCCTGAAGTCAGGAAGACTCATTTTCCTGAGTTCAAATCCAGCCCCAGACACTTACCAGCTATGTGACTGTAGGCAAGTCACTTGACCTTGTATGCCTCAGTTTCATCATCTGTAAAATGAGCTGGAGAAGGAAATGGCAAATCACTCTAGGAACTCTGCCAAGAAAACCTCAAATGGGGTTATCAAAAGTCAGACATGACTGAAAAATGACAACATATTTTGAATGGACTGATATACAAAGAAGGTAGCTATTCTGACTCACACTTCTAGACACAGAAGGCAGTCATACTCCGAAGTTGTGAATATCTTACCTCTTTCTCTCCCCATGGCCTCATACCCGACAACTATCAACAATGTTGTTGTTCAGTTGTTCAGTCATGTCTGACTTTTTGTGACCCCATAGACCACAGCATGCCAGGCCCTTCTCTATCCTCCACTATCTCTTGAAGTCTGTTTAAGTTTGTGTTCATTGTTTCCATGACACTATCTATCCATCTCATCCTCTGAAGTCCCCTTTTCCATTCAATGTTTTCCAACATCAGGATCTTTCCCAATGAGTTCTGTCTTTTCATTATATGGCCAATGTATTTAAGCTTCAGTGTCAGTAATTGACCTTCTAGTGAATAGCCCGAATTAATTTCTTTAAGTATTGACTGATTTGATCACCTTGCTGTCCAAGGGACTCTCAAAAGTCTTCTCCTGAACCACAATCCAAAAGCATTGATTCTGTGGCACTCAGCTTTCCTTATAGTCCAACTTTAACGGCCATACATGGCTACTGGAAAAACCATAGTTTTAACTGTGCAGACCTTTGTTGGCAAGGGTGATGTCTCTGCTTTTTAGTATGCCATCCAGATTTGCCATAGCTTTCCTTCCAAGGCACAGGCGTCTTTTAATTTCATGGCTGCAGTCGTTATCTTCAGTGATCTTTGAGCCTTAGAATATAGAATATGACACTACTTCCATTTTTTTATCCCTCTATTTGCCAGGACTGGTTGCCAAGATTTATGTGCCTTTTTGTTTTTTGGTTTGTTTGCTGGTGTTAAGCTACAAGCCAGCTTTTCCACTCCCCCTTTTTCACCCTCATCTAGAGGCTTCTTAATTCCTCTTCACTTTCTGCCATCAGCATTGTTAATAATGAATCTTATTTATCCAGCCCTTTATATTTCAGAAACCAAGTTTTCCTCCCTATAGTTCTCTGAGATAAGAAGCAGAAATGCTAGTATCTCCAGCTCTGAAATGAAGAAACAGCTTTGGAGACATTAAGCAACTTACCCAAGAACAGGTAGCTGAATCTATGCTCGAGCCTAGGTGTCAGATGAAGTGCAGTAAGTGAAAGAGTACTAGCACTAGACTCTGACTAGAATCAGAGGACCTGGGTTCAAATTCTATCTCCGATTCTTCCTGCAATGTTTGGCGAGTGTATTACACTTACTGGGCTTTAGTTTTCTCATTTATAAAATAAAGGAGGGTAAGACTAGCAGGTCTTCTAATATCCCTTCCAGTTCCAGACCAATGTTCATTTGACCCTGAGGCCAGTAATCTTTTTTTCCCTGACAGTCTTGTAAGAAGGAAAAATAAAAACCCATTGCACTAATGGTCACCAAAGCTGCCAGTATAGATTCCCAAGTATTTCTGAAAGTCACTTAGAAACCTATTGGAGCTGATGTGGACTAGTCCCAAGTACAGTTTCTCCCAGAGGAATCCTGCACGCACTCATCACTGGCTTCCTGATGTCAATCTGGACAGTTTCTGCTTCCCTCTCTTGGCTTATTGGGACTCCATTTCCAACCCAGAGATTAGAGAACTCTGCTCATTATTACTTAAATTTCTTTTTGGCAACTGATGCTCCAGCTCCCAAGTTTTTAGAATTTGTTCCTGCTGACAGTAGCACTTAGGTATGCCAAAGATTGTGGATAAATACAAGACTGTGTTTCATTGTTGTTTGGTGGAGTTTCTTTGATTGATCATTTCTCTTTGTGATTTGTCACAGAATTTCGGAGCTAAAGAGATCATAGGATCACAGCTATCATTAATAATAACAACAGTAACGATAATAACATTTATCTAGTACTTACGTTTTCTAAGCACTTTACATATATAAACTCATTTCATCCTCACAACTGTCTTGTGAGATTGGTGCTATTATTATCTCCATTTTACAAATGGCAAAACCAAGGCACAGTATGGTCAAGTGACTTGGCCAGGGCCATACAGCTAATAAATGTCTGAGGAAGGATTTGAACTCAAGTCTTCCTAACTTTAAAACCTATTTTCCTATTCACTGCAATTCTTAGCTATTGAGCTGGAAGGGCCCATAGAGATCATCCAGTCCCATCCTGCTATCTTACAGCTGAGGAAGAAAAAAAAACCCTAAGGTCCAGAGGAAGTAAATGGTACAAAATAGCACAGCCTTTTTGTGGTGAGTCTAGGATTTAAACCCAGATCTCCTACCACTGCTTGTCATTGGTATGGCACTCTCTGAGACCCTGGGGACAGACACAAAGCCCAAAACAATCCTTACCTTCAAGAAAACAATACTCTATTGGGGAAAAGAAGATGAACACAAATAAGGAACCTCAAAATATATTTCCTCACTGAATGGATGAGAGAGAGAGAGAGAGAGAGAGAGAGAGAGAGAGAGAGAGAGAGAGAGAGAGAGAGAGAGAGAGAGAGAGAGAAATCCAGGCAAAAGCCTATTCAAAGGCACAGAGATGATAGATGGAATGTGGTAATGTGGTATACAGCAACTAAGTCAGTGTGTTCAGAATATAGAGTGCAGGAAAAGGGGTAATATACCATAATCTTGAAAGGTTTGATGGAGTCAGGTTGTGAAGGGCTTTAGATATGAAATAAAAGAATTTATATTTTATTCCAGAGACAAGAAGAAGCTCTCTGAACAAAGACTGACATGGTCAGACCTTTGCTTTAATAATATCACTTTGGTAGTTGTATGGAGGATGGCTTGGAGAGGTTAAGGACTGGAGACCAATTAGGAGAGGGAATAAGCATTTTTATAGCACCTACTACGTGCTTGTCACTGTGCTAAGTAAGCACTTTACAAATATTATCTCATTTGATCTTCACAACAACCCCAGGAGGTAGGTACTATTATTATCCCAAATTTGTTGGGAAACCGAGGCAGACATGAGTGACTTGCCCAGGGTCACACAACTTGTAAGTGTCTGAGGATAGATTTGAACTTAGGTCTTCCTGACACCAAGTCTAGTGCTCTCCCCACTGTGCCCCCTAAATTATGGGGTCTTGAAGGAGTACTATATTTGAATTCCTGCTCTGCTACTTATTGATTACCTGTGTGACCTTGGGTGAGTTACTCATCCTCTTTGGGCCTCTGTTGCTTTATTCGTTGAATGGAGGGTGGGTAGGATGGGAGAGCATCTATGATCTTTTTCAGCTCCAGATATATGATCCCATGATCATAACCTTATCTAAGAGTCCTAAGAACTGGAAATGAGACCACTGGCCTTGAAAAATGCTCAAGGATAGAGGTACAAAAGTCAGAGGTCAATAGAACATACCTTTTGTTGTTGCAGTTTTTAGAGGAGGCAACTTTTTGTCACCCAATAAATTTAAAACACATAAAAAAGAGATACTTTGTGAGTTGTTACCTTCATCTTTGACATTTATCAAAGCCAGGATTAAAGAAAATATTAATAATAAAGATATTATTAAGTTTAACATTTAATCACTTTAATTTTTAACTTTTTTTTTTTACTCCTCCCTTTAGAGTGGGCTGCAAGCTCTTGAATCTGGAAAAGATCGATTCATATTTCTTCCCTTAGTAACTTCTTATCATAGATTGCCTAAAGCAATGAATCTTCCTCAGTGCATGTCCAGGAAGTCTGTACCATTTTTTCCTTTTTGACCCAGATTCTCTGATCCGTGTATCTCTATCTCGCCACCAGTTATGTAGAGCAGCTCTCTGTACATGCTGTGTAGGCCTTATTAGTAGCTTGGAAAAACAAGTGGATAAAATATGATGGGTTTGTATTCTCTAAAGGGCACTTGTAGCAAACCTCAGTTCCCACAGTGATGTTTTTTTTACCTTCTATTAGCATGGTACAAAGATTTAAATCACACAGTACTGCAAACTCTTTTAAAAAAAATAGAGGTTTCTTCCCAAATGTAATCAAATCTTAGGATTAGTTTTGTTTCTTTTTATACAATTTTATCTGGTAGCAGAATGAGACAGGGTCAATAAAATATTGTTTGTGGTTTAAATAGCTAAACCATTAACCCTTTTAGACACTAGGGTACCATTTGGCAAAGAACCTCTTACTGAAAACAAAATGGTGCCCAAAGGCCTCATAATAGTATGTGGTTGAACACAGGAGACTGTTTAGTTTCCCTGACTGCCAGAGAGCATTTATTCACCACTAGATGAGATTGCCAGAACTCCAAATCTCTCAGAGAACCTCAAACTTGGGCACTCCAGCTAAACAATATTGAGATACAAAGTGTTTACCATGAGACAGCTGTGGAAACACAATGAATAGATGCCTTCATATCAATACCAGCTTTATTCCAGAGGTTCTGTGCACTTGGTGATATCAGGACAGCTATACATGGACCTGGCACTTTGAAAAGGTTTTGGGTAGCTGAGACGGACAAAGCCTGGAGTGGGGAAGAAAGAAAAGAGAATATAGGCATGCAAGACAGGCACAGGTAATAAAAGCAATCCATCTTCATTGATCTATCTCTGTGCTATTTTGCTTGTACCAAGTATTCAAGGCTCCAGTATTTAGAGTGAGGTCAGCTCTATACCTGCAGAATGGAGGAATAAATGTGTGCTATGGGATGATGTGAGGGTGAGAAGTGCTTATTCTTTCATCCCATGCATGGGTGGAGAAATTTTATATATAACTGTGCTGTTCATGAGCTCCTAGGGCCATGCCATGTAAGCATGAGTCAAACTAGAAAACAGAAAGAGAGTGATGGGACAAGGGAGGGTCAAGATATAGCTGTATTTGTCCTCCTGTTTTGGCTTTTTTTTACTCCTGCTCCTGGGCTAACACTTCTTCATGTGGATAATCTATGTGCAAAATGGACATTTCTTGGGGCAGCTAGGTGGCACAGTGAATAGAGCTCTGGCCTTGGAGTCAGAAGGACCTGAGTTCAAATCCAGCCTCAGATACTTAACACTTACTAGCTGTATGACCTTGGGCAAGTCACTTAACCCCAATTGCCTCACCAAAAAGCAAAAAAAAAATGGACATTTCTCTCCTGCCACCAAAATATTTTTACGGAGCATCTGCCCTATAGTCTTAGATAGTCCAGAGGATATGTTTTCTTAGGGTCATCAATCTCAAGCTAGAAGAGACCTTTGAGGTTACCTAGTCCAACACTTTCCTCCTCATTTTATAGATGAGGAAACTGAGGCTCAGATACATGAAGTGATTTGCCTAGGTTCACAGAGCTGTTAAGTGTCAGAGGTAGGATTAGAACCTATCTTTCCGTTTCCAAATCCAGCACTATTTACGACACCATACTATTCTTCTTCTCCCAGCATAGCATGGCCCTTTACATGCATTTTCCTGGTCCCTTGATGTTTCAGGAATGCTAAATACTTTTCCAGGTGCAATTGCCTTCTTTTCCTCAACTGTAGTTACACAAGTTTTGTTCGGCTATTCAGTCACGTCCTACTCTTCATTATGACCCAACAGACGTACTGTCCGTGAGGATTTCTTGGCAAAGATATTGGAATGATTTGCCATTTCCTTGTCCAATAGATTAAGGCAAATAGAGCTTAAGCTCTTCTCTCCAGGAAGTGTCTGAAGCTGGGTTTGAACTCAGGTCTTCCTGACTCCAGGCCTAGCGTTCTTTCCAGTAAGTCACCTATCTGCCTCCTAGGCAAACAGAGGCTAAGTGACTTGCCCAAGATCACACGGCTAATAAATATCTGTAGCCATACTTGAATTCTGATCTTTCTGTCTCCAGGCCCCATTCTCTATTCACTGAGCCATCTAGCTGCTTCAGCTATACAAGTAGTCCAACATAAAAATGAGAAAGTAAAATGATGCTCACTATATGTTTTCCCTCACAGCAGAATATATAAACAAGAAAACTATTGAAATATTGTACATGATTTCTATTGAGCTAAGGAGATGCCCCCAAGTATACAGGGATAAAAGAAATTGCTTGTGGGATAGGGTAGCTCTTGGAACAATGTGACTGGGTGATGACATCTTTGAAGAAATGACAGAAAACAAATTGGGAGGTAATCTGCATAGTGGAAAAAGCCCGAGATTTGGAATTAGTGAGAGATTTGGCTTTGCATTCCAGCTGTAATTTTTACTAGCTATGAAGCCTTAGCTTCCTCATACACAAAATAAAGAGAACAACATATCTCATAGATTTCTCTCATAGATTTAAACTATAAATTCTTTTCTTTACATTAAAAAAGGTTAATTCCATTCAAATCAAGAAATATTTATTGTCTACTATGTACCTCCCACTTACCCTACAAAGTGGGCTGAGACTTTCAAGAAAGGGAAGATCAGTTCCAGCTTGGGGAGTTAAGAGGAAGGCTTGGTGGACTAGGTAGCACTCCAGCTGGGCATGGAAGGATGAGTAGAATTTTAAAGGTAAAGATGGGTAGTAGATGAGTTGAAACATAAAAGAGGAGGGAAGAAAAACTCATAATGTGTCGCAGACAAGCAGGAGAGACAGTCCAGTTTGAACAAAATTCTTTCAGCCCCTTGGGGTACTATTCAGGAAGTGACTGTTTCTGAGTATTTAGATAGCACCCAAGGAGGGTTGACAAGAGTGTCATTCAAGTACTTCTGGAGAATCCTGGAGCTCCTTTTCAACAACTGGCATGAGAATTTGTTTCATTAAACAGTAAATGTTCAGTTTAAAATCATTTGGATACACACACACGTATGTGCGTGTATATACCATATGCGTATATATGAATATATACATACACATACACATATATACATATGCATACATAGTATATATACACATGCATATACATGCATAATGTATGTATATATACAGAGAGAGAATATATGTGTGTGCGTATAGATATATATATACAAATACATACATATATATTCCAGACTTCCACCTATTTCAATAACCTTCTAATTGATCAATTTGCCTCAATTCTTTCTCCACTTCAATCCACCCTCCACACAGTTGCCAAAATGCTTTTCCTAAATTACAAATCTCACCATGTCACTTCTCCCTCTCGTCTCTCTCTCTACTCCCCCCACACCTCTAGTCAATGAATTGCAATGGCTGCCCATTACTTCCAGGATCAAATATAAAGTCCTTTGTTTAGTATTAAAAGCTCTTCAGTCTGGCCTCCCCATCTTTCAGTCTTCTTAAATTCTGTACCTTCCATGCCCTCCAAGATATAGACATTCTGGCCCACTTGCTATTCCTTGTACATGACTCTCCATCTCCCATCTCAAGCCCTTGCATTCACTGTTCCCCATGCCTGGAATGTTCTGGATCCTCACCTCCACCTCTTTGTTTCCTTGGATTTTTCAAGACACAGCTCAAATCACCATTTTTCAAGCTTTTCCTGGTCCCCCTAATTGCTAGTGCCCTCCCCTCTCAGATTACCTCCCATCTACTCTTTACACATACCTTCACTTATCTTGTCTTTACCTAGATATTTACATGTTGTTTTCCCATTGCAATGTAAGTTCCTTAAGGATAGTTTTCCTTTCTTCGTATTCCTAGCATCTACCTGTCCTATAGTTAGTCCTCATTAGATGCTCATTGGCTAACTGTCTGATTGCACTGGCTGTTCTCTTTGCCTGGACTTCTCTTTCAACTTCACCTATTAGAATCTTGACTTCCTTCAGTAATCCTCTCAAGAACCACTTCCTCTAGGAGGCCTTTTCTGGACCTCCCACATGGTAGTGCCATCCACACTAACTCTGTATTTATATTGAATGTTCTAAATTTTATAAGTTGTCTCCCCTATTCAAATGTAAACTCCTTGAAGGAAGGAACTGGTTTTGCTTTTTCTTTGTATACCCTGTGCTTAGCACTATGCCTGGCATATGGTAAAAGCTCGGTTGATTGATTGACTTATGATTTCATTCATATAGGGACCTCCCCAGGGATTAAACTCCCCCCCAGAATGCTCATAATAATAATAGCTAACATTTATATAGTGCCTTCTATGTATCAGGCATTGCTGTGCTCAGCACTTAACAGCTCTGGAAAGGATTTGTTATTATTATCTTCATTTCTTAGATGAGGAGACAGAGGTAGAGATTAAGTGACTTGCTCAGGGTTGCACAGCCAGTAAATATTAGAGGTTGGAACTGAACTCAGGTCTTCCTAACTCCAGGTCTGGAGCTCTATCTAGTGCACTACCTCGCTGCCCCTACTTGCCCCACGTAGTCCCCAGCTCTTCACTTTACTGAGTTGTCTAGGCCAGAGTTTCTTAAATTTCTCCCACTTCAGACCTCTTTTCTCATTTCAGCGTTAGTTGGCATTGTGTGGCCTGAGGGCATGCAGTGCAAAGGGTACATGTTGTGTGCTCAGAACCAAGCCTTCAGTGAAGCTGTGAGATGCATCATGGGCAAATGCTGCCAGAAACACCTCGGATTCATTACCCATTTGATTTTTAATTAATTTTTGGTGGCTGCATGTTCAGAAACCTTTTACTGTTGTGGAATTTTTCAAGATCCCTTATAGGCCACTGCCCACAGTTTAAGAAACACTGGTCTGGGCCGCTGAAGAGTTAGTTAAGCGCTTCACCCAGGATCACAGCCCTAGGTTGTGTTAAAGATTAGAACTTTGCTCTTCCTGATGGCCTGTTCTCTAGTCACTAGTCTGTCTCTTCTCTTGTGGGATTCTTAAAAATCTATATGTTTAAAGAATTTACATATGCATGTATATGTAAAATAAGGAGCCAGAACGTTCTAGGTACTGTGCTAAATATGCAATAGATAACAGTTTCACTTTTCTAACTGTTTGCATTTGAAGAGGGCACCAATGTACCTGATGTAGCTTGTGCATCCTGACGTTTGATTTATGTGAACACACTCTGTACTAGACTCTGAGCAGTTTTTCATACAAACCAAGAAGTTCTTGACTTGTACTTACTGATTACAGGAAGAGGATTCACCCTGATTTTGTCCTGCTGGGGAGGGAGAGAGAGAAGGGTGGCTAAGAGCCAGAGGAATGTATGCCCGAGCAGATTAATGAGCCATCAGAGGAGGGGAAGCTGCAGTTCCCCATTCAGGTTCGTGGACAGTGTCTGTCTGTGGTGTGATGAAAAGGCCTGGGTTTGAGGCCAGAGGGTGAGAGTGGCTCCACATGTCCCCTACCTCCTGCTGCTACGGGGCTGGGAGGACAATGGACAATTAGGGAGGCAGTGGCACGTGTAGGGCAGCTGACTTGGAGGGAAGGAAAATAGGCCATTTGTCCTGTACAATGCTAATGTGCACAGGGGGCCCAGGCAGGAGTCTCTGTGTATAGGGATAGAGTGGGATAGGGTGTGTGTGTGTGTGTGTGTGTGTGTGTGAGAGAGAGATAGAGAGAGAGAGAGAGAGAGAGAGAGAGAGAGAGAGAGAAGAGAGAGAGAGAGGAGAGATGAATCTCTCTTCTTGACTTTTTGATCAAATACTGTGAGGTCAGTCGTTCCCAGCACTTGATAAATTACAATTAGGGCTAACCCCATGATCTCATCAGTTCTCTTGCTGCCAGTGAGAAGTGAGACTAAGCCGGCAGGAGGATGTGGGATTAGAAAGAGAAAGAGACAGAAAAAGAAGGTGAGGGGTTGAAGAGATGAGAGAGAGGGAGAAAGAGAAAGAGACAGAGGCAGAGACAGAGAGAAACATTCAGGCTTTTACATAATTTATTGGCTCGGTTTCTTTAAAAAAAATGGTTAGAATAAGTAATCCTAAGAGTTTCCATTTATTAGTAGATCATATCCTACATGCCATAGTCCCAATGTTTTTACAAACTGCATTTTTGTTGTGATAAATATTGCTATTAATATACCTTGGAATAAATAGAATTAAAAAGTATAAATATTAGTTAATAAAAATAATTCATATAAATATTACTATGCTTTGCATAGCTATACCTAGGAAATCTGGACCTGGATTGGAAATCTTTTTCCTTCACCCAGATTTATGTTGTTATTACATCTTTGCTGTTAAGAAGATATGACTTATACTGCCATTCTTCCAAAGAGCTCAAAGGCTTTACATGGTCAATCACACTCTCCCAAGGTCTTTAGACAGTGGAAGATATGAATTACTCATTCATGCCACTAGATGGACATGTAGCAAATTGAAACTATAGGACTTTGATGCATACATGGTCAAAAAGCATTGATTTACAGCCGGAATGTCATCTAGAAACTCTCTCATTTTGCAGGTCATGAAACTGAATTTCAAAGAGGGGAAATGATTTGCCCAAGGTTACCCAGGTAAATAGCAGACCCTATTAACGCTCGGTGTTGGTGGGGAAGGGGTCATAAGACCTGCTAGACAGTATGAGGGTAGATGGGACCATCAAAAACTCTTAGTGCTTGAGTCATTATCAAAGAGTGAGAGTGTTATTAACTGGCATGTTGACATTTCCAAGTTATCATGAGGAAGTAGTCTACTACATATAATGAAATTAGGCTCTGACATTTCCAATGCACTTTAGGATTTACAAAAGACTTTCCTCACAAACATCCTTAGAGACAAGTAATGCAAGTGTTATCTCCATTACTCAGATACGGAAACTAAAGCATCTAGGTGCCACAGTGAATAGGGTAAGTGTTGGACCTGAAGTCATGGACACCTGAATTCAAATCTGGGCCCTAAGATATCTACTAGCTATATGGCTTAACCACTGTCTACTTCAGTTTCTACATCTGTAAAATGGGTATGCTAATAGCACCTATTTTCCAGGGTTGTTATGAGGATAACATGAGATAATATTTGTGAAGGGCTTTGTAAACCTTAAAGCCCTTTATAAATACTAGCTATTATTATTATATATATTATTAGAAAGGATAAGTGATTTGCTTAGGGTTCTGTGGTAAGTATCTGACCTGATAACTTGAACCTCCCCTCAAATGTCTCATAGCATTTTGGATCATGTAATAATAAATTTAGGATAGAAGGATCATGCAGCCCAATAATTTGTTCTGGGAACCCCTGGAAGTTTCCCAGATGCTTTTGGGTGTTTGAGGTCAAAATTTTTTTCCTCATGATACTAAGATGGTTTAATTTATAACATGGTAATTATCAATAGATATAACCTATATAAGCCAAAACGTTTTGGAGGGTCCTTAGTAATTTTAAGATTGTAAAGGGATCCTGACACCAAAAAGTTTGAGAACTATTATTCTAGCCCAACCTTTTCATTGAACAAATGAGGAAATGGAGGCCCAGAGAAAATTAAATAATTTGTCTAAAGACAAAGATGTAAGTAAGTAGCAAGGACGATAATATGCAGCAGAATGAAAATTTAAACCTATGTCTTCTGATTCCCAATCCATGGCTCTTCTTCACTAAGACAACCTGCTCAGACTTTCCTTTTACACTTATCTCACTTTCTGTTGTTATTTGTGAATTTGTTTTTCTCTTATAATTTCCTTGAATTTTTTTTCCAATCTTTCCATCTTTGCATTCTCAACTCCTAGAACAGTACCTTGCTGAATGAGCAAGCTCAGGTCTTCTAACTCTAAAACTAATGAATGTTCCTTGGAGCATACCACATTATCTCTAAGGGGGAGTGAAGACACTTGGGTTTTAGTCTTGTCTATACCACCAATTAATAGTGGATAAGTCACTTAACCTCTCTGTGCCTCAATTGCCCAGGATGATTGGCCTAGGTGAGCATCATAGTTCCCTGAAGACTCAGGGGTAGCTAGGTGATACAATGGATAGAATGCTGGACCTGGAATTAGGAAGATTTATAAATTCAAATCCAGCTTCAAACATTTATTGGCTGTGTGACTTTGGGCAACTCACTTGGCCTCTCAGTCTCAGTTTCCTCATCTGTAAGACAGGGAGAATAATTGTACCTACTTCAAAAAGTTATTGTGAGCATCAGATGAGATAATATTAGCATGTTGCAAACCCTAAAGCATTATATAAATGCTAGCTTGTATTATCATTAGTCAGTTATGACTTTTTCTATGATGCTCTGACTGGTGGATCTAGTGAGGTCATCAAGGATAATCCTTTTATTGTTGAGATAAGGACACTAAGGTTCCAGAGGTGAAGGAGTTTGTCCACAGCCACATAGCAGGCTTTCTGACTTTCCATTTTCCAATGCTCTTTTGACTGTACTGTATGGTCTCATGTACTTTTGAACTGAAATGATATGGCAATTATCTTTTCCATTCGATTTGACTAGTAAGGAACCCTGACATTGGAAGTCAAGTGCCTTACCTCCTCTGTCAAGTTTCCCTGCTTGGGAAGCAAAAGTATTGGCTCTTCGCCATATCTTCTAAACCCTAAGCTAATCATAAAGTCCCAAATAACAGCATCCAACAGACTGTCTTGCTTATGCCACTATCATCAGTCAATAGGTCTTCACAATCCCTTTGCCCTGTTTTTCCTTTTAGAAGAATTTAAAGACTGTGTGTTCAGAGTTGGGAGTTGCGGAGCCTCGGGAGGGACTCAGGATGGAGAGGGCTAATCACCTTCCCTCATTCACACAGCTTCTCCTCTGCTAACACTTTTGGGTGTCTGCAGTTCCAAGGTCCATGACCCCTTCGAAATTTTGCCAGGCAGTCCTTTGCAGGTCTTGACTTCTGGCCTAATCCATATACAGGTAGGATCTGAATGACATTTTTATTCAAACAAGGGTTACTTCATGGAAAAGCTCAAAGCAAAGAAAAAGAAGCTATATTATCTAAAATCAAACAGAATAGCTGAAGAAAAGAAAGTTATGGCTCAAGAGTTTCTACCCGTTTGTCTTTAGTCAGCTTTGTTTTCCTTTTAGCCAAGAAAAAAAATTTCCAAATACACCTTTTTTTTCTTTTTACAATGTTTTTTCCATCTCCGATGCATAAGCTGGGCCCCATACATATCCTCTACCTCTATGTCTTAAAATCCCTTTTCCTTCAAAGCTCAACTTAAGTGCCACAATCCTGATTTTTCCTTTGCCAGTTGCTCCCAATTACTCTGTCCCTGTCTCTCTGTCTCTCAGATGCATGCATGTAATTATATAAGTATGTATGCATTTATATATTTATCTGATCTTTATGGATATGGTATCTTCTCCCCCCACCTCCAGTAGAATGTAAACTACTTGAAGACAGAGGCTATTCTGTTTTTTGGGGTTTTTTTGGGGGGGTCTTTCTGACACAATAGGTGCCTGATGAATTGCTCTGTTTATCACTTTAACAAGAAGTCATATTCATGTGCTCCTTCATGAAAGAATTACTTCACAGCACTCCTGTGAGATAAGGAATGCAGAAAGTATTATTCTCATTTTACAACACAGGAAACTGAAGCTCAGAAAAATTAAGTAATTTATTCCTAATTATATGGTTGATAAATGGTGGATCCAAGATATTAACTCATGTCTTTTGACTGAAATTCCTACTTGATTGCACTATCCCATTTGTTCCCTGACTCACTGAGCCAATGGAAATTCCAGGAAGGTGCACCTGTCATTTGTGGTCACCACAGGCCTGAGGGGAGAAAGGATCCTGCTCACTTTTCCCATCTTAGCTGCATCTCAGTAGAAGATGAGCAAGGAATAAGGAAACAGAAATTTACCTTCCAGAATTATGTTTGCTATTTTGTTTGAATAATTTAAATATGTTTATTTCTATAAAAATGTGAATAGAAACCTAATTAGAATCTCTGTATTTTTTCTTTATCTCCCCACAGGTGCTTTGAGAATATGCATTTTGGAACTACATCAGCAGAAGTGATGTGAAAAAAGGTATTATACTGTAATGAGTTCATTCAATGTAGGTGGCTAATATTGATAATTCAGTGGAGGTAGGTTGTTATTACTTTTCTCCCTGGCTATTTATTTATATATTTATTTTGATTTATCAACAATCACTTCCATATGCTTTTGAGTTTAAAATTTTTCTTCCCTTTCCTCCCCACATATTTTCAGATTAGTGATGTTGTAAGTAAAAATTAGAACTAATAGAAGGAACCACCAGAAAGAGGAAACAAAATTCAACAGGAGAGAAAAAAAAAAAATAACAAATAGTATGCTTCAATCTACGTTCAAATTCCAAAGTTCTGTCTTTGGATGTGGATAGCATTTTCCATCATGAGGCCTTTGGAGATGTCTTAGATCCTTGTATTGCTGGAAAGGGTTAAGTTTATCAATATTAGTCATCGCATGTGGCTGTTATTGTGTACAACTTTCTCTTGGTTCTGCTCACTTCACTCAGCATCAGACTATACAAGTCTTTCCACGTTTTTCTGAAGTCAGCCTGTTCATCATTTCTTATAGCATAATGGTATTCCATTATGTTCATATACCACTACTTGTTCAGGCATTCCCCAATTGATGGGCATCCTCTCAATTTCCAATTCTTTGTCACCACAAAAAGAGCTGCTATGAATATTTTTGTATGTGTGGGTCCTTTTCCCATTTGTATGATCTCTTTGGGATATAGCCCTAGAAGTGTTATTGCTAGGTAAAAGGGTATGCACATTTTTATAGCCCTTTGGGCATAGTTCCAAATTGCTCTCCAACAGGGCAGCTAGATGGCACAGTGGATAGAGCACCGGGCCTGAACTCAGGGGGACCTGAGTTCAAATCCGGCCTCAGACACATAACACTTACTAGTGTGACCCTGGGCAAGTCACTTAACCCCATTGCCTAGCAAAAAACAAACAAACAAACAAAAACCAAAACAAATTGCTCTCCAAAATGGTTAGATCATTTCACAACAATGTATTAGTGTTCCAATTTTCCCACATCTTCTCCAACATTTATCATTATCCTGTTTTGTCATGTTGGCCAATCTGATAGGTGTGCTTGTGGTACCTCAGAGTTGTTTTGATTTGCATTTCTCTAATCAATAGTGATTTAGAGCATTTTTTCATATGACTATAAATGGCTTTAATTTCTTCATCTGAGAACTGCCTGTTCATATCCTTTGACCATTTGTCAATTGGGGAATGACAGGTATTCTTATAAATTTGACTTAATTCTCTATATATTTTAGAAATGAGGCCCTTATCAGAGAGACTGGTTGTAAAAATTCTTTCCCAATTTTCTACCTTCCTTCTAATCTTAGTTGCATTGGCTTTGTTTGTGAAAAACTTTTCAATTTAATTAATCAAAGTTATCCATTTTGCATTTTGTAATGTTCTCTATCTCTTGTTTGGTCATGAATTCTTCTGTTCTCCATAGATCTGGTAGGTAAACTATTCCTTGCTCTCCTAGTGTGTTTATAGTATCAGCCTTTATATCTAAATCATGAGCCCATTTTAACTTTATTTTTGTATATGGTGTGAGATTTTGGTCTATGCCTAGTTTCTGCCATACTCTTTTCCAGTTTTCCCAGCAGTTTTTTTCAAAGAGTGGGTTCTTATCCCAGAAGCTGGGGTCTTTGGGTTTATCAAATAATAGATTACTATAGTCATTGACTACTGTGTCTTGCATATTTAACCTATTCCACTGATCCATCCCTATTTCTTAGCCAGTACCAAGCAGTTTTGATGATTGCTGCTTTATAATACAATTTAAGATCTGGAATTGCTAGGCCACCTTCCCCTGTTCTTTTCATTAGTTCCTTTGATATTCTAGACCTTTTGTTCTTCCAAATGAATCTTGTTTTTATTTTTTCTAGCTCTATAAAATAATTTTTGGTAGTTTGATTGAATAAGTAAATTAGCTTAGGTAGGATTGTCATTTTTATTATATTAGCTCGGCCTACCCATGAGCAACTGATGTTTTTCCAATTATTTAGATCTGATTTTATTTGTGTGAAAAGTGTTTTGTAATTGTGTTCATAGAGTTCCTGGGTTTGTTTTGGGAGGTAGACTCCTAAATATTTTATAATGTCTACAGTAAGTTTAAATGGATTTCTCTTTCTATCTCTTGCTGTTGGGCTTTGTTGGTAATATAGAAATGCTGATGATTTATATGGGTTTATTTTATAGCCTGCAACTTTGCTAAAGTTGTTTATTATTTCAAGTAGTTTTTTACTTGATTCTCTAGGATTCTCTAAGTATATCATCATGTCATCTGCAAAGAGTGATAGCTTTGTTTCTTCTTTGCCTATTCTAATGCCTTCAACTTCTTTTTCTTCTCTTATTGCTAAAGCTAATTTCCAGTACAATATTGAATAACAGTGGTGATAATGGACATCCTTGTTTCACCCCGATCTTATTGGAAATGCTTCTAGCCTGTCCCCATTACATATAATGCTTGCTGAAGGTTTTAGATAGATGCTATTTATTATTTTAAGGAAGACTCCATTTATACCTATGCTTTCTAGTGTTTTTAATAGGAATGGGTGTTGTATTTTGTCAAAAGCTTTTTCTGCATCTATTGAGATGATCATGTGGTTTCTGTTGGTTTTGTGTTGATATGCTCAATTATGCTGATAGTTTTCCTAATATTGAACCAACCCTGCATTCCTGGTATAAATCCTACCTGGTCATAGTGTATTATTCTTGTGATAAGTTGCTGCAATCTATTTGCTAGTATTTTGTTTAAAATTTTTGCATCTATATTCATTAGAGAAATTGGTCTATAATTTTCTTTCTCTATTTTGACTCTTGCTGGTTTAGGTATCACCATATTTGTATCATAAAAAGAATTTGGTAAGACTCCTTCTTCTATTTTCCCAAATAGTCTATATAGTATTGGAATTAATTGTTCTTTAAATGTTTTAGAATTCATGTAAATCCATCTGGCCCTGGAGATTTTTTCCTAGGGAGTTCATCAATGGCTTGTTCAATTTCTTTTTCTGAGATGGGGTTATTTAAGTATTTTACTTCCTCTTCTGTTAATCTGGGCAATTTATATTTTTGTAAATATGTATCCATTTCACTAAGATTGTCAAATTTGTTGGCATATAGTTGGGCAAAATAATTCCTAATTATTGTTTTAATTTCCTCTTCCTTGGTGGTAGCTTCACCCTTTTCATTCTTGATACTAGTAATTTGGTTTTCTTCTTTCTTTTTTTAAATTAAATTAACCAAAGGTTTATCTATTTTATTGTTTTTTTCATAAAACCAGCTCTTAGTTTTATTTATTAGTTCAATAGTTTTCTTAATTTCAATTTTATTAATTTTTCCTTTGGTTTTCAATATTTCTAATTTGGTGTTTAGTTGAGGATTTTTAATTTGTTCTTTTTTAGTTTTTTTAGTTGTATGCCCAATTCATTAATCTCCTCTTTTTCTATTTTATTTATGTAAGCATTTAGAGATATAAAACTTCCCCTAAGAACTGCTTTTGCTGTCCCATAAGTTTTGGTATGTTGTCTCATTATTGTCATTCTCTTGAATGAAATTATTGATTGTTTTTATTTGTTGTTTGACCCAATCATTTTTTAGGATTAGATTATTTAGTTTCCAATTATTTTTTGTCTATCTTTCCATGGCCCTTTATTACATATAATTTTTATTGCATCATGATCTGAAAAGGATGCATTTAATATTTCTGCCTTTCTGCATTGGATTGTGAGGTTTTTATGCCCTAGTACATGGTCAATTTTTGTGTATGTGCCATGTACTGCCAAAAAAAAGTATATTCCTTTCTATCCCATTCAGTTTTCTCCAGAGGTCTATCATACCTAACTTTTCTAATGTTCTATTCACCTCCTTAACTTCTTTCTTGTTTATTTTGTGGTTAGATTTATCTAGTGCAGAGAGTGGGAGGTTGAGGTCCCCCACTAGTATAGTTTTGCTGTCTATTTCTTCCTGTAACTCCCTGAACTTCTCCTCTAAGAATTTGGATGCTATACCATTTGGTGCATATATGTTTAGTAATGATATTACTTCATTGTCTATGGTGCCTTTTAGCAGGATGTAGTTTCCTTCCTTATCTCTTTTGATTAGATCTATTTTTGCTTTTGCTTTGTCTGAGATCAGGATTGCTACCCTGCTTTTTTTACTTCAGCTGAAGCATAATATGTTCTGCTCCAGCCTTTTACCTTTACCCTGTGTGTGTCACTCTTTTTCAAATGTGTTTCCTGTAAACAACATATTGTAGGATTATGGTTTTTAATCCATTCTGCTAATCCCATTCATATTCACAGTTATGATTACTATCTGTGTCTTTTTCTATCCTTTCCCCCTTTTATGCTTTTCTTTCTCCTTTTCCTTTCCCCCTTCACTAGTGTTTTGCTTTTGACCACTGCCTCCTTCAGTCCCTCTCCCTTTATTATCCCTTTCCCTTTTCTTCCCCTTTACCTTACTGCTTCTTCCCTCCCTTCTTCCCCCTCCCTTTTCTTTCCCCTTTTCCCTCCTACTGCCTATAGGGCAAGTTAGATTTCTATACCTAACTGATTATGTTATGCCCTTCTTGAGCCAAATCTGATGAGAGTAAGGTTCAAACAATGCACCCCTCCCTTCTTTCCCTCTGCTGTAATAGGATTTTTGTCTTTTCCTGTAATGTAATTTACCCTTGTCTGCCTCCTCCTTTCTCAGTACATTTTCTAAGATCAGACTAATCCACTTATTTGGATCCATTTAACCCACTTGATTAGATTTTTTTTATCATTACATCAAAGTCAACTTATCCACCCCTTTATGTATACTCCTTTAACATGGTGTAATAACAACACATTTCTCAAGAGTTGCAAGTGTTATCTTTCCTTGCAGGGATATAAACAGCTTGCCCTTATTAACAACATATTGCATCTTTCTGTCTCATTTGCCTTTTTATGTCTCTCTTGAGTCTTGTACTTGAAGATTAAATTTTCTGCTCAGCTCTGGTCTTTTTATCAGGAAGGTTTGAAAGTCCCCATTTTGTTGAATATCCATCTCCTCCCTTGAAAAATCATGCTCATTTTCTGGGTAGTTGATCCTTGGTTGTCATCCAAGCTCCTTTGCCTTATGGAATATCATGTTCCATGCCCTGTGGTCTTTCAATGTAGAAGCTGCAAAGTCCTGTGTAATCCTGATTGTGGTTCCATGATATTTAAATTGTTTCTTTCTGGCTGCTTGCAGTATTTTCTCTTTGACCTGGTAATTTTGGAATTTGGCTACTATATTCCTTGGTGTTTTCAATTTGGGATCTCTTTCAGGAGGTGAGTGGTGAATCTTTCTATGGCTATGGTTCTAGGGTTTCAGGGCAGTTTTCCTTTATGATTTCATGAAAGATACTGTCAAGGCTCTTTTTTGTTTCATTGTGATTTTCAGGTAGAACAATAATTTTTAAATTATCTTTCCTGGATCTATTTTCCAGGTCAGCTGTTTTACCAAAGAGGTATTTTACATTTTCATCTATTTTTTTCATTTTTTTGTTTCTTTTTGACTGATTCTTGCTCTCTCATGGGGTCATTAGCTTCCATTTGCCTAATTCTAACTTTTAACAAATTGTTTTCTTCTATTAGATTTTGTACCTCCTTCCCTAATTGGCCAAATGCATTTTTAAGGGATTTGTTTTCTTAAGTATACTTTTTTTCCATTTGGCCAATTGTATTTTTTAAAAGACTCTTCTACCTCTCTAATTTGACTTTTAAAATCATTCTTGAGCTCTTCTAAGAAGGCTTTTTGGGCTTCAGACCAGTTCATATTTCCTTTTGAGGCTGCAGATGTGGGTTTGTTGACAATGTTGTCCTCTTCAGAATTTCTGCCTTGATCTTCACTCTTCTCATAATATGAATCTATGGTACGTTTCTTTTTACTCATGGTGTTTCTTTATTCCCTGGTCTTTAAAGAGATTGAGCTCTCCTGCTGGGGAGCAGAGGGCACTGACCCAAGCTTCTTGTGTTGGGAGCCTAGGACTTGGTCACTGGCTTTGTGTGCTGGGGCCTCCAATGTTGGCAGTTGGAGGCTGTAGGGTCATGGCAGCTTTCCCGGTGTTGGGCTGGAATCAGCAAGGCTGGAACTTTTGGGTAATTCTAGGCTGCTTTCTTCAGCTCCCTTCAGATGAATTTTGCAGGGTGTTTATCTGCCTGGGAACTTTTGTAGTGCTGCTTCCCTTATTTTTGCTGAGGCACTGGGAGACCTGTTTGCTGTAGAATGCCGAAGCACCAGAATCTCCTCCTGGTGTTCTAAAGTGGGATTTTCTGCTATCTAGTTGGGACGCCTCCCATTCCATATTTCTTCCCTTCCCCCAGGGCAAGAGGGGTCTTTCCTGTTAATCCCTCAAGCTACCTGGGCTACTGCATTGCTGCTTCCCATCTTTCTTCTGGTTCAGCTGTTCCAGGGTTTTTCCTGGGACGATATTTTCTGGGCTTTCAGAGGTTGATAGGGGAAGGTGAGAGCAACTACCTTTTTACTCCATCATTTTGGCTCCCAGAAGCAGAAGTTTCCCTGGCTATTTATTTTTAATTGGCTTGAAGTAGCCAAGCAATTGCCCTCACTCTCTGACTTATCCTGCCTATTTGCACAAGGCATAGTTTATAAGTACAAACGTAGAATGATCATCATATTAGAACAGATTCACCTGTAGGACCTGGGTTCAAATCTTATCTCTGAAATTTAATAGGTATATGATTTTGGCAAATCATTTGCCCTAACTGGGACTCAATTTCCTCACCTGTAAAATTGAGTTTAGTTGAGTCATTTTTCAGCCATGTCCAACTTTCGGGACCCCCTTTGGGGTCTTTTCTGTGTATATATGTGTGAAACTTTTTAAAAATGCATTTAATACTTATTTTTCCCCAAGTACATATAAAAAACAATTTTTAACATTCAATTTTGCATTCGAAATTCTGTCCCTCCCTCCATCTCTTTTCCTTCACTGAGAAGGCAAGCAATTTGATATAGGTTATACATGTGAAGTCATGCAAATCATATTTCTATGTTAGTCATGTTGTGAAACAAAACCAAAAACCAAAGACCAAAAAAAAATAAAACCCAACAAGAAAAATAAAGAAAGATTTTTTTTTTCTTTTTAAAGTATGCTTCAATCTTCATTCAGACTCCATCAGTTCTTTCTCTGGAGTTGGACAGCATTTTTCATCTTAAACCTTCAGAATTGTCTTGGAACATTGCATTGCTCAGAATACCTAAGTTATTCACAGTTGATCATCATAAAATATTGCTGTTACTATATAGAATGTTGTCCTGGTTCTGTTCATTCACTTAGCTTCATTCAGTTCATTTAAGTCTTTCCCAGTTTTTCTGAAATCTGCCTGTTCATCATTTCTTATAGCAGTAGTATTCCATTACATTCATATACCTCAACTTGTTCAGTCAATCACCAATTGATGTGCAACCCTTCAATTTCCAATTCTTTGCCACCACTAAAAGAGTTGCTGTTAATATTTTTATACACATACATCCTTTTCCTCTTTCTTTTTTTTAATTGCTTTGGGATACAGACCTAGTAGTGGTATAGCCAGATCAAAAGATATACATGGTTTTATAGTCCTTGGATTCCAAATTGCTCTGCAGAATGGTTGAATCAGTTCACAACTCCACCTACAATGCATTAGTGTCTTACTTTTTCCACATCTCCTCCAGCATTTGTCATTTTCCTTTTCTGTCATATTAACCAATCTGATAGCTGTGGGATTGTACCTCAGAGTTCTTTTAATTTTGCATTTCTCTAGTCAATTATGATTTGGAGTATTTTTTTTTTCATATGACTATAAATGTCTTCAATTACTTTGTTTGAAAACTCCCTGTTCACATCTTTTGACCATTTATCAATTGGGGAGTGGCTCCAATTTTTGTAAATTTAATGCAGTTCTCAATATATTTGAGAAATGAGGCTTTTATCAGAGAAAATTTCTGTAAATTTTTTTTCACATTTATGATTACTAACTGTATTTCCCTCTATCTTATCTTCTCTGTTTATCCTATTCTCTCTTTTATCTTGTTCATCTTCAAAAGTGTTTTGCTTCTGATTACCATCTCCCCCAATCCACCCTCCCCTTCTATCAGTGCTACCCCAATTACCTTTCTCTCTTTCTTTCCTGTAGGGTAAAGTAGATTTTGATACCCAACTTAGTGTGTATGTTACTCCTTCTTTGAATCAATTCCAGTGAGAGTAAAGTTCGTGCACTCACCTTCCCCATTTTCCCTTCCACTGTAAAATTTATTTTTTGCCTCTTTTATGTGAAATAATTTACCTCATTCTACCTCTTCCTCCCCCCTTCTTTCAGTGCATTCCTCTTTCTCACCCCTTAATTTTATATTTTTACATAATCATCCCGTCTTATTCAGTTCACACCTGTGCCCTCTGTCTATGTATACTCTTTCTAAATGTTCTAATAATAAGAAAGTTCTTAAGGTTATAATTATTATTTTCCCATGTAAATTGTAAACATTTTAACCTTATCAAATCCCTTATGATTTCTCTTTCCTGTTTATCTTTTTATGCTTCTCTTGAGTCTTGTATTTGAAAGGCAAATTTTTTATTTGGGTCTGGTCTTTTTTTTTATCAGAAATGCTTGAAAGTCCTCTATTTCATTAAATACCCTTGTTTTCCCCTGAATTATACTCAGTTTTGATGGATAGGTAGTTTCTTTGCCTTCTAGAATATCATATTCTAAGCTCTCTGATCCTTTAACATAGAAGCTGCTAAATCCAGTATAATCCTGACTGTGACTCCATAATATTTGAATTATTTCAGCTTTCTGGCTGCTTACAATACTCTCTCCTCGACCTGGTAGCTCTGGAATTTGGCTATTATACTCCTGAAGGTTGTCACTTTGGGTTCTCTTTCAGGAGGTGATAAATGAATTCTTTCAATTTCTATTGCCCCCTCTGCTCTAGAATAATATCAGAGCAGTTTTCCTTGTTAATTTATTGAAAAATGATGTTTAGGCTCCTTTTTTGATCACAGCTTTCAGGTAGTCCAAGTCTTAAATAATATCTCCTGGATCTATTTCCCAGGTCAGTAATTTTTTCCAATGAGATATTTCACATTTTCTTTTATTTTTTTTCCTTCTTTTGATTTTATTTTGTTGGTTTTTGATGTCTCATAAAGTCATTAACTTAAACTTGCCCAATTCAAATTTTTAACAATTATTTTCTTTTGTACCTCCTTTTCCATTTGGCCAATTCTACTTTTAAAGGAGTAGTTCTCTTTAGTGGATTTTTGTATATATTTTTCCATTTGGCCAATTTGATTTTTAAAGTCTCTTCATTGGATTTTTGTACCTCTTTTACCACTTGGTCTATTCTGTTTTTTAAAGTTATTTTCTTTAGTATTTTTTGTGCCTCCTTTACTAAGCTATTGACTCTTTTTTTTATGACTTTCTTGCATTACTGTTATTTCTTTTCCCAATGTTTTCCTCTACCTATCTTATTTGATTCCTAAAATTCTTTTTGAGCTCTTCCAGGAATTCTTTGGGGGCTTGAGACCAATTCACATTTTTCTTTGAAGTTTTGGATGTAGATCTTTCCTGCTGACCTTCTAAGTTGTCTTGGGCTGGGAAATAGTTTTATTCCATTATTTTGTGGGTTTTGCTGCTCCAGAATTTGTTTTGAGGCATTATTTAAAGTTGTTTGGAGGAGAGTTTGGAAGAGCTCAGGTGAGTCTCCAACTTTCCTCGCCCTTTTTGGCAGAGAAATTGAAAAAAAGAAAACATTTGACATTTTTCTGGCAAATATAATGTAGTGGGTTGCCATTTCCTTCTCCTACTATTACTGCTGCTGTTACTACAACAACTATCTATAATTGCTGTCACTATTACCACTATTACAATTATTACTATAACTACTACTATTACAATTATTACTGCTCCCACTACTGCTACTACTACTATTGCTATCATTGCTACTCTTACTGCTAGTACTATTACTACTGCTGCTGCTGCTGCTGTTGTTGCTACTATTACAGCTATTATTGCTGCTACTACTATTAAAATTATGACTATTACTGCTGCTGCTGTAATTACTATTACTGTTGCTGCTGCTACTACTATCACTATTACTACTACTACTGCTGCTGCTGCTGCTGCTGATTCTGCTATGACTACTACAGCTACTTACTAATGAAAATAACTAATAATATAAGTTATGGACTCAGAGTGATTTGCCAGTTTGAATCAGGGCCTAAATCCAGGCCATTAAACAATATACTAACTGAAAGGAACGTTAGAAGCCATCCTGTCCCAAGCTCTAATTACACACAAGGAAATTGAGGCTTAGAGAGGTCATTGTTGCCCAAGGTTACACATGAGGTGGTGAGCATTCAAAGTCCAATCCTTGAATTTCAAGCACAGCATTCTTTTCACAACATGGTGCTACTTGTTTCCTTTAGACTTAATTTAGTGGTTCTGGAGGAAGAGAGAACAGATCTGATATTTTAAATCCTTCCAGTAAATACTTCCAGGTAGAGATTGCAAATAGTTTCAGGCAAGATGAGGACGGTGTTATTCTGCAAATATCCAGGCCTTAATAATAAACAAAACCAAGAACAAGCTTTAATTATGGGGTGCTGCTTGCGGGCATGGTTGGGTGACTATCACACTTGAGTAATAATTTTGGAATAAGTTTCCTGGTTCTATGTAAATCAATGTTTTCCATGTGGATGGTGAGGGGGCTTTGAGGGTTGAAGGGCTGAGGTAGAGACTAAGTAAGCTAGAAGTTGGTGGGGAGTAGGGTACATGAGGGGCAGGGAGAAGCCAGAGTCATAATTAGTGGTAAGAGTCTAGAATCAGGGGTGGGGAGCTATGGCCTCAAGGCCACATGTGGCCCTCTAGGTCTTCAAGTGTGGCCCTCTGCCTGAATTTAAGCTTCATAGAACAAATCCCCTTAATAAAAGGATTTGTTCTGTAAAACTTGGACTCAGTCAAAAGGCCACACCCAAGGACCTAAAAGGCCACATGTGGCCTCCAGGCTGCAGGTTTCCCACCCCTGGTCTAGATTTAAGGTAATAACTGTACACCAGTGTCCTGGTTTGGGCTATGTAACAAAGGCCCTAGAGAAAATAAGAAAATTGCTTAACAATGTGCTTCAGGTATTCCATTACAGTCTGCTAGTTAAAATGAGAAACCACAGGGAGAGAGCTCTAGACTAGGAGGCAGGAGACTTGGCTTTTGGCCCTCATTCTGTCATGAATTTCATAGGTTTATAAATTTAGAGCAGGATAGGACTTGAAAATTCATCTAGTCCAGTGGTTTTCAAAATATAATCCGGGGGGTCCCTGAGACCATTTCATGGAGTCCTCAAAGTTAAAATTATTTTCAAATGAATGCTAAGATGTTTTGATTTCTAATGCAGTAAATATTAATAGATACAAACCCACATTAACAAAAGCTTTTGGAGGGGGAGCCTCAATAATTTTTAAGAGAATAAAGGGGCCCTGAGAGCAAAGGATTTTAGAACCACTGATCTAGCCCAAGCTTTTCACTTTATAGATGAGGAAACTGAAGCCCAGAGAAAGTTATTCATTCCAGCTCTCAGAGACATTAAGTGACAAAGCTGGGCTATGAACCTGTGTCCTCTGGCTCCAAATATCAAGTATTTTCCTTCTTTTTAAAATGAAGAGAATGCAGGTGATCATTAAAGCCCCTCCCAGGTGTGACACTTACAAATATATATGAAAGTTTCATTGGCTACAATTCTGAGGTTATCTAGATTATTATTATTTTTTAAACATTAAATGTGATGGAGAACTGGGGTCTTTTTGTGTTTAAAGTTTTGTTTGTGGCTCTCTCTTGGGAGAAAGAGTGCTTGGAATCTGGTCTATCTGTCTGTCTGATCTTAATGTGTTGGAATGTTGCCCTAAAGGAATTTTTTTTTTAACAATGCATCAACAGAAAGAAACTCTCTATATCAGTGTTTTGTATGCAAACTAAACACATATCAGAAGAGCAATACTTTTGGAGGGAAATTTTCCAATCTTCTGCTGCCTATCTCCCACCTCCCTGACTTTGTATAGGCTGTTTAACACATCCAGAATGCCTTCCCTCCTCACCTTTACTTCTTGGAATCCTTGGCCTTCTTCAAGGTTCAACTCAGGTTAATTCTTTTAGGAAGCCTCTCCTGATTCCCCCTAGTAGTGTTCCTTTCCTCTTCAATGTCTCTTGAATTTACTTCCTTTGTACAAATACCAAATGATATGATCCCCTTTCTCCTATGCCCCCACAATTTATAAGCTCCTTGAAGACAAGGGTTGTTTCTCTCTTATCTTTGTATCTCTGCTACTGAGCTCAGCATCTTGCACATAGTAGGTGTTTAGTAGGTGACTCAATGGATAGAGTGGTAGGGCTGGAATCAGGAAGATTTGAGTTCAAATCCTGCCTCAGGCACTTACTAGCTGTGTGACCCTGGGCAAGTCATTTAACCTCTATATGCCTTAACCCAGGAGAGAAGGAAATGTCAAACCACTCCAGTAACCTTGCCAAGAAAACTCCATGGACAGTATTGGTATGCTATTGTTCACAGTCACAAGAAGTTGGACACAACTGAATGACTGAACGACAGGTGTTCAATAGAAGTTTGTGGAGCCAAATTGCACTGAACTGAATGAAACTGACTTGAATCCTATTGAGACCAAGAGGAGGTTGCCTAGAAAGGTATTTATTTTCCTGTCACTGCAAATCTTGAAGGAAAGACTAGATGACCATTGATTGGTGGTGATGTAGAAGACATTCCTATTAAGGTCTGGTGGAACCAAATGAGTTGCAAAATCTCTAGAGATTAAGGTTCTGGAGTTGGAGTATCAGGGTTCAAATCCCACCTCTGACACTTACTACCTGTGTGACTTCAGGTAAATCCCTTCATCTGCCTGGGCCTCAGTGTCTTCATCTGTAAGATGGAATTATTGGACTAGATCATATCAGAGGTCCCTTCTAGCTCTCAGTCTGTGATCCTATGTGGTCTTGGGACCCTGTGGCTTATTTCATTATTCTAGACTAAAACAGAAGAAGTTTCCTTCACTACGAACATCCCTGCTCCCTCTACTTTCCCTAAGACTCTACCTCTTCCCATTCTCAATACTTTCTTGCTATTTTGGTCTCTTCTATCACCTGGAGAAAAGTACTGGCAAATATATTCAGCTCAATATGTTCCACTTTTAGAGTATTTCATTTTAAAGGTGGTTGAAGTAAGAGGGCAACAGTTGACACAAAGGAAGAAATCCTCAGTTAAAAAAAAAAAACAGCATCAATTAAGCAGCCATTTGGGAGCTGGGAGCCTCTTCCATGCCCCTCAGATCACACCAGTCTATAGACAGCCAGCATCTTTGCTAGAACTCCAACATGCTTATCAGGTAAAGGGATTTATGAGGTAAAGAAGGAATAGGGAGGGGAGAGGCTGAGATGGGGGAATTGATAGAATATGAGAACCAAAGAAAGACACCATTTATTCCTCTCCCTTAAAAAGATGTAAAAAGAATGGATCTCAACTTGTTCCTGCAGGTTTAAAAGTTAAGAATTCCATGCTAACTAGCTGCCTTCTGAGGTCAACACTGAATGTGGGACATAGATCTACCCTACTAGGTCTGGTTTCTATGGCTGATCTTTTCAAAGACTCATAGCAAGATAAAGAGGGAAGGAGATCATCAGAAATCATCATCCAGTCTCTTCCAGTCCTTTTATAGGCCAGGAAGCCTATTTTGCATAGCTCAAGGCCTTAAAAAAAAAAAGGGCCCTTTCTTTGCTTTGACAAAGACTATTGGAGAATGCAATTCACACCTCAGCTTTTTAAGTAGGTCATAAGGCTGTAATGTATGTGACATTATCTTCCATATGGTTGCATTCGCTTTTTATATTTGCCTAAAGGGCTTGTCTTTTTTTTTTTCTTTATGGATAGAAGGTCCAATATAAGGCACAGCACATCATAAGAGACAGCAAGGCATAGTTAAAAAGTATACTCACTAGTTTCAGAGCACAAAACTTAAAAAGCTATGTGACTCTGGACAAATCACTAAACCTCAATTTTATCATCTGTAAAATGGGAACAATGGTTCTTGTCTTCATGACTTCATGGGCTCATTTTAAGGTACACGCAAATTGGGAGCTATTATTATTATTATTATTATTATTATTATTATTATTATTATTATTATTATTATTATTATTAAACCCCATTCTACTTTTCTCTGTCCCATGCAGAGAAATATCCTGAGATTAGACTTCACTGGATGGTAGATTTCAGATGTCTTTTTTTCACTTAAGTTGGCCATGGACTCTGATTTGCTTGTACTCCAACGGAATGTGCCACAGCTGTTTGCTTTGCCTGATTCATGTATTTACCTACTGTCTGCTAAACTGCTCAGTGTCAAGACATATCCTTGTGTGTATATCTGGATTAAGGTTCTCTCATGACAAGGAAAAGGCAGATAACAACCCAACTTGGCCTTTCAGCTTCTGTCCTACAAAGCACCTAGTTTAGAAGTCACAGTAAAATAATTTTAATAAATGAATCATTCAGAAACTACTGGGGGAAAATCATATTTATATGTGTATGAAGGCTATACATATGAAAATGTACATATATGCATTATGCATGTATGTCCACTATATGTGTGCATATATATGTATATACTTTCATGTTGTGTATATGCAGGTGTAAATGTATAAAGAATATAACTATGAAAAATGCATGTATACACATCACAATATGTATATATGTATATGCATGTATGTGAAAGATATATATGAAAATGCATACATATGTATTACAATATGTGTATATATGTATGCATGTATATGAAGAATGTATATATGTGAATATATATGCATCACAATATATATATACACATGCATATTTACATATACAAAAGATATCTATGAAAAGGCATGCATGCCATCCATATATGTGTATACATGTATATAGGAAAATATAGGAAACACACATACATTACATGCATGTATACATATGTACATGTGAAGGATACATATATGAAAGTTATATATACATATCATTCATATGTGTATATATGTATGTGTATGGAAGATACACACATATATTTGTGTGCATATATCTCATATATACTCTCCACACATATGTGTATACATATATGTATATATGTGTGTGCATGTATATACACTTATGTATGTGTATGTGTGTGTATATATATATATACAAATGCAATGATAGCACACGCATGTGTGTATGTCCTTCTTTATGTCCCCATAACCCCAGATATTAAAACTCACCTTGAAATTTTAAGGAGAAAATATGCATTTCTCTCTCTCTCTCTTTGTAGTTTCTCCCCTGGTGCTTTGAAAGGTTTGTAAACAAGAAATGTTCTGAATACTTGGCTGGAACAGTTGAAGAGGCATAAATGACCTGTTTTGTTTTGTTTTAAAGTTTCATTGATGCTTTTTTGTTTTATACATCACAGTTACTTCCCAATAGCTGTTTTCCCACATAGAACTCTTTCTTATAACAAAGAAAAACACTTAAGTAAAACCAACTGGATGTCAGACACAGCATATGAAAATTGCCAGCTATCAGTGTGCCTATGTTCCTACAGCCTCCCCAACACTTACTCTTTCCATCTTTTATCATCTTTGCTAATTTTCCTGGGCATGAGGTGAAATCTCAGAGTTGTTTTAATTTCCATTGTTGTTGTTTTTTATCATTACTATTAATATTAGTATTATTTTGGAGAATTGTTTCATATGGTTATTTATAATTTGCTTTTCTTTAAAAAAACTGTTTATATTCCGTCACCATTTAGCTAATGGGGGATGATTTTTCTTATATATTTGCATCAATATTCTAGCCCAAGGGTTGGCAAACTACAGTCAAAGGGCCAAATAAAATTCACTGCCTGCCTCTTTTTCTCTCCGTCCATGGCCCATGAATGTGGGTTTTTTTCTTTTTGTTTTTTTTTTTTTTTGGTGAGGCAATTGGGGGTAAGTAACTTGCTCAGGGTCACATAGCTAGATAGTGTCTAGTGTTTGAGGCCAGATTTGAACTCAGGTCCTTCTGACTCCAGGGCCGGTGCTCTATCCACTGCACCACTTAGCTTGCCCCATGAATAATTTTTACCAGCAGTGGGCCAGATTTGGGGCATATGCCACAGCTTGCTTACCCCTACTCTAGATGACCTAGATATCAAAATGTTAACAGAGATGTTTGATGCAAAGAAATTTTCTTCTGGCATCTTTTTTTTTTATAAAAATGCTAGTTGTACTGTTGTTTTGTAAAAAACTGTATATAATTTAAATGTTCTCTTTTGGGGTATGTGTGTATGTGTGTGTGTGTTATCTTCTATCCCTCTAACCACAGTTGTGAAAAAAGTATGATCTATAGTTGTCTATTTTTTTCTTTTAAATCATGTGACCTAGTGTTTTTTTAATCATATCCATTTATAGCTTATTGAGGTATGTGCTATAAGGTAATAATTTTAAACTATTATCCAGTTTTCCCAGTAGTTCTTGTCTAATAAGGACCCATTCCCTTAGCATTTTTTTTAATCAAACACTGAGTTACTGTTAGTTGGTTTCCAAATTTGCTTATTTCATTTTCCCCAGTGATCTCGTTTTCTATTTTTTAAAATTACCAAATATTTTTGATGATTAGTGATTTATAATGTGGTTGGATATTTGGTAGCACTAGATTGGGTTCATTACTAGCTCTCATTCCTTATTTCCATTTAAGTCCCTGAACTTTTCTTTCTCTAAATTATTTTTTAAATATCACCTTTGTCTAGTTTGATAAAGTACCACTTTGTTAGTTTGACTTGTGTAAAATGAAATCTTTATTATTTTATTTATTATTATAAGTAGCATTAAATTTATTTTAAAATTATATCAATTTATTAATTATTAATTAATTATATAAATTTTATTATTGAATCTTTATTATTATGGGTATTATTAAACTTTACATTATCATGACCAAACCATGAACATAACTATCTCTCTACTTATTTAAGTATTTTTCATCCCCTGATTTGCAGCTATTGTCAATTTCTGAGGTATAAATGCTCAAACTGCAAATTTAACAATTGGCTTTTGTAAGCCAATACAAAATGGTTCTAGCATACACCTTAGTAAGAGCAAGTGATGAGTTGAGGATAAGTTGGGAGCCTGGGTCCTTGACAATAATAGGAAAGCTAGGAAGAGTGAAAGGATTGGGGGAGAAAGGTGAACTCTGTATGGAATATGTGGAATTTGAGAGTTCTATTAGATATGCAATGCAATATGTCTAGAAAGAGTTAGTGATAGAAGACTAAAGCTCAGGAGAGAGACTGTAGATAGAACTTGGAATCATCTGAACAGAAATGATAATTGAACCAATGGGAGCTGATAAAAGCACCAAGTGAGATAGTGAATAGTAAAAAAAGAGAAGAAAGAAGGGAGAAGAGAGGAAAAGTGAGGAAAGTAGACACAAAAAGACAAGATGGACTAGGATAGAGCCCTAGGCGTGTGAGTTCAAAACATTGAAGATTCCTGAGGAGTTGGCAAACTCAGACAGTGAAGAGGGCAATCAAGAGACAGCAGTGCCATGAAAACCTAGAGAAGAGAGAGTATCCAGGAGAAGAGAGTGATCAACAATATCAAAGGCTATAGAGAGAAGGATGAGGGTTGAGAAAAGGCGATTAGATTTCTTAATTAAGAGATCATTGATAACCTTGCAGAGGGTAATTGCAATTGAATGATAACATTGGAAGCTAGATTCCAGGGGTGGGATGGGGGTGGGGGTGGTTTCTTCCTGAAACAAAGGCTAGTCTTCAAAACAATGTTCTTCCAGATATACTATGTTACCACAAAACAGTCTCAGAAGAGTTAAAATTGAATCATCAAAAGGGCAGTGGAGAGGAACACGGAGGAAATAAGTATACTACAGTATATTACCAAGTAAGAGGACCATGAAATCAGGGAGATGATGCCATGCCATGCAAGCGAATTGGATTTAAGTGAGGGAGGGCCATTCAAAGTCACCAGCCTCACTTTCTCCTCTGGAACCAGCCAGTTGCAAGACAAAGATCAAGATGACTGGAGATGGCCCCCACCAACCAAGAATTTCATAAAAGAAAAAACATAAAGGATGTCATCAGAGAAATGTATGATTAGAGAAGTAGGAGTTCTGATCATTTGGCCAGAGCAAAGAGTAGGTAAGGCCCTTGTGTCCCCAGAGCTCAGACCATTGACTGATACAAAGTAGGGGTTTAATAAATCCTTGTTGATTAATTAATTAACAGTACTGTGTGCTTCATTGGTAGGTACAATGCTATTATGAGAACCAGTAAAATTTCCATAGCATGTTCAGATAGACTCCCTGTAAGGGATTTACAAGAAAGATGTAAATAAGAAACACAAGATAAAAGCTTGGATGGGTTGCATTCTGCAATGTTGGCGGAATTAGCCATACTGGTCAGACCACAGATCTATTAAAGTATCAAGGAAGTAGTTCGTCAAAGGTTTTTTCAGTGTCAACTGATACAATCATGTGGCTTTTGTTTGTTTGTAGTATTAATTATACCAAATGATTTCCTGAAGTTATATCACTGGTTTAAATACAATGTAGTCATACTGAGTACTTTACATATATATATATATAATATTATATATATATATATATATATATATATACATATATATATACATATATATATATATATATACATACATATATATATATATATATATATATATATACACTGCTATGATTTTTGTTTTGTTATGTTAATATATTTAATAGTTCTCTTATCGTTTCCTGCTTAGGATGTCTGGACCATAATTCCACACCCCCCAAAAAAAATAATTTGATAGAATGCATTCTTTCTTGGTTACTGAGAATTATATTTTAAAATTTAATTAATCAGTTCACCTATAATGAATTCACCTGTAAATCCATCTGAATGCTGGTTTCCTTTTGTTTTGTTTGGGAGTTCATTTATGGCTTGTTCAATTTTTCTTTTTGAGACTGGGTAGATTAATGTCTCCATTTCTCATTGTGTTAATTTGGGTATTTTGATTTTTTAATAGATCATCTTTCATTTCTTTCAAATTCTCAGTTTACTGAAATTCCACTGAATCATAGTAAATAAGCATTCATTAGCAAGGGAAAATGGTTTATTATGGAAAACTACTGAAAAAACTTCTGTAGTGCAATTTTGTGGGGTTTATCAAATACAATTTTTTTCTGCTACAGTTGATCCATATTAAGAACTACAGTTTTGTTTACGGTTTCAGATTTGATATTTATATTTTAGTGCTGTTTAGTTATAGTATCACTTAAGTGATTGCATGAATTTTTCATAATTACTGTCATACTTTGTAGGGTTTTTAGACCTATCAGTCAGAAATTAGTAAGAGTGGTCAAGCTGTTTAGTAACTCATTGATAAATGATTGTTTATAAATAAATATTTTTATGATGTGCAATGTTTGGTGAAAACATCCAGAACATTTCAAAATATGAATTTTTCAATAATGTAAAATCCTGTTATAACATGTAAATTATCATTTTACTAAAACTGGCTAAAACTATACATGAGTTTATATATTGTACAATACATAAGAATATACGTTTTATATTTCCTCATCTAAAAGAAATATGACTTGCAAATTGGGATATTTAAGAATTCAACACTTGAAATTCCAAATTGTATTCACAAAATTTTGAGTTTGACTTGTCATTTCTTTTTCTCTTAAAAATACTTAATAAATATGTTGTAGTTCTCACAAATATGATTATTCATGGTAATTAGTAATACTTCTCTTTATCATTCATGGTGAATTCACCTCATTCTATTTTAATTTTGGTGGTTTTATTTTCTTCTTATTTTTATTATCAAATTAGATGATGTTTCATTGAATTTGGCTGTCTTTTTTTAAACAATAAAAACTCCTTATTTTGGAGTTCTGTGTTCTTGAATTTTTAACAATTTGTTTCTACACTAGGTGTCAAGAATATTTTTTGTTATTGTTGTTGCATCAGGCTATTTACTTGTTGATTCTTTAAATATTTTATCACATTTCATTTCATTTATCATCTTTTCCCATTTTGTTGATATTTTTCTTCTAAAAATGCCTTTAGCTTGAATCCATGAAATTTTGTGTGTTACCACATTTTTGTTATCTTCCTTAACATTATTACTTATGTTTTATAACATTATCAGTTTTCATTTTTTCTTAATCTTTTGCTCATATTTCCTTTATTTTTTATATTTATATGCAATTTTGATGTTGCAATATTGTACAATATTGATGCCAATAGTTTGCATAGTCTTTAATATTCATAGTAAGAGCTTTCACATATGGTTTTCCCAGTTCATTATTTTCCTTTAAAAAGTCTTTCTATAAGTTTCATCCAGTTTTGAAAAGGGGATATTAAAATCTCTTACAATTATTGCTATACTCAATCTTATATTACAATTATTAGCATTACCTTTAAGAATTTAGACAATATACCATTCAGTGTAAATACATTTAAAATATTGTTTCATTGCCTATGCTGTACATTGTAGTTTCCCTGCTTATTTTTCTTTGTTTTCTGAAATTATGATTATGAATGTAGTTTTTTTAATCTCTGATGCATAATAAATTTTGCTCTAGAACCTCATTTTCATGTTATTTTGTTTCAACTATGTTTCTTTTGTGTAATAAATTGTTAAATTTGTAACCTTCCATTCTCTATTATTTTTTAAGGCATTGATTTAACTCATATTGCTAAATTTGTTTTTTTCTCCATCTAATTCATATGTATTAATTTAATTTTTTTCTCTCCTCTTTGAAGTTAGCATTTAGTCTCTGCTATTTGTTTCCATGCACTGATTTGAACCACAGTTTCTCCCACAGAAAATCCTCATCTACCTCCATCCTGTTAATACTACTTTAACCAAAATTCCTTAACTTTACTTTTATGTCATTACTCTCATCCCTTGTCTTTTTTCTTCTTTTTATCCTTTCTGTTCCCAGCCCAGATAAGATTATAGTAGACCTAAAGCTTGAGGGTACCTCAGAAGTCAACTAGTCTCAAACTCTCATTTTACAGATGAGGAAAATGAAATCCAGAGAGACTTCTAAGATGTAGATTCAGGACTCGAACCCAGGTTTTCTTGCTAAAAATTCAATGTTCAGGAGTAACAACCTAACTTGATTTTTAAAAAAAATCAATTATTAATCTCAGACAAGATCTTGGCACTATCAGTTACTCTATGATTCTAGGTCAGGAGACCCTCACACACCATCTGAGGTTCACTCCTGCCTTTAGAAACACAGAGCAAGCTGAAAGTCTTTGCTTTAGACTAGATGCTGCCACATAACCTCAAGGTGATGCTGAGCCCATAGTTTCTCCTTTTCATTGGTTCATCCCAATTTAAGTTGTTCCAATAGGGGCCCTCAAATGCTACCTTCTATGGGAAGCCTATCTTGATCCTTCCAAGTTGTTCTGTAGTTATTTTGCATATAGCCACATGCACATCTCACTTCCACCAATAGAATGTAACCTCCCTGAGAGTAATGATTGTTTCTTTCTTTGTCCTTGTATCTCCAGTGCTGACCACAGGGCCTGTCACAAGATACTTAATAAATGTTTGTTAATTGGTTGCTTGAGGGGCTCGCTCTGTCTGAGTTTCATTAATGCATGTTTCCTTAGAGGGCACTAGACTGTTATTTGTCATCCTGGGAAATTTTTTTTGTTTGTTTTAAATGATTTAAGGGAAAAAAAAATTCTAAGCCAAACTTTTCCAGGCTGAAGGAATCTAGTCACTTTTTCTTTTTTAAATTTTAACTGCAGAGCCACTGTTTTGCAAGAGACTGATATCAATTTGTCATCTTTTTTTTTCTTTTCCTTCACTGAACAATAAAGGAAACAATCCTAGCTTTAACAACTAGGACATAAATAAGAAAAACAGCTCAAAAAGCAGAACACTGTGAGGCTGTTAAATGCTCAGATCCTTTTAGGTCCCACCACAAACAAGGATCAGGGACTTAAAAGACCCTTTTCACATATTGTTACTGAAACACAAGGCATCAAATCAACTTCTTTCTTCTTCTTTGAACCAAAATGACAATCATACTGAGAAGCCTCCCACCCCCCACAATCTCCTGAGTCATTCAAAGATTTTGTTACTGGAGTTATTTTAAATGGAGGGGGATAAAAGTACTAGGGGACTGATTGTGGGGGTCTAATCCTCAGCTGACAGGGACTATATGTCCCCCAAGAGATCACTTATCTTTATTGGGATGGTCCTTTGTGGGGCACATGGTACCAGAGATGGGCAATCCAATTTGAATGAGATAAGAAACAATGGAAATTCCCCCGGCCCCCATCTCCTTCTCTAAATCCCTTTGCCACCTCACAGACTGAACCTTTCAAGTTTATTCAGTGCTGGGGAGATTTGACATGGGTGTTAGACTAACGCAAACACAATACAAACAGAGACCGAACTCCCACCCCTTACTGACACAGTCTGCAGATACAGCTGTCCAACTGTGGACTGAAAGCCAACAGGGAAAGACAGGTATTACATCCCAAACTTGATCCTTTTCTTAGGAACTCCAAGAGAAGGGAGTTCCATTGCTTAACAATTTTTCCTGAAAAGCTCTAGGTTTAGGCAACTTAAAAAAATCATTGGCGACTGTTGCTTTTACATAACTTTCATTTCTAGATAACCCCCATTCCCAATAGAACTCCTTCTCTTGTAACTGACAAACTTTTTTTTTAATTGACCAAACCTATGATTTCATTGGTGTAGACAAATCCCAGGGAGGAAACTCCCTCCACTGATGCAGATTAGAGGTACACAGTGACTTATCCAGGGTCACAAAACCATTATGCATCAGTGTTAGGATTCAAGCCCGGATCTTCCTGATTCTTGGCTCTCTCACTATCCATTAGGCTACTCCCCTCCCCTATCAAAGATTTAAAGAAAAACAGTCCACACAGTGACCAAGTTTGACTAATATATGCAATATACTGCCCTTGACGTCCCTCAACCCTCCTCTGTTTTCAAGGACTAGTATTTTTTTTCTGTTATTCAAAGTTCAGTTTCTTTAGGTAACCTTTAAAACATGTTCAACATGTTTTGCTGTTATTTTGTGGAATTTAGCAGGTAAAGGGCAAGGCAAAGGGTACTAGCTCTGAAATGGAAGTAGGAACAGGTAGGTCATAGGATCACAGTTTAAAATCCAGAAGGGACCTCAGAAGTAATCAAGTCAAATCCTCCCTCCTCCCATTTTGTGGAATCCTTGCATTTTTTTCATGTCACAACAGAGAGTTGGCACCCTACCACAGTTTCTGCTTATCTTATTTGTGTTACTATTAATCATTTTTCATTAATTTTGAGTGTTATGTGCTTAGTACATAACATATAGGAGGAACAGAGGAAAAATTGGCACCCTACCACAATTTCTGCTTATCTTATTTGTGTTACTATTAATCATTTTTCATTAATTTTGAGTGTTATGTGCTTAGTACATAATATATAGGAGGAACAGAGGTAAACAGTCCTTTTTAATGACAATGTGCTGAGCCACATTCACTCTGTTCTATATAACGTAATAACAGCTCACATTCACATGGCACTTCCTGGATTACAAAGCACTTCTATAATCTACTTTGATCCCCAAAACAACACGATGAGGCACACATTATTATTCCCATTTTACAGATGAGCAACCATTATTAGAGAGGTTAAGTGGCATCTCATCCAACTGTCCATGCTAGCCATCTTTCCTGCCTAGGTGTATTCTTTCCTTTCCCTTTCCACCTCTTACTCTAGGAACAACAATCAATCAATACCATTGTTTCCGGAAAAGGCGTGTCAATTGATTTCCCTGTGGCTCTACTCACTGTCCCTGTGATTTTCCAAACCAAGACACCCTTCTTTGGCCATCATAGTCTTGTATGTGTTGCCCTCCTCTATTAAAATGTGAGCTCCTTGAGGGTGTTGGCTGCCTTCTTTTTGTGTTTGTAAACCTAATGTTTGGTATGTTGCAAGTGCCTAGCAAATTTTTTTTTATTCATTCATTCATACATTAATTCATCATACAGGTAGCATATTTCTGAGGAAAGATCAGAACCCAAATCTTCCTAATTCTAAGTCAGTGTGCTATGTACTAGACAACATGACCCCTCTACATTTATTATACATTAAATATTGAATCTGCTAAATGGGATCTGTGTTACATGAAGGGAAGATTTGTCTCATCTATATTTTGTAGACTTGTATCATCAAAGAAAGCAAATAAACAATCTTTGTAGAAAACATTTATTAGGTAACTGTAAGGTTATAGGCACTATGCTAGGTACTGGGGATACAGAGGGGAAAAAAATGAAGCAGTCTCTCCCCTCAAGAAGCTTACATTCTATCCTGAGAAAATACAGTTTATATATATATATATATATATATACATATATATATATATATGTGTGTGTGTGTGTGTGTGTGTGTGTGTGTGTGTGTGTGTGTGTGTATGTATGTACGTATGTACATACAAAATAAATACAAAGCAGCTGAGGGATGGGGTGAGGGTAACAAGGCATTAGCATCTGGGAAGGACTTCAAGAAGAAGAAGGTGATGCTTGAATTTAGCCCTTGAAAGTAACTAGGGAGGCTAGAGAATTGACCTGCAGTTGGAGACGGTTTCAAGTTCAAGGCTTATCTCTGACATATACTGGGAGTGTGACCCTAGGCAAGTCTTTTAACCTCTTAGTGTGCTGAGCATCTGTCTACAATTATAAGTTACAGAGATGTTACCAACCTACAATGGTAGAAGGAATATACATCTTTCTAGTAACATCTCTAGACACTATCCTTTGTTATTTCTCTTCCTTACACTAATGTAGCTTACAAATCACTGAATTAGTAGGTAATTCTTAGGGAGTTGTCCAAAGCACAAAGAATTTAAATGATAAATTGCAAAATTATTGTTTCTGGAGTCAGAAGACCTAGTTCAGATCCATTCTTTGATACTCAATACCTATGTGATATTGGGCAAGTGACTTAATTTCAATGGATCTCTATTTCCTTTCTGTAAACTGAGGGAGTTGGATTGCAGGGCCTCTGAGGTCCCTTCCAACTCTGATTCTTTGAGTCTATATCTCATCCCAGGTCATACTAATAGCAAATATCAGAGTTAAGATTTTTTACCTAGTGCTTCTTAACTCCAAGCCCAACACTATCCAGCTTCTCATGCTATTCCTGGTGGGTGATGATATTAATGTGTTGATGGTAAAAGTAAAAAGGCCTGGCTGTCTCATCCCCACCCTCACATGAGTCCTAAGAATTCTCTCTAAATTTAGGCCTATCTTTTCTGGAAGATGATACTATTGCAAAAGAGAATCTTGTCATTTCAGAGCATCCCCAGTAAAAGTTTTCCATGTTCTTGGCAAAGCTATCATTAAAATAGAGAGTATTTGTGAGTCATTGAATCAGAAGTCATAAGGTGAAACACAGAAGAGAAAATTAAAAGTTGCTAAGATAGGAAGTACTGTATGTCAATTTAACAGTATTTTATATTTGATCATCTAAAGTATAATTAGCATAGATGAAAGAAACTTACTTATCTGATACAATTCCATTTAAGAAGCAGTGATTAGGGATTTGGGGTCAGATTTAGATTCAGTCAGGGGGTTGCTATGTCTTGGAGAAATCCAAAGGTTATCATTGCAAAGATTAACTAAGAAATTCATGGAAAAGTTATTGGAGATGGCAAATCTCAAATTCAAAAGTGAAGCTGATGATCTGGAACCAATATACATGTGAAATTCACATAAACCCTTTCAAAACATGGTGAAAAGGTCCCTGATAAAATGTTTAACCTTTAGGGGATAGCTTAAGCAATTCTCTTATGGAACTGTTTTGTTCTGCCCTTCTGCATTATTTCATGTTAATGGAGCACACTTTTCAAAGTTCTCAAGTCCCAAAGTGATTATTAGTCTGTCTGTTGATAGGTGGTGATTGACTCAGGAGTTGTACTTGAAGGCAGCCATCATTGCTCAAAATGTCACTGCTCCACCACACTCTTTGCTATCTACTTCTCTGTTTCCTCATATTGTTTATTACAAACTTACACATTCTTTTACTAACAAATACATCTTGTTGGAAATAATCATGTAACATTCTTGAGCTTTCCCATAGCTTCAGGCCAACAATGAAAATCTTTGGAGGGAAAGGAAAGAGAGCGGGACAAGGGAAACACAGTGTTTGAAACTCCAAGGAAGTAATTTAGAACAACAGAAATTACTTAATGATAATAACATCAGGTTTCTCAGTGGAAAACTTACTCATCATTGCTGCTAACCATCTTATTGCCTTTTTAAATAAAGGACCTCTGCCTCAGGATGGATAATGCTGTTCACATTCAAAGAAAGAACTATGGAAGTCGAATCGCTATCACTTATTTTTACCTTCTGTTGAGTTTTGTTTCATCTTTCTGATGGTTCCTCGTATTGGTTTTAATTTTTACTTACAACTTCACTAACATGAAAATGTGTTTAATGGGTATGTAAATGTAAAGCCTATATCAGAATGTGCGCCGTCTTGGGGAGGGTGGGGGTGAGGAAAACGGAGAAAAATTTTCAACTCAAAAGCATATGGAAAAAATTAAAAAAATTTAAATTAAAAAAAAATAAATAAAGGACCTCTGGGTTACTTTAAAATTGTGTCACATGCTGAGAATACCCAGCATAGCTCAGAACAGAAATTAATTCTATTATCTTCCTTCCTTCTTCCCTCCCTTCCCCCCCTCCTTTCCCTCTCTCCCTCTTTCCTTCCTTCCTTTTTTCCTTCTTCCTTCTTTCCTTCCTTCCTTCTTTTTCATTTCTTTCAGTATATATAGTTATCTATAAGCCTGTTATATGATCCTAAAGGTAAAGAATTTCCTGCTGGTGTTCCTTTTGCGTATTCACATCTGTAGTCACTTTTCTATGAATTTATGTTTTGTTCTTCACATATGAGAAACAACATGGCAAAATAGACAGTGGGTCATCCTCAGAGTCAGAACAACAAATTCCACCTCTGACCCTCATGTATGACAAGCATTATAGCTCTACTCTGACATGAGTGACTCTATCTTGAATCTGGGATCAGTATGTATATGCACAAGTACTTTGAGAATGTAAGAAAAAATGACAATATGGTAATCAGATGTGGGTCAAAGCAACTAAGCATGTTTTCTGAATCTCAGATAACAAAGAATGTTTGCTATAAGTTGTTTAAAAATACATGATATTGTCAATATATTAGCAAATTGGCACATGCTCAAATATTGATTGGATATTGATGACATACCCTCATTCTCTTTGCTATAATGACGATAAAGCCAGGTCATATCAGGCCTAGGTAGTCATGTGTTTTGTGAATAACTTGCCTGGCATTGTAGTACTGATCAAGGTCTCTTCTGGAAGTGGTCCTTGGTTAGCCACACTGGTATAAGCCTGTTAGTATTGTTATTGTTGTTACTGAGTCATTTTCAGATGCGTCCAACTCTTTGTAGAAAACCATTTGGGGTTTTCTTGGCAAAGGTACTGGAGTGGTTTGCCATTTCCTTCTCCAGCTGATTTTATAGATGAAGAAACGGAGGCAAGCAAAGTTAAGTGACTTGCTGAGCTAATATGCATCTGAGCCAGATTCCAACTCAGAAGGATGAGTCTTTCTGACTCTGGGCCAGTACCCTATCCACTGCATCACCTAGCTGCCTGGTAGGGATCTTAGAAGAGGCCTGACTACTATCTTATGTTCCTTGGACCTACTGGGATCCTCAGTCATCGCTTCTTTCAACTCCAACTCACTCTACTCCTAGACCCTAGACATTCAATTACTGTTGCATTATCCAGGGGTGGAAAGGTAGTCCCAAGTGGTTTAGTGTATGACCAAATGCAAATTCCTACTTCCTAACCTTTGGGGACTTGGGTAGTTTGCTTTGTGTGGTATGGAAACCCAAGAATGGGCTTTTAATTTGCAGGTGATTAGTCTAAAAACCTAACACTGAATAACATATTGCATGCATGAGTATAATTCATTTTCAATAAACCATATCTAGCACTTAAAACTTACAGCTTGTCTTGTGTCCTTATGATGGGGACATGCTAGCTGTGCTCATTATATACATATATACATACACACATACACACATATACATACACACATACATATATACATATACACAGATTTTATATATTATATATATACACACATATATAAATATATATTATATATGTGTGTATATATGTGTGTGTATATATATATATATTAAAGATGTTGTGTACTTGTACTCAGGAAATCAATAAAATAACTTAAAACACTGGGTAAGTCAATCTCTTGGACCTCCAAGGCAAATCTCTAAGACTTTAAGTTGTGGCCTTTAAGTATAAGTTGTAATGTGGAATTGATGAGGTTTCCACACCAGAAATTCTTCACCTTGAAAAAAGGAAGGAAACAAAAATTTCTTAAGTACCTATATGTGCCAGACATTATGGTAAATGCTTTAAAATATTGTCTCGTTTGGTCCTCACAAAAACCCTAGGAAATAGGGGCTATTATAAACCTCAATTTACCAACAGAGGAAACTGATGCTAATAAAGGTTAAATGGGTTGCCCAAAGTCATGCTGTTTAGTAAGTTATTTGAGGCAGGATTTGAACTCAGGTCCTCTTGACTCTCAGTTCTCAATCTACTAGACCACTTAGGTGCCTCTGTCGATCTGGGTCATCCCCCCACCCCACCTGTCCCAACTCCTTAAAAATCCTTAAGTAAGCCCCAAGAAGGCATGAATATATTTTATCTAAACTTATTGTTTTCTGCCTAGCACAGTGCTCCTTAGATAGTAGGTGCTTAATAAATATTTATTGTTTTGTAGAAATATTTTTAGTTAATAGTGCTAATAGCCACTTATAGAGATTTTGATTGTTATTCTATTTGGCTGCTATAAATATTTTATAAAATGTCCTTTACTGAATCTTAAACTGGAAGAAACCTCAGAGGCGATCTTGACCAGCCCTCCGATTTTACAGAGGAGGGAACAGAGGCCTGGAGACTTCAAGTGACTTGCCCAAGCTCATCCAGTATTTGAACCTAAGTCCTGTGATTCTAAATGTAACACTAAGAGCACTCTGCCACGCCTCCCTCCCTACTATTTAGCTGCCGTCTGAACCTGTGAGGAAATTTTCTGAATCCCAGCTGGGAGCTGGAAGAACTTCAATTAGATCATTTGTGAATAATTATTTTGGTTTTCTGTGTTGAAAAATATTCCAGGGCAAGTGCAGCTGTGCTGACACATATTGCTGAGGATACTGCACTTTTCAGGAAAGATGTCATCATGGCGGATACCTTCAGAGGCATCACCTTGGGAAGCATCTTCTGCCTGCCATAAAATGATAGTATAGAAAAGTAAGATGAGTAACTTCTCCAAACAGCAGTAGTGTTTTGGGGAGTGGCATCTTGCTTGGCAGTGAGGGGGGAACCGAAAACTGTCTGATCTGATTTGTGTAAAACTGAAATTTTGTGTTTTGCCCAATTCCTAATTCCATTGACTTAACTTCAATCCATGGGACTGCCCTCCCACCTTCAGCAGTCAATCATAGCAGACAGAGCTGGAGCCCTGGAGCTGGGGATATTGGATACAGTGAAGAAAATACTATAAACTGTAAATCAAAGATGATGTCTAGTTTATGAAAATTTTGCCTGAAGACACATTTTGATTCCCAAAAGCCTCTTTGCTAAAGCATTTATTACTGATCCTAATTCCTCCTGCAAACTTAGTTAATACTCATGGATATCTTTTGCATACAGAGCAGCACACATGCCGTTTGAAATGATGTGTCTGCCTGACTGATGCCGAGCTGAGCGGAGTCGACTACAAAGTAGGATGTGCAACTTGAAATAAAATGACAGGGGAATATTACATTCTGTGAACCTCCCTTGTTACACTCTTGCCATACTCTCTGCCCCCTGAAGACCTCATACTGGGAGAGTTCATACTGTAGGGAGAGCTCCTGCTCTGTGTTCTCTGATCAGCATGGCTAGGACTGATTGTTGAAATAGTCCAGAAACTCTTGTTTCTTGCACACCAGGGTCCTCAGAGCTAGGATTTATATTCCATTTGTCTTTGTGAAGTTCCCTGCTTTGGTTTCACTTAAGCATCCAACTTCTGGGCCCCATGTCCTTATCTCAGTGCTTTAAAAATGGTGTTCTGCTCTTGTCTTTCTTCTTTAATATTGCTTCTGAAATAATGGGGCACCATCTGAGAACAAAGGCCTGATTCCTCTCATTTGGGGATATTAGACAGAAAGATAGAAAGTTAGCTAACTAGTTAGATAGATAGACAGACAAATAGCTAGCTAACTAGATAGAGATAAAGATAACTAGCTAACCAGATAGGCAGATAGAAAGATAGCTAACTAGATAAATAAATAGAAAGATACCTAGCTACTTAGATATATAGTTAGACAATCAATTCATACAATATTTTATTTGTGTTAACTCACTTGATCCTTAACAAGATCCTGGGCACTATTATCATATCTACTTAGCAAATAAGGAAACTGAGCCTTGACGCTAAATGACTTTCTCAGGGTCATAGAGCTAATAAAAGAAGGAATGAGAGGGGGGATTAGAATTTAGATCTTGCTGATCTAATCACTACACTGAGATAGATAGATAGATAGACAGATAGATAGAAAGATAGATAGATAGATAGATAGATAGATAGATAGATAGATAGATAGATTAGAAATAAAAAGAGAAGAAAGGAGGGAACAAAGGAAGGAATGAAGGGATGAGAGGAGGAATATAGGTAGGAAAGTAGATAGGTAAAAGGTAGGTTGGTGTGAAGGAAGGAAGAAAGGAAAGAAGGAAGGAACAGAGGGAAGAAGGAAGGCAAAAGAGAGGTAGTGAAGAAAGAAGATAGAAGAGGAGTGAGGGAGATGGGAGAGACAGAAGAAGGGAGGTAGGATGGGAGGGAGGGAGGAAGGGACAAAGGAAGAGAGAAAGAATAAGTAAGGAAGGAATGGAGGGAGAAAAGGAAGAAAGAAAATAGTTTTGTTTTGTTTTCTTTTTCTGACCAAACCTATGATTTCCTTGGTGTAGGAAACTCCTACCTATGCAGGTTGGTAGCTTCTCTGCCACCTGTCCTAAAGAAAGCAATTGAACCCAGGTCTTTCTGACTCGGATTCCAGCTCACTATCCCATACTCCAAGCTGACTTTCAATAATAATAGCTGACGTTTATATAGTGCTGTCATTTTTACAAAGCACTTTATGTACATTATCTCACTTGATCCTTAAAACCATCCTATGAAGAGAGTGCCCTTATTTTACAAATGAGGAAAGTGATGATCAGAAAAGTTATGTAGGTTGCCTCTGGTGACTCAGCTAATACATATCGGGACTATGATTTAAAACCAGATTCAGGCTCCAAGAAGTATGATAACTTTTCTATGGTTAGAAAGGAATTAAACATCAGAAGCAAAATTTGAAACCTTCTTATCCGGCCAGTCCTCAAAATTAAGCAGCTTACTTTATGTGTTATGTGATGTGTGTGTGTGTGTGTGTGTGTGTGTGTGTGTGTGTGTGTGTAAATTCACACAATGTCAAGAACTAAAAGAAGGCCTTCAGTACATTGGATGGACCCCCATAGAGGACTTGTAGGAGGAAATGAGAAAGATGGGCCTGAATGAGTGGATTTGTAGTCTGCACTGATAGAGTGCCATCATTAATAAGATCACAGATCCATTGAAGTATTGTTATTGCTGCATTGCTAATATCCCAACTATAGGATCAGAGAATCATAAACTAAGAGCTGGAAGGAACCTAGTCCAACCTCTTCACTTTATAGATGAAGAAACTGAGACCCAGAGAGTTTAAGTGACTTGACCATGGTCACATAGCTCTGATTTAGGGAACATGCCTTCCTCTTCTATATCACCAGTGCCTAGCATAGCATCCCAGACCTAGCAGGCATTTATTGAGAATGATGTTAATCCCAGTAATGTATGAGGCCTAAAAAGAGGGCTATGGCCTACATTGTGTGTAGGTGGGGTGCTGGGGAAACATTGAACCAGACAGAGCTGCCATTAGCATAGCTATAGAGAATCTTCTATGGCGACTAGTCACCAGGTGGCTAATGCAGAGGGAAAAGCTATTCTCAGCCTAAAGCAAGCATAGCCATCCCCCAGTCATAGCAGCAGCTGCTCTGGCCTGGTGTGTCTCCAGTGGAGAATACCATGAAGGGCATGAAAAATTCCATCTCCCCCACTGCGTCAAGGAGGGTATTTACAAAATGGCAACAGAGGGCATTGAAGGAGAAATGAGCTATTACTCTCTCCCAGGTGTGACTGTAATTGGGAAGCCTGAAAAAAGCATAAGCTAACAGAAAGAAATGGTGAGTGTCAGGCATCAGCCAATGGCTGCATGTGTGTCTATGTATGTGTGTGGGGGGGTGGTGGTAGTAGTGGGGATATTTTTAGGAGAGGGCAACTTTCTTAATGGTGATAAAATTACACAATGTAGATAACCTCCTGCTCTAGTTATCTATAGCCCCTGACCTGCTTTAGGGCACTGAGGGTTGTATATACCTCTTTTCCTTGAGTGTACTCTAATGTCCCACCTGGCAAGTTTTACTTTTACAGAGCTGAGTGAGTACTTGAGTGACCCAGATACCGGTATTGAATTAGAATCTTGTAATACAAAGGGTGATGCTGCACATCTTTCTCAAGATTCTGTATTGCATGGGAAGGCTCAGTACCCTGAAATCCTACTGTTTCAGTAAAGGCTTGGATCATAGATCGCATAATCCTGGATCTTGGATTTAGAGTTGGAAGGGATCTTATAGGTTTTCTAAGTTAACCCTCTCATTTTACAGAAGAGGAAACTGAGGGTCAAAGATATGAAATTACTTTCCCAAAGTTACATGGGTATATAATAGGTAGCAACTATATAGCACTTTATATTTGTATTATCTCATGTGATACTCACATACCTCTGCAAGGTAAGTGCTATTATAATTCCCACTTTGCAGATGAGAAAATGGAGGATGAGAGGCTAAATGACTTGCACATGGTCACAAAAGTAAAAAATAGCAAAGAGAGAATTTGAATTTAAGTATTACTGGTTCCAAGTCTAGCATTTTCTCCAAAATACCACTACACAGATATATAGATAGACAGACAGACAAATAGATAGAGAGATAGATGATTAGAGATAGAGGTAAATGACAGATATCCAGATAGATGAATTGATTAACAGATAGAGATAGAGATAGAGAGAGGGATAGAAAGATAGATGATTAGAGATAGAGATAGAAGTAAATTGTAGATAGATCGATTAATAGATATAGGTAGGGAGATAGATGCGTAGAGAGATTAGAAATTGGTAAGGATGACAGACATCTAGAGATAGATAGACAGACAGACAGACAGACAGATAGATAGATAGATAGACAGATAGATAGAACAAACAGATCAGAAGGTAGGATTGGAACCCAGGTCCCATGACTTCAAATCCACTTTCTCTTTGTTATGATTGTTACAAAACATTTAATGTCATATGCTTCTGCTATATCAACAAACACTACAGGGAGAAGTACAATAGCTAATATTTATTAAGTTCCTCAGCTTGTAAAAGATGTTTTACATAAGTTTTTACTGTCTGAGCCTCACAATAACTCTGTGGGTTAGTTGCTATTATTATCCTTGTTTCATAAATGAGGCAAGTGAGAGTCAAGGAGGCAGCTAGGTGGTAATGTGGATAGAGTCAGGTAAACCTGCATTCAAATCCAGCCTCAGACACTTACTAGCTGTGTCCTCTCTATGCCCTTTTCCTCATCTATAAATATGGGAATAATAATATTGCCTACATCATAATAACAGAACCTACATCTCAAGGTTGTAAGGATAAAATGAGATCATATATGTAAAATGCTTTGTAAACCTTAAAATGCATTTCTAAATGGGTCTTTTCAAATCTAAGTCAAGAGCTACAGATGTCATTTTGCCTCCACAAACAAGAGTCATATAAACAATGTTAGAATAAGCTTTGAGCAATTATCCAGAGCAAGAATTCTTATCCTTTCCATGAATGTGTCATTATGCCTTTGGCAGTCTGGTGAAACCTATGGATCCCTTCTCAGAATAATGGTTTAAAATACATATAATTAAATGTAAACTAATTACATTCAAAAAGTTATCAAATACATCTTTTAAGTCTATAAGTTAAGAAGCCTTGATTAGAGCAATGGTCCCCCATTTTTTTTGATCATGCACCCATTGAAAAAAAACCCCACAATTTTGAGTATAAATTTCCAATGTGTGTGTATGTATTTATAAATTATATACATGTATGGCTGAACTATTGATTATGCACATTAAAACACACAAAATTGAAGAAAGTAGACAGAGAGCTGAGATAAAGATGAAACAATAACTTACCCTGGAGTCAAAAGGAAGCCACTGGGGTTTTCTGAGTAGAGTAGTGACATGGTTAGCTCTGCATTTTAGGAAAATTGCTTTGACAGCTATGTGGAGGACACATTACAGAAGGGAGTGATTTGATGAAGAAGGGAAACAGAGAAGGAGGCTATTACATTGGTCTAGGCAAGAGGGGTGAGGGCCTGAATAAAGTGGGTGTCTATGGGAGAAAACAGAAAAAGGACAAATGCAAGAATTGTAAAGGAAGAAATGAAGATATTTGGAAGCTGATTGAATGTATGGTTTGAAGGAGAATAAGGCATAAATATAATATAAAATATAACATAAAATATAAATTTATATTATAAAATATAACATGAAGATGTGAATGTGGGAACTGCAAGGAAAGTGGAACTTCAGTGACTGTGTGTGTGTGTGGTGATACCCTTCACAGAAATGGAGATATTCAGAAAACAAGAGCATTTGGGGGAAAGCGATTAGATATGCAATGCATACAGCAAATCATTTCTGCATTCTTACTCTGTGCCACTCAGAATGTAAAGAGAGGCAGGGCTCATGCCTACCCTATGAAGAATATACTGGAGGATAAAAGGTATGTGTGCTTAGGGGACTGGGGGTTGTTCCCAAAGGCATCTGCACAGCTGCTTCTGTGCTATCCAAGTAGTAGTTAGATTATAATTGCCCTCAGAGCTGTTCTCTTGGTACAGAAGGTGAAAGGTTAGGACACTTGCCCAGTGGAGGGAGGGAGCAGAATAGGAGTGAGTTGGAACATAAAGTAAGGGTGATTGCCACAACCAAAAGTTCTGCTATCAGTATTTTTGTATGCTTTTCCCACTGTCTTTGGCCTTTGGGCAGACACATTGAAATCACTAATAAAAATATAAATGAGAAAATAATTCTGTTCCATTTTTGTTATTGTAAAAGTTTAGTTTTTCTTCACCAATCATCAGATTATCTCAGACAGATCTGCTTATCTTTGAGACCATCTATCAATAATCATCATTATTATAAATAATCATTATCATTTAATCACTCGTTTAATATTTGGAATCATTTCATTGTCATTTAGTTGTTTCAGTCATGTCCAACTCTTTGTGACCCCATTTGGGGTTTTCTTGGCAAAGATAATGGAGTGGTTTGCCATTTCCTTCTCCAGTTCATTTTACAGATGAGGAAAGTGAGGCCAACAGGATTAAGTGACTTGCCCAGGGTCACACAGTTAGTAAGTATCCGAGGCCATATTTGACCTCAGAAAGATGAATCTTCCTGACTCCAAGGCCTGCACTCTATCCATTGTGCCACCTAGCTGCCTGTATTTGGAATCATAGAGGTGCTTCATATGGTAACATTAAATACTAAGTCATAGCAATAATTTATTGTAGAGGATAAAGTGACAGACTTCGAATCAGGAAAACCTTGGTTTGCATCCTGTCCCTAACATTTGGTAGTGTCTGTGAAACCACAGAAAAATCCCTTCACCTTTGTGAGTATCAGGTGACTATCTTAGATGATAAATTCAGAGGATCATACAGTTAGAACTGGAAGGAAACTTGAAAGTCCAACCTTCTTATTAGATATATCTCATTTGACTATTATAACTTAGTGAGGTAGGTGCTATTATCCCTATTTTACAGATGAGGAAGCTGAGGCAAACAGGGGTTAAGTGACTTGCCAAGGCTCTCATAGCTAGTAAGTATATGAAACCACATTTGAACTCAGGTCTTCAAGACTCCAGGCCCGGTGCTCTATTCATTACAACAGTATCTCAATTAGTCAGGAAACCTTTGTGACCATATTAACTAGGATAATATTGGACACTAAACCCTATAATCATGATTACTTATCTATACTTCACATCTCTAAAGACAACCTTAAGATTCTGCAAACTCTGTATATACTTCATCTAGTCCAATCAGTAATACCACCATCATCAAATAACTTACTGAGCTACTATTAGGTTCTAGGCTACAAGGATATTTAGACATGCAATACATCATCTCTGCTGCTCAAGGAGCTTAACAACTAATAGGGCATAATCTTTTTTTTTTTTAGGCATAATCAAACACTAAGTCATATTCTGCCTATTTGGTTTAGTAGAAAGAATGCTGAAGTAGAATTCCTAAAATGTTAGTCTCTGCCACTTATTTATTAACCACGTGACCTTGGATAAGTCATTAGATCTCTCTACACATCAGTTTCCTCATCTATAAATTGAGGGATTTTGACTAGATGGGCCCTGAGGTCCCTTCGAGCCCTAGATCTATAACACTATCAATAAATTTATATAAATAAATCACATTTGCTTAGCACCATACTAGCACCATGCATTTTATTACTAAAAATTGTATATGTTTATAGGTTAAGAAACTGAAACAGTGAAATGAAGTGACTTGCCCAAGGTCATATGGATAGTTAAGTGGCAGTACTGAGGTCTGAACCAAATTCTTTGACTCCTATACCAGCATTCTTTGCTTTGCATGATGTGTGTTGTTGTTTAGTTATTTTTCAATTGACCCCATTTGCAGTTTTCTTGGCAAAGATATTAAAGTGGTTTGCCATTTCTTCCACTAACTCATTTTACAGATGAGGAACTGAGGCAAACAAGGTGAAGTGACTTGCCCAGGGTGTCACAGCTAGTCAGCATCTTAGGCCAGACTTGAACTCAGGAAGGTGACTCTTTCTGACTCCACGCCTGACATTCAATTCACTGTGCCCCATAGCTGCCCCTAACTTTGCCCACAGGCTTGTGACTTATGATCTAACACCATGAGCCTAACTATGAAGGAATGGGACTCTACAGTGACTTGTATACAGTAGGTGCTTAATAAAGGTTTTAATATTGAATTGAAGGCAATGCAAATGCTTGTTTGTTTTAATGCTGTTTCTGAAGGAGTTTAGACTCTCATAGACCAGTAATGTTATTGATAAATTATGGACCACTTTATTCTAAAGAACTCAGAGCGCAGTTAATATTTATCAATTTGTCCTGAAAAGTGATTAAGAAAGAAGACTACAAAAAAAAAAAAGACTACTGAGTCAATGAGCTTCCGTTGCACTCTGATAAGTGTCTTTGGAATGACCAGAACAAACTGTTCTCTCAACAACTATTACTAGGAACTAAATGCAAACTGCAAGAAATGTGGTCTGTTTTGTAGAGCTTCAGTCTATTAGCGACACAAACTATTTGGTGGGCGCTCTAGGGCCTATTCTACTGCTGGCCATTGTCTGATGATCCATCTCTAACAGGTGAAAGAGACTCCAATATACGTAGTATTGAAGAAAAGCCCTGAGTGAATATTAATGTGTACTGCACTTAGATGGATAGCACACTTTTAGGGAATGGAGACTTGTCTAGGAGAGTTAAGCATTAAGCCAGAAATGTAGTTCTCAGACAAACTTAATGTCACCTTTGTTTTGTTTTGTCATTTTCTAAGTCATGAAGCCCTTTATCAAATGCATTATAGCTGTCTGTGTGAAGGAGTGAGCTTTAATTTCTGGGGCACTTTCTCATTCAATAGTCAAGGCTCTGACAACCGGTTCAATGTTCAGTCACTACAGGATTAAAATAAATCTAATTGAGTGGGTTCTTGATAAAGAGTCTAACTTTTAGGAAAATATAAATTTTGCAACTGCAAAGGAGGGAATTTACTAGGGGTATGCATGCATATACATACATATGTACTTGTATATACATATATGTGTGTGACATGTGTGCATACATAAGTGAGATGACTTGGCATAGTTTGTGGAGGGCTAACCTGGGAATGAAGAAGATCAGAAGTCAGATTCTGTCTCTGACACACATAAGCTGTGTGAGCTCCTCAATCTTTTGGTGTGCCAGGCACTTCTCTCAGGCTATATGTTGCAGAGGAGGTACTGATCTGAATTGGCAGAGGAAGTTTCTACACTGATGGAATCATAGTCTCAGATAAAATAGTATAAACACAGATATGCATATCTATGCATATATGTATGGCTGCACATTGATCTCTCCCTTACCCGTATTTCCTTAGAACTAATAGAAACAATATTGTACTATCATGCATTTATTCTTATATTACCTTGGAGTTCTTCTTTTCTTGCCTTCCTTTGTTGATGTCTTATCTCCCTCACATAACTGTATTGACAAATATCTTTCATTTTGTTTTGTATACTGCTCTGCAGTACCTATTCCAGGATGTCTCTAAACCAGTGACTTTTAAAATGTGCTCCAAGGACCCTTGAGGGTCCCTGAAACCCTTGTAGGTGTTCCACAATGTCAAAATTATTTTCATAGTAACACTACGATGTTTTAATTTCTAATAAGGTAAACATCAATAGACAATAAAACTCACATAAACACTCTTTTAGGGACAGATTCCTCAATAATTTTTTAAGACTGTAAAGAAGTCTTGAGACCAAAAAATTTGACAACTGTTGCTCTAGACAATATCCAGGAGCCATAATTGAGTAATAAGCAAATGGATTGAATCACACAGCACCATCAACCATCCCAAGCTAAAAAGTCCATCTTTTAAACACTGATATTTTCCCCGTGTTGTAATATGGCTGTGTGTCATGGAACGTGATTTCTGAGAAATCGAAATTGCCTATCAACCAAAGGACATTGGACAGATACATCATGATCTAAATAACCAATAATGGAAGAATGCTTTATTTAATCATGCATTGTAAGAGGTACCATGTTGCAATGGGAAAAAAGCAAGATTTGAAGTCGAAGACCTGGATTCAAATCCCAATTTAGCCACTTACTACTTGTGTGACCTTTCTTCATTTCACTTTTCTGGGCCTCTCTTGGCTCCTTATCTGTAAAATGTTGGAGTAAATGACCTCCAGAGTCCCTTCCAGCTCCTAATCTATGCTCCCATGATCTTGAACAGATATGTGGTGCATGCTAATCCGATTAGTTAGATCAATGCCTGACAGCCACTTTGTTTCATACTCAGTACACCCAGCTTCAGACTAAAGTGCTCACTCAGGTGAAGGGAATGAATGTTCTTTCCCAGCACACTATTTCATAAGTTGGGCCTTCTCTCAAGAACATGGTCTCCCATACCTTTGGAAGGTACTGTTCACTTCACACCAGTGAGCAGCTCACTCCCAGAGAGATATTTTCTCAAAAAGTCAACTTTAATTCCAACGTTAATGGTAGTTTGTAACCAATGAATCAGAAGGAAGGTCATGGGACCATCATTTTTTTGCTTACCCCCCACACTTGATCTTTGATTTTTATAGTGTATCAGTACCTCATACATTCTAATAAGCAGCAGAATTGTTCACTTGGGCTAAGACAAAACACAATAGTTTTGATTCCCAGTTCATGAAATTATAAAATCCCAGAGTTTCAGAGTTGGAAAGGACTTTACTGGACAACTATCCCTAACCCACATTTGAAAAGAAATCCCCTCATTGCCACCCATGCAAGTGAGTACTCTATCTAGCCTTTGCTAGTATACCTCTAGCAACAGGAATTCATTGCCTCCCAAGGCAGTATGTCTCACTTTGAGATTGCTCTAATGATGAAAATGTTTTTCTCTTGACATCCTAAATTTGCCTCCTAGATCAATAGATCTCCTGAAAAGTCCAAACCGTCTTGCTCTCTTGGACACCTATCAAATCCAACAACAGATGGGTGAAGCTGTAAGCTTGTGGGTATTAATTGGCCTTTTCTTCAGGCACTTAGTTATGGAGTTTCTGAGTTTATCAGTTACAGTTAACCTCAGTTTCTGAAGGGAGTCTTGCTGTTCCTACAAGGGAAGCATATCAACAGTACGAAGTTATTACAAGTAGCTACCTGCCTGTCTTCTATCCCAGCCCTTAATATATAAAAATTGTAAATATGTGACATCTCATAATATTTTCATATTGGGTAACTACAAAGAATATTTTGGCACGGGTGCTTAATCTAAAATGTTCAATTTTAATCAGTTTGAACTATGGTCTGTCTTTCTGTGAACTGAAAGCCACCAATCAATTTTCCTTTATCTTTTTTTCTGTTTTTCTTACCCAAGGCAATGCCTTTTGTAAAAGGGTATTTATTTTTAATGGATTTTTTAATGAATTTTTCAGTCAAGCTATTAATAATGCCATTAATTATAGGCAGCTTGTATTAAAGTGCATGCTGGCCTCTTAATCCTGACCCCCAGCTATTGGCTTGCAGCTAATCCAGCCTGGTGCTTGGCAGAGAAGGGCAGGCCTCGGCCAACGGCTGCTAGGAAACAGGCTAGGAGAGGCAGAACTGGGGGATAAGAGGGAAGGGGTGGGAGGGGGGAGAATAGAAGGTTTAGTCTCTCCTTAGCCAGAGGGGCTGAAGTTTAAAGCCAGATGATGCGTTAGTGTGGTGGGATAATCCGGGGGATGCCATGCAAGCATTTAGGAAGAACTTCCCCAGTGGAAGGGTTTTGCTCTGCCTTCAAGGCCTGGTCTGTTTGATAACCCCACAGGAACACTAGGCTACCTTACCTAGGGCGGTTATGTGAGACTGCCGCTCTGCTACAATCTGCTTAAAACATCGACCAGACAGAAGCCCCAGCCACATAATGGATTCCAATCCATATCTGCACCCTCTCCCTCAGCCTGGATTTCCTGGGTTCTGAAAGGTGGTTAATTATCAACTGGAAAAAACGATTAAATGATCCAGAATTTCCATTCCTCAGTGAAGATGCCATTGTTTTAAGAGTTCAAAAGCTTTTTTTTAAAAAAGTTTTGTTTTGTTTTGTTTTGTTTTGTTTTAAATATTGACAATACATACGAGAACATTATTGGTTGAACTGCGGAATTCCACAGCCTCTAGGTGTTGGCGTTGATTCTAGGGGTAGTTTCTTTGTCCATCATTTAGAACAATGGACCAAGCAGAGAAGAGAAATGTGTGAAGGGCTCACTGGAGGACAAGCTGAAAGAGTGAAACAATCACAGGGACACCTGAATAGTAGTAACAACAGACAGACCAGCAGTTCACTCAATTTGAATAAAAACTTAATGTCTTATGACCACAAGGCAAACAAGCAGCTAAACTTCAAGTCAAGCAGTTTATAGACACCTCAACTTGTTTCCCAAAGGGCAGAAGGTATCAGTTAGTGTTATGGCAGGAATTATTATCTTTAATAATAAATTAATTATAATAAACTGCTGTTAGTGGAATGATCTCAGACATACAGGGCAGTGCTATGGCTGGCTCTGGGGATAATCTTATGCCTATTAATTTCTGGCTATACCTTTGCAGAGTTCAATTTATTAAAAAAAAATACAGCCTAAGGTGGTGGTGGTTGTTGATAGTGGTATTTTTGGTAGTATTTAAGATGTATTAAATTCCATAAAGTATAACACATTTTATTTAATTTGGGAAAAGGAAAAATTACACATAAAATGTTTCATACAGATATTGTGTGGTTGAAGCAGATGACAAAAAATCTGAGTTAAATTCATGAAGCCATTATTGCAGGCACCCCTTTATTTCCTTTCCTTAAAAAATTAGCCAAAAAATTCTATCCACCTATATGCTTTATGTGAATTCTGGTGGGAGGGTAAATAAAAATATCTGGAAAACCTAAGTACCTCAGACAAATATACCATATAAATAGGTCACTCATTTTATACCCACACCAAAAGCAAACAAAAAATAACCAAAAAAAAAAAAAAACCAAAACAAACAGAAAAACAGAACTCCATAGGAGTCAACAGGGTGATGTTTATATACGGGTAGCATAAAACAGTGAGTAATAGAGTCAAGATCCAAAAAGATCTTGACAGGATTAGACCACTGAACTGAATGGAATGAACTGATATTCAGTGGGGAAAATGTAAAGACCTACAGTTGGGTATTAAAAAAAAATCAACTTTCTAAGTTCAAGATTGGGAAGTCATGGTCAGCAGTTATTTTGAAAAGGATCTGGGGGTTTTAGTGGACTGGGAGCCCAATGTGGCATCTGTATGCTATGGCAGTTGAAAAAAAAAAAGCTCATGTGATTTCAGGCTGCATTGAGAGAAGCATAACTTCCAGGAACAGGAAGGTGACAGTGTTATTGTAGTCTACCTTCCACAGGCCTCTTCTGGAGTACTGTGCTCAATTCTGAATGCACAGTTTAAAAAAGACATTGATAAACTGGTGATTGTCCAAAGATCAACCAGAATGAGTGAAGGGCTTTGAGTCCCTTTCATACCAAAAATCTGGGCACATTTAGCTCGGGGAAAGCATGACTTAAGGGAGACATGATAGCTGTATTTGAGGCTTGGAGAACTGTGATATGGAAGGGAAATGAAACTTACTTTGGCTCCAAAGGGAACCAACGGAAGCAATACATGGGAGTTGCAAGAGAAATTTAAGCTTGATGCCAGGAGAAAAAGCAACTGAACAAACAAAAGCAAAACAAAACAAAATCTAATCCCTGAACAATAAACAAAACAAAACAAAATAACTTCCGAATAATCAGAGCTTCCCAAAAGTGAAATGGTCTCTCTAGAGAGGTGGTGAGTTTCTGCTTCTTGTAAGTCTGCAAGCAGAGATAGGATGACCTATTTTTTTGTTGCGTATAATATAAAAGGGGTGTGGGAAACATAAGATCATTTTGTGTTTATTGTTTGTTAATTAGGAAAAGCATTTGTTTGGGAAGAGTGAGATGTCACCTTACATACACTTTTACAGCAAGATTTTCTAATCCACAAGTCAGGATTATTTAAGAGTCTTTGGGAGATGTAATGACAGAAACAATAAACATCATTGAGGCATAAAACAGGGAGATGTATGCTTGCCAAAGATATTAGCCACTGTGATGGGAGAGAGCTCAGAGCCCAAAGTGAGGAAGGATTCCTTATGACATTGTGCTGAATGTATCAAGCTTCAGGACATTGCAGAAACTTTTTGGAAATGCTCTGTAATCACTCAAAGGAGGAAGACCTGTCTATCTATGGAGGAAAGACTGAATGGAAGAAGGTCTATTGCACAGATTAAAAGATGCTTTTGGTTGGATACCCTCTAGAGCTTGTCCAATAGTTTCTATGTTTGGAACACACAATACAGATAGACAATGAGCTGGGCTAGATTGCTTGGAAGAAATTGTAAAGTTCTTTTAATGACCCCAAGCTTTTCATAAAATCAAAGGTCCATCTTTTTAATGCTAACTTTTTACCCGTGTTGCTCTAAGGCAGCTGTGTAGAAAATGGATGGGAGAAGGGAAAGGTCTTAAGTAGGGAAACTAGTTAGGATGCTATTGTAATAGTTCACTAGAAAAGTGTTGAGGGCCTAATCTAAGGTGGTGGGCACTCAGGTTGAGAGGTCACAGATGAAAAAGATGTAACAACAGACTCTACAAGATGCACTGGGTGAGGGAGAGCAGGAAAAAGGTAGTATAACTAGAGTTTCTAACTCGGGTGGATAAAAAGATGGCGGTATCCTCAAGAGAAACAGGAAAGTTTAGAACAGGGGGTTATTTTGGACCAAAAAATGATCTGTGTTTTGGACATGATGAGCTTGAGTTACCATTCAACACATCCCATAAGCATTTGGTTATACAGGACTGAACCAGGAGATAGAATGGTGCTAGCTATACAGATCTGGGAATTATCTCTAAGGCGATGATAACTGAAATCACAGGAGCTGATAAGATCCCAAGGAGAGAAGGAAAGAAAAGGGAGGGAGAGAAAGAAGAAGAGAGGAGAGGGGAAACACACACACACACACACACACACACACACACACACACACACACAGAAAAATACAGAGAGACAGACAGAGATGCAGAGATTGAGATAGAGAGAAACAGGGAGAGACAAAAAAAGACAGAGAGACAGAGAGGTCTAGCACAGAGCCTTGAATATATGCACCCAGGTCAGAGTGAGTTTGGAGAATGTGCATGATAATTCAGCAAAGAAGACTGAGAAGGAGCAATGAAGTAGATATAGAACCAGGGGAGAAAGGAGTCAAAGAAATTCAGAACAAGAAAAAGGAGAGGAGTTAATAGGTAGTAGTGTCATATGCTATGGAGAGGTCAAGAAGGATAAAGATTGATTGAGACAACCATCTGATTTGGCAGGTAAGAGATTAACGGTAAAAGAACAGTTTAGTTGAACGATGAGATCAGAAGCTAGGTTGCAAGGGATTTCAGTTTCTCTTAAATTGAACCAGATGTTAGTTCAAGGTAAGAAAAAGATTTCTAATTGAACTATTCAAAGACTAGATGACCTGCCTCTGAAGGTTTTGGGTTCTCCTTCACTGGAAGTTTACTGCATTCCAGGCATTATACTAGGCCCTGGGGATTCAAGTGCAAATAATGATAAAATCCCAACTGTTTGTGATCTCACATTCTAATGATCTTTCAGGTTATAGAATCGTAGATTCAGAGATAAATACTGGGGCCAGCTCATTAGAATGATTGTTAAACACAGTATGAACATTTATATCTCAAAAATTGCTAACGCGACAAATAAGGCCTTGATTTGTTTTCTTGACTGTCTAGATTTAGGAGTTGATATTGTAGATTAAACTTAAAAGTGTGGTATGTGTATTTCTTCCTTCTTTCTTTCCTTCCTTCCTTAGAGCTGATTGTTAAACATTCATCAGCATATTCCTGTATGGATGGGACCTTGAAGGTTATCTAGTTTAATGTCCTCATTGTGCAGATGGCCAAAGTGTTTCTAAAAGTTGCCCAAGTTCACACAGGTAATAAGTGACAGACTGAGATTCAAAAAGAGGTCTTCTAATTAAAAACTTCGGCGTGCTTTGTAATGGGTTACACTGCCTAACATGAATTTGGGGGCTGCAAACTAGGCAAACAGAGGTAGTTACTAAGTGTCTAAAGCTGAATTTGAAACTCAGGTCTTCCTCACTCTAGGCTCTCTCTCTCTCTCTCTCTCTCTCTCTCTCTCTCTCTCTCTCTCTCTCTCTCTCTCCCTCCCTCTCTCTCCCCGCCCCCTTCCCTTCTTTTTCCTTTCCACGTCCGTATATCCCCGCCAAGGAAGACATCTGTTATTTTTATCAGGATTACAAATATCATAACATTCATATGCATACAGATATTTTTACAATTATAGTCTTAGATTAGGAAGGTTCATATTAGAACAATAATGAAAAGAAAGGAGATTGCTAACAACAATATGATGTGGTTAGTTACCACTAAGTTCAACACAGGATAGCTAGGAATAATTCTTAGTTAGTATGTAGAAAAAGAAACAGGAAGGTTTAAAGTTCACTTGAAAGTTTTGAATTCAGATTAAGGGCTAAGAACAGGACTGAGGTACAGAGAACTTTTTGCTTATTCTTCCCATACAGTATTTATTTTGGGATAAATAGAAGACTTAGGGGGTAATGTTTCTGTTCACAAAGACTACATTCAGTTAATTGGGGAAAATGTTTCCATACATACTCTATGTATCTACATCACTGTCCTTAATTTGCTCCATTTTAATTTTATCTCCTCTCTTCATAAAGTCTTAATAGCCTTTATTCAAAGAATCTCTTGCAATTTCCAAGAAACTAAGTTTTTCTCTTTCTCTCTCAGGAAAGTTTTTGTCAAAGATTAGCATACACCCTGCCAATGAAACCAATCTGATCTAATACGTCTTTGTCTTTCAGCACATTTAGAGTCCTGTTTTATGTGACCTATGTGACCTATGAATTTTATACCCTCTATATTGTCTACATATTTTTTCTTTTCAATTTTTTAATGTTAAAATTGTATTAATTTTAATCAGCTATTATCTGGTTTCTTGTGCTCCCACTCTGCCCCTTATATGAGAACACAAGAAAAACAAAGTACATTATAAGCATGTATAGTCAATCAAACCATATTTTTACATTACCTTGTGCTTATTCAATCATTTTTCAATTATGTCTGACTATTTGTGATCCCCATTTGAGGATCTTCTTAGCAAAGATACTGGAATGGTTTGCCATTTCCTTCTCTAGCTCATTTTACATATGAGGACACTGAGGCAGACAGGGTTAAATGATTTGGCCAGGGTATATTAAGAGTTTGAGACTGGACTCGAACTCAGAAAGATGAGTCTTCCTGGTTCCAACCCCAGTGATCTAAGCACTGCAGCACCTAGCAGAAACAGCACCTGTTTCTACATTAACCATGTTAAAAAGTATCTGTCTCATTCTGCATTCTGAGTCTTTCACCTCTCTATAGGAGGTGGGCAACATATTTTATCATTAGACCTCTGGAACCTGGTTGCTCATTATGCTGATAAGAGTTTAGCACCATAGTATTCCAACACATGTATGATATAACATGCTCATACATTCCCCAACCTATAGGCACCCTTTCAGATTCCCCATTCTTTGACACCTCAAAAAGAGCTATAATTATTTTGCATATCCTTAGAGTTTTTTGTGTGTTTGTTTGTTTTGGCTTAGGACTATTTCCTCCCTTAATTTACCTTCCCTCTAATTACCTCTCCCTCCATTTCTCCTTCCCTCTTAATTCCCTGTTGAGTGAAATGTGTTTCTATACCCAACTCTACGCATGCTTATTTTTCTCTCCCTTGATCATTTAGGATGAATGAGGTTAAATTATCAAATATTCCCCTGTCCATATCTTCCTTGTTTGTACACAGGGTTTACTTATTTACCCTAATTATGTGAGATAATTTCCTTTAAATTTCCTTTTTCTTCCTCCCTACTTTACTATATTCCCTTTCCCCTCTATTTCCATTCATCAAGACATAGGAGAGCCATTCCTAGACTTTATCTAGTTGAACTCCCTCTATGAAGTCCGGTGATGACAGGGCTCAGAGGGTCATGTATATCACCTCCCCATATTAGAATGTAAGCACTATATCCTTGTTTAGCTCTTCATCATTGTTGATTCCTGTTTACCTTTTTAAATTTCTCTTTATTCCTGTGTCTGAACTTCAAAGTTTCTCCACAGTTCTGGCCTTTTCATCAGGAATGTTTGGAAGTCCTCTGTTTCTTTAAAGATCCATTTTTCCCCTGTAACACTATACTCATTTTTTGGGGGTAGGTTATTCTTGGCTATAAGCTCACGTCTTCTGGAATATGCTATGATATTATATAATATTGTATGACATAACATAACATAACATAATATAACATAACATAACATAACATAACATAATGGAATATAATATAATATAATATTATAATATAATATAATGGAATAATATAATATGATATGATATATGATATAGGCCTTCTGGAATACAATAGCCAAGTACTTCATTCCTTTAGAATGGTGGCTGCTAAATCATATATGATCCTGATTGTGGCTCCTTGGTACTTGAATTCTTTCTTTATGGCTGCTTATAGCATTTCTTTTTTAACTGCGAAGCTTCAGGCTTTGGTTAGGAAATTCCTAAGAGTTTTCATTATGGGGTGTCTATCTGGAGGTGGCTGATGGATTTTTTTCTATTTCTATTTTGCCCTCTGGTTCTAAGAGATCTGGACAATTTTCTTTTAACATTTCTTGAAAGAGAATGTCTAGATCTTTTTTTTTTTTTGTTCATGGCTTGCATATAGTCCAATGATTCTTAAATTAGTTCTCAATTTTTTCCAGGTCAGTTGTTTTTGTTATGAAACATTTTCTTCTAATTTTTCAGCCTCTTGGCTTTGTTTTAATGTTTGTTTTTGCTTCATGGAATCATTGGCTTCTGTTTGGTCCATTTTCGTTTTTAGTGAGTTTGTTGCTTGGGTAAGGTTTTGTACCTCTTGTGTCAAGTTGCTAACTCCTTTTCCCATTCTTTCTTCCACAAGTCTCATTACTTTTCCATTTCCCCCTGTGCATTCACATTTGATTTATAAAAATATTTTAACTCTTAAAACAAAACAAAACCTCTTGCTTTATCTCTTCCAGGAATTCTAGCTTAGTTTTGGTTCAAGTTGTGTTTTTCTCTGAGGCATTGCTTATAGATGTTTTGGAGTCATTCTCTTTTTTTGTGTTTGTATCATGGGAAACCCTTCCAGTATAACGTCATAGACGTATTTTTTTTGTTTGATCGTTCTTTCATCCTACTTCTTATTTTTGAATCTTGTGTTAGGGCTGGGCCCTCCACACTTCTGGAGGGAAAAGTCTGGGCTTCATTTATTATTTATTTATTTATAATATTCATTTCACTTTTTTGAGTTTCAAATTCTTTCCTTCTTTCTCACTCTTTCCCCACCCATTTACAAGGCAAGAAATGTGATATCAATTATACATGTGAAATCATGCAAAATCTATTTCTATATTAGCCATGTTGCAAAAAAGCAAGTAAAATAAAGTGGAAAAAATATACTTTAATCTGAATTCAAATTCCATTCTTTCTCTGGAGGTGGATTACATTTTTTATCCTAAGTTCTTCAGAGTTGTCTTGCATCATTGTATTGTATCAGAATAACTAAGTCATTCACAGTTAATCATCACACAATACTGCTGTTATTGTGTACAATATTCTTCTGGTTCTTCTCATTTCACTGCATCAGTTCATATAAGCCCTTCCAGGTTTTTCTGAAACCATCCTGTTTATCATTTCATATAGCACAATAGTATTCCGTCACAATCATATACCACAACTTGTTCAGCTATTCTATGATTGATGAGCATCCTCTCAACTTCTAATTCTTTGCCACCATAAAAAAGAGCTACTATAAATATATTTATACATATAGGTATTTCTCCTTTGATCTTTTTTGGATATAGACATAGTATTGCTGGGTCAAAGAGTATGCACAGTTTTATAACCCTTTGGGCATAATTCCAAATTGCTCTCCAGAATGGTTGGATCAGACCACAACTCCACCAACAGTGCATTAGCATCTTCATTTTTCCACATCCCCTCCAACATTTGTTACTTTCTTTTTCTGTCATATTAGCCAATCTGATAGGTGTGAGGTAGTAGCTCAGAGTTATTTTAATTTCCATTCATCTAATCAATATTTAGATTTAGAGCATTTTATATTATTATAAATAGATTTGATTTCTTCTTCTGAAAACTGCTTGTTCATTATCTTTGACCATTTATCAATTGAAAAATGACTCATATTCTATAGTTCCAAGAAGGGAAAGTTGAGGTCCATTACTAGTATAGTTTTACTGTCTGTTTCCTTCTGTAACTCATTTAACTTTTCTTTTAAAAATTTGGGATGCTATGCCATTTGGTGCATAAACATTTAGTACTGATATTATTCATTGACATTATTTCTTTGTCTATAGTACCTTTCAGCACAATGTAGTTTCTTTGCTTATCTCTTTTAATTAAGTCTATTTTTGCTTTTGCTTTCTCTGAGATCAGGCTTGCTAAGCATGCCTTTTTTTTTTTAACCTCAGCTGAAGCATAGCAGATTCTGCTCTATTTCTATATTTTTACTCTGTGCACATTTCTCTGCTTCAGTTGTAGTGGTTTTTTGTTTGCTTGTTTTGTTTTTGTAACCAACATGTTGTTGGGTTCTGGTTTCTAATCCATTCTACTGTCTCCTTCCATTTTATGGGTGAATTTATTCCATTCACATTCACAATTATGATTACTAACCATGAATTTCCCTCCATTCTTTCCCCCCCCAGTTTATCCTTCTCTCTCTGTCACTGTCGGTCTGTCCATCTCCTTCTCTCTCTCCCCCTATCCCTCATCGAAACTCTGTTTTGCTTCTGACCACTGCCCCTTCAATCTACCTTCCCTTCTATCAGCCCTACTTACCCTTTCTCTTCTTTTTTCTCTTTTATATTTCTTCCTTGGGTAAGATAAACTTATTTAGCCAACTGTGTGTGTATGCTATTCTCTCTTTGAACTCATTTGAACCAATGGTGGTGAAGTTCAAGCACTGATACCACGTTCCCCCTTTCCCAAACATTTTCCTCTTCACTCTAAAAGCTCTTTTTTACATGCTTGTTTTATGTAAGATAATTTCTCCCATTCTTCTTCTCCCTTCCCCTTTCTCCCAGCACACCCCTCTTTCTTACCCCTTCATTTTTTTGAGATTATCCCATCATAGTCAACTCACATCCATGACTTTGATCTTTGCATACTCTTTCTAATTGCCCTAATAATGATAAAGTTCTTAGGAGTCACAACTATCAACTTCCCATATTGGAATCTAAACAGTTTAACCTTATTGAATCCCTTATGATTTCTCTTTCTTGTTTAATTTTTTTATGTTTCGTTTGAATCTTGTATTTGAAAGTCAATTTTTTCCCAGCTCTGTTCTTTTCATCAGGAATGCTTTAATATCTTTTTTGGATTGAATATCCATTCCCCGCTCCCCCCCCCTTTTGCTCTCTATGTTATTTTTTATTATAATCCCAGCTCCTTTGCCTTTAAGAATTTCATATTCCAAGCCTTCCCCTCGTTTAATGTAAAAACTGCTGACTGTGGCTTCATGATATTTTAATTGTTTCTTTCTGGCTGCTTGAAGTATTTTCTCCTTCACCTGGGAACTCTGGAATTTGGCTATAACATTCTTACGAGTTTTCATTTTGGGATCTCTTTCAGGAGGTGATCAGTGGATTCTTTCAATTTCTATTTTACCTTCTGTTTTTAGGATACCAATGCAGTTATTCTCGATAATTTCTTGAAATGTAATGTCTAGGCTCTTTCTTTAGTCATGGCTTTCAGGTAGTCCAATAATTTTTAAATTATCTTTCCTCAATGTATTTTCCAGGTGAGTTTTCTTTCTGATTTGATGTTTCACATTTTCTTCTATTCTTTTCATTCTTTTGATTTTGTTTTATTGTTTCTTAATGTTTCATGGAGTCATTAGCTTCCACTTGCCCAATTCTAATTTTTAAGGAATTATTTTCTTCAGTAAGTGTTTTTATCTCCTTTTCCATTTGACCAATTCTGCTTTTTAAGGAGATCTTTTTTTCTTTTTCCTTTTGGTCATTTCTGCTTTTTAAGGATTTCTCTTTAGTAGATATTTATGCCTCTTTTACCATTTGGCCAATTCCATTTTTATGGTATTATTTTCTCCCATATTTTTTGTGCCTCTTTTACCAAGCTGTCAATTCTCTTTTCATAACTTTCTTGCATAACTCTCATTTCTTCTGAATTTTTCTCCACTTCTCTTATTTGATTTTAAAAGGCCCCTCCCTTTTTCAGTTTTTGTATGAATTCTTGGTTGGCTTGTGTCTAATTCGCCTTTTTTTTCCTTTGAGGCTTTGTTTGTAGCTGTTTTGACATTTTGTCTTCTTTTGATTTTGTTTCTTGATCATCCCTTTCCCATAGTAGCTTTTAATAATCAGGATCTTTTTTTGTTATTTGCTTATTTTTCTGTCCTATTTCATGACTTTAACTTTATGTTAAAGTTGGGAGCTGTGCTGCAGTGGAGGCCTCACTGTTCCAGGCTTGAGGTTTTTCATGTTACTATTTTCAGAGCTAGTTCTGGGATTCTGTAAGTTTTCAATGCTTCCAAGGTGGTATGATCCAAAGAGAGTTGTGGTCACTGGTCTCCTGGACTATGCTCTGGCCTTTACTCAGAAAGGGACCTTGCTCCCCTGCAGCCACAAGTGCCAGTATTACTTTCTTCTTTGGAACTGAGACTATATTATCTTACTTTGGTGAAAAGGAAGATCAAAATATACAACCAGAAGAAGACAACAAAGTCAAAGCTTCTACATCCAAAGCCTCCAAGAAAAATATGAATCAGTCCCAGGCCTTGGAAGAGCTCAAAAGGGATTTTGAGAAGCAAGTAAGGGAAGTAGAGGAAAAACTGGGAAGAGAAATGAGAGTGATGCAAGAAAATCATGAAAAACAAGTCAACAGCTTGCTAAAGGAGACCCAAAAAAAACTGAAGAAAATAACACCTTAAAAAATAGCCTAACCCAAATGGCAAAAGAGGTCCAAAAAGCCAATGAGGAGAAGAATGCCCTAAAAAGCAAAATTGGCCAAATGGAAAAGGAAGTCCAAAAGCTTACTGAAGAAAATACTTCCTTAAAAATTAGAATAGAGCAATTGGAAGATAGTGACTTTATGAGAAATCAAGACACAGTAGAACAAATCCAAAAGAATGAAAAATTAGAAAACAATGTGAAATATCTCATTGGAAAAACAACTGACCTGGAAAATAGATCCAGGAGAGAGAATTTAAAAATTATTGGACTATCTGAAAGCCATGATCAAAAAAAGAGCCTAGACATCATCTTTCAAGAAATTATCAAGGAAAACTGCCCTGATATTTAGAACCAGAGGGCAAAATAGAAATTGAAAGAATCCACAGATCTCCTCCTGAAAGAGATCCCCAAAGGAAAACTCCTAGGAATATTATAGCCAAATTCCAGAGTTCCCAGGTCAAGGAGAAAATATTACAAGCTGCCAGAAGGAAACAATTCAAGTACTGTGGAAACACAATCAGGATAACACAAGATTTAGCAGCTTCTACATTAAAGGACCTCAGGGCATGGAATATAATATTCTGGAGGGCAAAGGAGATAGGATTACAACCAAGAATCACCTACCCAGCAAAACTGAGTATAATCCTTCAGGGGAAAAAATGGTCATTCAGTGAAATAGAGGACTTTCAAGCATTCTTGAAAAGACCAGAGCTGAATAGAAAATTTGACTTTCAAATACAGGACTCAAGTGGAACATGAAGAGGTAAACAGGAAAGAGAAATCATAAGAGACTTATTAAGATTGAACTGTTTACATTCCTGCATGGAAAGATGATATTTATAACTCATGAGACCTTTGTCAGTATTAGGGTAGTTGGAGGAAAAAAAATATGTATGTATATGTAGATAGATAGATAGGGGCACAGGGTGAGTGAAGATTAAGGGGTCATATCTGGAGAATAAAATTAAGGGATGAGAGAGGATTATACTAGGAGAAGAAGAAAGGGAGAGGTAGAATGGGGTAAATTATCTCACAAAAAAAAACAGAAAAGAAAAGTCTCTTACAGTGGAGGGGAAATGGGGAAGGTGAGAGGAAATGAGTGAATCTTATTCTCATAGGATTTGGCTTAAGGAGGGAACAACATACACATTCAATTGGGTATGGAAATCTGTCTTACCCTACAGGAAAATAGGGTGAGAAGGGGACAAGAGAGCAGGGGCATGATAGAGAGGAGGGCAGATTGGAAAGGGGTAATCAGAAGAAATACTTCTGAGGAGGGACAGGGTCAAAAGAAAGAATAGAATAAATGGGAGGGCAGGATAGGATTAAGGGAAATAGAGTTAGTTTTTCACAACATGTCTACTATGGATATGTTTTGCATAACTGCACATGTATAACCTATATTGAGTTGCTTGTCTTTTAAATGAGGGTGGGTGGGGAGGGAGGAAGAGAGAAAATTTGAAACCTAAAGTTTTAAAAAAATGTTTTCACGTGCTACTGGGAAATAAGAAATATAGGAAATGGGGTACAGAAGTCTATCCTGCCCTACAGGAAAATAGAAGAGGAAGGGGAGAGAGATAGAAGAGAGGACAGACTAGGGGAAGGGATATTCAGAATGCATGCCATCTTGCGGTGTGGGGAGGGAGGAGGTGGGGTGAATATCTGGAACTCAAAAACTTGTGGAAGTGAATGTTGAAAACTAAAAATAAATAAATTTATATATTTTTTAAAAATTGGAAGCGAGACATATACAGAATGATTCATTCCAACACTTCCTGAAGGCTGATTATGGATTAGTACCATAAGTTTCCTTCCAGCCACAGTACCATGTAAGCTTTTGGAATTTATGCAGACTAATCCAATTCAACTGTCCATTGCCTGGACAAACAGATACTGATACAAGTTGTCTCTTTACCTAAGATGTGTATGTGAAAGGAAACGGCTCATGCAAATACAGAGAATAAGAATTAATCTTTATGGGCTTCTCTTTCTTCCATATTTCAATTATTTAGTTGTCTTGGCAAAAAACACAAGGTTTTCAGCATATGGAAATCGTCATCAAGTGTCTTTCTTTCTTGGGTTTCTTCTTTGTCTTTTACTAACCTTCAAAAGTATGCATGTGGAAGCAGGGGGAGTATTGTCAAAATTTAAAATTACATAAGTATATTCATGGCTCCTTGCATGCATTATTTCTGTCTCTTTTCCTGTCTCTATCTCTATCATTCTCTCTTTCTCTGTCTTTATCATTCTGTCTTTCTGTCCCATCACTCTCTGTCTCTGTTTCTATCTCTCTCCCCATCTCTGTCTCTGTCTCTGTCTCTTTCTACCCCCTCGTTTTGCATCTGTCTCTCTACCTACCTACCTCTCCTTGACTCTAGCTCTCTCTGACACTCTCTAGCTCTCTCTGACTCTCTAGCTCTCTCTTCCCATGTCACTCTCTCTGCCTACTCTCTGTCTCCGTCTCCATTTATGTGTTTGTCTCTATTTCTGTCTGTATGTCTCTGTTTCTGCCTATCTGCCCTTTCTTCCACCATGATGATCATCCTTTCCAAAAATCTTTTCTGCTAAGTACTCTGGCAAATAAGAACATTCTTATCACCTTATCCATCCCCCACCAGGAAATACAAACACATTTAGTAAAGAAGCCTGGCAGGACTAACACATTAATAGTACATGCTGCTTGCCAGTTGTGGATTCAAGGGAAAGAAAGAAAGAGAGAAAGAACAAAAAGAGTCCAATTCATGCTTGAGTCCTGTGTCCTCCCAGTGGGACTGTGTTTGTGTTTGCTCTTCAGAGGAATGATGAATACTGATCAGACTGAATTTAAGACCCACAGGGAAGTTATATGGAGTATAAACTCTTTGGGTCCTGAACAGGTTGACACCCTTTTTGATTTAAAAAAAATATACTGATGAGTTAAGTAAAGGCTAGAGAAGGAGGGGTAAGGGGAAAAACAAGCAAAGTCAACAGAAAGCTCAGGGGATTGGCATCCTCTTTCATTTTTTACTTTTCTTTATTTCCTCTTAACTTTTCAACCCCAAACTTTCAGTATTCCTCCAGGGAAACATGCATTCCCCAAGTTCAGAACAAAAGTTATGAAGTTGAGTCTTCAAAAGAGATAGCAAGAACTAAAGTTGTGCCTACGTAAAAGGACAAGTGATTTACTTGGTCCCATTTGCCCTTTAACTCATCATCATGGCCTTTTGAGTGGTGATTACCCACATATTAATCCTTATAATCTAGGGTCATCCAAATAATCAATCAAAATGGAGTTGAAACCAGGCAGAAAAGCAGATGTAAAGTGGAATGATGTTCACTTTACCTGATTAACTGAATACCTCTATAAAAGAATAATATGACATCAAAGTCTATTGAATCCTTTAGTAAAAAATAAAAAACAATAAAATAAAAATTAGTTGAAGTGTGAAATACTTGTTTTCAGGGCAGTGTGATATAGCACAAAGTTCACTGGTCTGGGAAGTAGAAGACCTGGGTTCAAATTCTGACTCTGAAGCTTACTAGCTGTGGAACCTTTACCACTCAATCTTTGTTTACTTCAGTTTCCTTATCTGTAAAATGGGGATAATAATAGCACCTATCTCCCAGGGTGGTTGTTAAGGATCAAAGTAGATAATGATTGTAAAGTGCTTAGCACAGTGCTTGGCACATGGTAAGTGCTATATAAATGTTAGCTGTTATTAATAATAATGTTAACATTTATAATTATTATTATTAGCTGAATGCCCCTGGGCAAGTCACTTAATTTCTCAAATCTTGCCTTAAACAATTACTAGCTCTGTGACCCTGGGCAAGTCACTTAACCTCGGTTTGCCTCAGTTTCCTCAACTGTACAATGAGGATAATAATAGTACTTACCTCAGTTTCCTCAACTGTACAATGAGGGTAATAATAGTACTTACCTCAGTTTCCTCAACTATACAATGAGAATAATGATAGTACTTACCTCAGTTTCCTCAACTGTACAATGAGGATATAATAGTACTTACCTCACAGGGCAATTGTGAAGATCAAGTGAGACAATACTTGCATAAAAATATCTAGCATAGTGCCTGGCACATAATAGACACTATGTAATGCTTATTTCCTTCCTTTGAGTTTTCTCTCCTGGAAAATAGGAATAATAAATCTTGTATTACACATTTCATGTTCTATTTATGATTTTTTTTTTGGTGAGGCAATTAGGGTTAAGTGACTTGCCCAGGGTCACACAACTAGTAAGTGTCAAGTGTCTGGTCTGAGACTGGATTTGAACTCATGTTTTCCTGACTCCAGGGCCGGTGCTCTATCCACTGTGCCACCTAGCTGCCCCTGTTTGTGATTTTTTAAAGAATTGTCTGTAAACCTTTAAAGTGCTTTATGAGGGTGGTATTATTTTCCCTGAATTAACATTGTTCTGATGTTTGACATCCCTGCATATCTAACTTTCTATTTGAACATATCTATAGTGGATGATTGGGTCCTCACTGCTGTCTTCTGTTCAAAGTTCTAAAAAAAGCCCCAGGGACAGCCTGGGCTATCTAGCTATAATCCAGTATAAGTCATCAGGCAGAGCAAAGAATGCCCTTACCCTTTGTATTTGTAAAATCCATATGCTACCTAGCATGCAGAGAATGTTGTCGGTCTTGTCCCAGGGCAAGCCTGAGAGGGGAGCAAGAAAGAACTCCTTCCGATATTGAGAAGATGAGGTTCTGGGAAAAAAGTTGTCTTACCTCAGGTCATACAGTCAGTTAATTGGAGAGCAAAGCTGGTCTTTGTAGCCCTGGGATTCTCATCCTTAGCTGAACCCAGCCATACGAATTAGCACAGACCCATAGACACAAGGCTAGAAAGATACCTTTGACAAATGTCAAAGGAATTGGGTAACAGGTGAGTCCTCTGCTACCTCTTTAAGGATATCCATTTCTTTAAAAAGTGATGTCAGTTAGGACACAGTAAACTACAGGAAATGCTGAGGGAAACAGAGCAGATTGGAAAAAATGAGATCTATTAATAATTTTGTAGAAAATAATTTCAGTAATTTATTTCAGGTGCAGATGGGTAATTATCACAGGTTTGCTTTTTGTGTGCATGTGTGTATATAAATCTACATCTATATACACATACATGTATATATGTACTGGTTGGTTGTTCTGTATTTTCAAAGAGGACCAAAATGACATTGCTATGTTGAAGTCAATGTATAATGTGTCCATCTGTGGCTGATCAGACCAATACAAGGTCAAAAGGCTCTCCCCACAGGTTGTGTACAAATAGTCCACATGAATATTTGGAGTGGAGATGTCTCTAAATTCGCACATCTCACATTTCTTTTGAGTTACTGAAATTCTGCTTTGTTCATAGAGAACAGCACCTTCTTTGATGAGGACACGCCATGCTGGGCAGTCCTGAGCCAACGTCTCCCATGTCACACAATCAATTCCAAAGTTCTTCAGAGAGACCTTGACAGTGTCCTTATACAGCGTCTTCCGACCTCCATGTGAGTACCTACCTTCTATGAGTTTTTCTGTGAAATAGTCTTTTTGGTAAACATACGTTTGGCCTTTGAATAATGTGGCCAACCTATCAGAGCTGCGCTCTCTGCAGTAGAGTTGTGCATGTATAAATACACACACATACAATATACATACATGCACATATTGTGCACACACATATGTGTATATGCGTTGTGTTTATGTATACATATAAATATACACACATGCATTTTAAGTTGCAATTCATTTAATATCTCTGAGTCTCATTTTCATCATCTAAAATGAGCAGCTTGGACTAGATGATCCCTACGGGCTCTGTAGATTTTTATTATTATTATTATTATTATTATTATTATTATTATTATTGTCTTTCTTGTTCTCAAAGCAACACTGGGAGATATATGCTGTTATTATCTACACTTATAGATGAAGAAACTGAGGTAGACAGAGGTTAAGTGATGGTGACCAAGGTCATATAGCTTGTGTCTTCACTCAGATCTTCATCACTTCCTGTCCAGTGTTGTATCCCCACACCATCTAGCTGTCTAACTGTCTACTTGTTTCTTTGAATAGACCAGTGATTCTCAAAGATTCCTCAAGATTCTTTCATAGGGTCTTCAAGGTAAAAAACATTTCCATAATATATTTTAGAGTATCATTTGCCATTAAAATTCTCCTCCCTTTTCACTCTCACACATGTCTGTGTGAGTCCAGATTTTCATCATGTACTTCAACTAAAACAACTTATGCCAACACATTGAACGCAGAAGCAAATATAAGAATCCACCTATCTTCAACCAAGCCAGATATCAATCAATCAATGAACATTTATTTAAGCATCTACTATGTATTAGGCACTGTGCTAAGTGCTAGGACATGGTACTAAGCTATGACAAAGAGATTTGCAGAAATATGTAAAACAATGCCATTCTTCTCACTTTTTTGTCTTAGAAAATATAGTTATGGGTTTATTATTATATTTAGATGAATTAATAAATATTTAAAATTTAGTTGGTTTTAGTTTCTAGTATGGTAAACATCAATAGATATAACCAGTAGTGTCTTAGCTGACAAGTTCTCTGGGAGAAAAAAAAAAGGTACAGATGACACACTTTAAGTTTAATCTGCATTATTAACATTTCTCCCAGCATTTCCTTAAGTCTAGCAATCAATGAAACAATAAATCAAGGCCTTATTTGTAGTATTTCTCTATTTCTGAGGTAAAAATGCTCACAGTAAAATTTAAAAGCTGACTACCAAAAGTCAATTCGAGCTGACTTTCCAGAATATCCCTGCATATAACCCATAGAAACAAAAGCACTTTGAGGTCCTCAATAATTTTTAAGAGTGTAAAGAAGGTCCTAAGGCCAAAAAGTTTAAGGACCCCTGAGCTAGACAAAGGAAAGAAATATTTCCATTCCCATTTTACAGAGGGAAACTGAGCCCTCCTCAGATTAGTAATGAACTTTGATAGAACAAGAGAGAACAAGATGGGTATTCCAATGAGTGGTTATTTGCCTTCCCAGCTGGGTCCCAAAGAAACAATCTCATCAAGGTTTAATTAACATATGAATGCTTGTGCAACGCTTGATACATCAATCCTGCATTACTCATGGCTGTACTTACGGAATATTTTGATGGAAGGCATCATGGACTAGTGTAGGGATTCTTGACCTTTTTTTGTGTGCTATGGATTGCTTTGGCAGTCCACTGAAGCCTATGGACCTCTTCTCAAAAAAAAAAAGTTTTTAAATGCAGAAAATACAATGCTTAGAATTACAAAGGAAACAACTGTATTGAAATAAAGTTATATATAAATTATATTTAAATAAAGTGTAAATATACACACATGTATGTATGTGTGCATATTATGTATACATGTATGTGTGTGTGCGCATGTGTGTGTATTTCAGGGACCCCAGGTTAAGAACCTATGATCGAGTGGAAAGAACATTGGATTCAAAATTATAAGATTTGTGTTTGCATTTCAATTCTGCTACTTGCTACCACTGTAACACTGGACAAGTCACTTGATTACTTTGGACCTCAGTTTCCTCAACTGTAAAATGAAAAGGTTGCATTAGATAACCCATAAGGCTCCTTCCAGCTCCAAATCTTTGATCCTATGAATTCTTCCCATTAATCTTTAGGGACCCATAAAAAAGACTTGAAAAGAAAGGGCCATGTAGGGTGTGTAATTTCTTTCCAAGCTATGGGCCAGGAGAAATCTCTTCTGTCAAAACTTGGAAACGTCTGCTAATGAGTTTCCTTGTTCTCCCCATTGGAAGAGGCCAACAAGATGACAACATCTAACTTAGTTTTCTTCTTTTCTTCTGGTTCTCCTACAAAGTCTATGGCTTTATCTGAATGTGTGGGGAAAACCCTTCTGAAAGGAACAGACGTTTCAGGGCAGCTCCATACTTAGCGGAGGGAGCCTGTTCAATTAGTCCATTTAGCATGAGATCCCCAGTTAGCCTCCCTCTGGAAAATAGGTGAGAAATTCTTATATTCCTCTCAATATGTTAATCAGACAACTGGTATCACAGTTCTCTAACTGTGTAATACCAGTCCCCCTTGGCAGACATATTTTATTTGGATAATGATGTGAAATTTAAGATCTACGTTTCAATTGTGCAGAGCCATAGGCAGTTGTCAATTTTAGTGACAGACATAGACCTCGAGCTAAATTCCTGTGCACAAGCAAAAATTCCAACAAGCGTAGCACAATTCTAGTCCCTTAATAGAAATACATTTTCTCCCATTGAGGGGCAGTATTTTTAAACTGTGCATCGTGTCTCCTGGTACTGGCAAATCATTAATGCTCTCAAATATTTCCTTTAACACGGGCAGTGGTGACTCGAGCTATCAACCAGCCTGACAGGAAATCAGATGGTTATTACCTGATACCCTCACTTTTTCTCCAGGAGAACAGTGCTGAATATACTCGATCCTTTATCCCTCAGCAGTTTCTGTAGCAATGTGGCTGGTTAATAGGTCCAAACTCTAAGGCAATGAGAAGAGGAGTCAAATGCTGCATTTCTAAGACCTTAGGATCCACAGACTGGGAAGAATTCCCACAGCTGATCTTGCTGTTGGCAATTACATTAAAGAAGCAGTCAGCTAGGGAACTCCATGGCTCCAGGCATTGGTAATGGGATGCAGGGGCCTCTCACTCGAGGTCACTGGTTCAAATCCAACCATGGCTAATGGGAGCTGAGCATGGTGTCTGGCATTCTCTGTGAAATTATTTGTTAGCTTTGTGAAAACACATACATTGGCTCCTGGGTCCTGTTTATCAAAATAAGCATCACAATTAGTCAGAGAGACAGGGAGCACTTACAAATATATACTCCCATATTAAACTGTATGGATTTCACACTATGACCTAAAGGTAAACAAGCATGACTTTGTCTAACTAAAAGCTTTGCTTTCATTCCCCAGAAATTCAAATCTAGGGACCAACCAATTAGTTTTCATTATAGCAATAGATAGAACCCAGGAATATAGACCTTGTTATGGCTTACAAGACACTACATTGATATTGAATCTTGGGAACAGGGAGAAACAGTGAGGGCATAAATGGGTATGAAGCCCTCTCTGTGCCTCAGTTCTCTTATCTGAAATAGGAAGGAGTTTAGGGCTTGCTGATCTTAAAGTTCTATAATTTAATGAACTTTTAGCTATGGATATGGTCTTAACCAGGGTTGAGGAACCTGTGGCCTGGAGGCCACATGTGGCCCTCTATGTCCTCAAATGTCTCTTATGTGGCCTCCAGGCTGCAGGTTCCCCACCCCTGCACATTCTGAGCAATTTAAGAGTTCTGGGCAAATGACATATTATATATCTTTGTTCACTGGGTTTGAAAAGAGACAGTATGGGTTGGTGGAGAGATCATTGGCTTTAGAATCTGGGGACCTGGTTTTAGATTCTGGTGATGCTGCTTGGTACCTGTGTGACCTTGAGTCATTCCTGGCCCTTCATTGAGCCTCAGTTTCCCCACCTGTAAAATGACTGGTGCTAAACTAGGTGAACTTGAAGGTCTCTTTCAGGTCTAGAGACAATAAAACAGTGGCCTTTTTTAGGCCGTGTTTAGGGCACTTTAGAAATTCACATTGTGAAGCTTTGTCATTCTTGCTGTCCTGTATCACAGCATCAACCTAAGAAATATAAAGGAATGCTTGGCTTTTTGGTCATTGCCTATTGGTGTAGTCAAGAGTTCCTGCTCTTTGATCTGTTGTCTGCTTATCGACTGACAGAAAGTTAGGGCTGGAAGAGACCTTAGATAACCCCCAGTTTAAATGCTTCATTTTACAAAGGAGGAAACAGGAGCTCAGAAAGGGAACATAAAAAGTTGGTCCTTTAAATCAGGAACATTGTGCCACTTTATGGTAATTAGAAGCAATGGGTGGGAATTGTAAGAGGAATATTTAATTTTTATGCAAGGAAACACTTCCTAATAATTAGATTTGCCATAAAGCGGCACAGACTTCTCTAGAAGATGACAGATTTCCTTTCACTTCAGTTTTTCCAAGAAAGGCAGGATGAACATTTATCAGGCGTTTTGTAGAGGGGATCCTTTTTCTTTTCATTATGAGATGGACTAAATAATCTGAGGGCTGCTAGGTGGCACAGTAGATACAGTGCCAGAATTGGAATCAAGAAGCCTCATCTTCATGAGTTCAAATCTGGCCTCAGATACTTCCTAGCTATGTGACCCTGGGCAAGTCAATCCTATTTCCTTCAGTTTCCTCAACTGTAAAATGAGCTAGAGAAGGGAATGACAAGCCACTCTAGTACCTTTACCAAGAAAACCCCAAATGGGGTCACAAAAAGTAGGCCATGAGTGAACAGCAGACAATCTTAGAAGTCTCTTTCAACTCTAAATTTCTGTAAAGCTATATTCTCATGATTTCAATTCTTCTTCCTATATAATGAAGACAATTACCTCCTCCCATTTTATAGACTGTGGTATAATAGAAAAGGCACAGACTCTGGAAACTGGGGGCATGGTCTCGAATCCCACTCTTACCTTTACTAACTGTCTAACCTTGGGCAAGACACAACCTCCCTGGGACTCAGTTTCCTCATTTAAAAATGAAAGAGTTGGATGTGATGGTCCATGTGGGTTTTTCTAGTTCTTGATCTATGATGTATATCTTGATCCTACGAAGTATAGGAAATAATGAGGCAATGCAAAGTACTTTGATGGCCTTCAATAAATTCATTTGAAAAAACTTGTATCAATACAATTAACTAATACAATAAAAATAATTAATACAATATACAAGGCACCTCACAAATAAGAAGTTCCCAGCACATACACGAGATGTAGCATTATATGTTGTATGTTAGATGTTTAGTGTTTCCAGACCATATGTTTTGTTGTTTTGCTATTAAGTAGTAAAAGGGGGCAATAGATGGTGCAGTGGGTAGAGTGCTGGGTTTGGGGTCAGCAAGATTTATCTTCTTGAGTTCATATCCAGCCTCAGACACATTAATTGTGTGATCCTAAGCAAGTCACGTAACCCTGTTTGCCTCAGTTTCCTCACCTGTAATATGAATATGAGCTGCAAAAATGGCAAACAATTTTAGTATCTTTGCCAAGAAAATCTAAATGGGCTCATGAAGAGTCAGACATGGTTGAAAATGACTGAACTACAGCAAAGTAGGAAAACAACAGTCAAAACCAACTTATTCTGTATGATTGGCTGGCTCCAGAATTATTATTTTGTGCCTCCATGGACACAGCCACTGGCAGTAGCCCTGGAAATACTATATTTATTTCCAAGCAGACTGATTGTCTGACTACCCAGGCCCCTTCTCATATTTCTCTCTAGTATGTAAACTCAGATTGCTGACTTAAATGAATCATCAATTGGCATTTCATTATTAGAGACAAAATCTCTTAAAAGATGAATGAAGCTTTCACTCACTTAAAAAAAAAGTTTAACTCACTTCCATCTGAATCTCTCTCATGTCCCTAGTCCCCATTTTTAACTCTCTGGGGAAAAAAGATGCTTGTGGAAATTTTAACAATTTCCTAGGGAGGGAAAGTGATGGACTCATTATGTCTGCCATGCTTTCAAACTAGATTAAGTGTGCGTTCTGCTTAATGCGCCCCTTGTTCAATGCCCTCGTCATCTTATGCAGACTAATGCTATGCTGTGCTTGAACTGAACCCTGGGATTTGGAAACAGGAGCTGGTGGTTTGGGGTTTGTGTTGTTTGATAGTTTTGGGGATTCTATGTCTATTGATCTCTAACATCTTCCAGATGTAGTCAGACTTGCACACTTTATAGCAAGAGCCCTGAAAGACTGAGAAATCCATGGGAGAAAAAAATGGAAAAAAAAAAGAGAAGGAAAAAAATTCCACTTGACGGGCTAAAAAATATTATAGAAGCTGCTAATAAACTTTGAGATGTTGTGGTAGGCTGATCACAGAGAAATGCCAGCTGAATTAGATACAAACCTGCCCATCAAAGCTAAAGAATAAAGCAAATTAAGCTGGGTGAGGATAAAAATCATAGAAGTGATGCATGTTTGCCTTAGAAACAAACTTCTCTACTCTATAGAATTCTGTCTAAGACAATAATAAGACCCAGTGTCCCGTGGAGACTTACTGGCAGTTCAGCTTTGCAGTGAGATCGTCTGTCAAGCTGTAACAAAATAAAAAGATACTTAAAATATGCTTAGGAATTTAGGATACTACAGCCTCATAACAAGAGACAGCTAGGTGGCACAGTGGATAAAGCACTGGGTTTGGAGCCAGGATGACTCATCTTTCTGAGTTCAAATCTGGCCTCAGACTTTAACTATCAGTGGGACCCTGAGCAAGTCACTTAACCCTGTTTGCCTCAGTTTCCTCATCTGTAAAATGACTTAGAGAAGGAAATGGCCAACCATGTTAGTATCTTTGCCAAGAAAACCCCAAATGGGGTCACAGAGAGGGGCACAACAGAAAAATGACTGAAATAACATCGCCTCAAAACTCAATGAGAAATGACAACCACTTAGGGAAACCAGATTAGCCCATCTAGGCAGCACTTTAAACTGGTTAAACTGGACCTAGCAAGCCACTTACCACTGAGGACTACCTAAGGGCTTTCATGGTGATGAACTGCAGCTGAAACAGTAAATAAAGAAATATGGTTAATGTCCTGCTAAGACCCTTGGCTGTTGGTTCACCTAAGTGCCTTGGCAGGATGCCCAAGCATCATTATCAGATATATGTGTGTGTGTGTATGTGTGCATGTTCTAATGCATGTTTTTGTTCCTGTGTTTATGCACATTAACCATATTATATATATATATATAATATATATATATATACATATATATATATATATATATATATATATATACACACACACTCTTTTCCATGAAAGTTCTATGCACTGAAAACAACTTTTTTTTGCTCTTTTGTATTTCTTTTAGGAAGCAGACTCTCATATAGCTACAGAATCAATTCATTAGAGCAATGGTGTCATACTCAAATAGAAATGGGGGCCACTCATGGCAGCTAGGTGACATAGTGGACAGGGGCCAGGCCTAGAGTTAGAAAGACTCATCTTCCTAAGTTCAAATCTGGCCTCAGACACTTACTAGCCATGTAACTCTGGGCAAGTCATTTAAATCCCTGTTTGCCTCAGTTTCCTCATCTGTAAAAATGAGCTGGAGAAAGAAACAGCAAACCACTCCAGTATTTTTGCCAAGAAAACCCCAAAGGGATCATGAAGAGTCAGACATGACTAAAAGAACTGAACAACAACAAGATGTAAACACAAAAACATAAACACTCAGAGAGAGAAACCTCTCCTCTCTCTCTCTTCCCCCCCATATATATACATATACATATACACACACACATATATAAATTATATATGTAAATATATTATATGAGGTATTCTAAAAGTCAATGCAGTTTTGAGCCATTAAAGTTATTGAAGTGATTAGGACACCCTATATATGTACCCACACATATTTTATATGTGTGTATATGTAGATATGAGTAAGAATATACAACAAATACATATGTATATGAATATATATGTATGTATATGAATACATATATATGTATATGAATACATATATATGTATATGAATATATATATGTATATGAACACATATATATATGTATATATATATGTATATATATATATATATATATATATATATATGTATGTATATGTGGGGGAAAGTGTTTAGAAAGTAACCATTTCTCTTGTTAATAATTGGAAATTTAAGGGATGCCCACCAATTGGGGAATGGCTAAACAAGTTGTGTAATGGACTATTATTTGCTATAAGAAATGACAAGCAGGATGATTTCAGAAAAACCTGGGAAGACTTACATGAACTGATGCATACTGAAGGGAACAGAATCAGGAGAATGTACACAGTAACAGCAATATTGTTTGATGAAGAACTATGAGTGACTTAGCTCTTCTCAGCAATATAATGATCCAAAGCAATCCCAAAGCACTAATGGTGAAGCATACTATCCTCCTCCAGAGAAAGAACTGATATTGTTTGAATACAAACTGAAATATGCTATTTTTTTACTTTTTTCATTTTTGAGTCTTCTTTTACAAAATTACTAATATGGAAATGTTATACATAATTGTTCATGTATAACCTGTATCTTATCTAATTGCTTACCATCTCAGGGAGAGGGGAGGGAAAGAGGAATAGAATTTGGAACTCAAAACTTCAAACAATTTTTTTCTATTTAAGGAAGGTAACCACCTCTCTTATGTGATCTACCTGGGGATCATGTAGGCTGCATGATACTTTATATCAGTCAATAACCCAACCAAATGTCTTTTTTTTAACCTGTCTTTACTTATTACTTGACTCATTACATTATTAATTTTTTTCATCCCAGGTTCAAAGTCAATCAAAGGATATGTCCTTAAATTTTCTGATAAATTTCTAAAACTTACAATATATTGACCAAGTAGCTTTGAGATCACACCCCACTTTGTTTAAACTAAAGAAATCTGTTTTCCAATAACTTCTTGTGCATCTCTTCATAGAAGCACAACCCCCTAATCTTTCGGGTTAATATAAATGATACATTTACTGGTTATACCATTTATTAACATCTTACCAAACAATGAAATAAAGACATAAATAAATATTTACTATATATCATCTATGAGGAAGCCCACAGGCAGAGTCACCTCTAACTACTAATACAGACTTTTTAATTATGGAAATAGTCCCACATTCAGCTGTCAGGGTGGTAGCAGAGGTCTCTAAAAGTTTTCCTCATAATGTGACTTTGCGAGACAAGAGTTTAAATTCAATTCTCTAACGCGATGCCTTTCCAGATTCTTCTTCCTTGAAAATGAACTGTTTCTCAGGAAAGAAATTATCTTAGCCATTTATTTTGGTCCCTCATCCATTCCCTTTCCAGTCTTCACAGTTAACAGACTTTTGATTGATATTAAAAATGCAGGATTCTTCAGGATTCCCTTCCTTCTCAAAGATTTAATAATAGTAGCCATCGTCTCTGTGGAAGAAGCTTTTGAAGTTAGCGTTAAGAGACATATTTTGATTTTCCATCTATATGTATGATGCATAGGCATAAACAATGAACTTGTGATTTCATTGTTATAAGGACTGTCAGATAAGGAAATTATCTCTACTTTTGCAGGACGGACCCCCCTCTGCAATTTATGATCTTAGTGGCCTAGACTATTGAGAGGTTAAGTGACTGGCCCAAGATTACAGAGCTAGTATGTGTTAGTGGCAGGAAGTTTTCCTGGCTCTGAGAATAGCTCTTTATACATTACTTCATGCTGCCTGTTATATGCTACATACATACACAAAACACACAAAAGATATATCTAGATGTATATATATGTCATGTGTGTCATGCATGTGCTATAACCCATATTCCTATTCATGAAAATGCCTTGATTATATATACATATGTATACATAGAAATGAATCTGTGTATATATATATATATATATCAATCATACATATAATAACAATATTGTGATATGTGTATAATTTACAAATTTGTATATAATATATACCTTAGAGTCAATTTATAAGTGGCATGTAGGGTTTAAATAAATATAATTACATGTACAGAAATAAAAGAAGTTAAATAATTGAAGGGATAGTCACTGTTCATGATTAGGTAGCACCACCATCATAATAAAAAAAATTGTTGCTCAGTCGTTCTCAGTTGTGTCTAATTCTTTGTGACTTTATTTGGGGTTTTCTTGGCAAAGATGCTGGAATGGAAATGATGAGGAAACTGAGGCAAATAAGGTTAAGTGATCTGCACAGGGTCACACAGCTAGTAAGTGTCTGAAGCCAGACTGGAACTCAGGAAGATGAGTCTTTCTGACTCTAGATCTGGCACTGTATCTACTGTCCCTAATTTAAAAAAAAAAACAATGATACCATATACATTTCTTTATAAATTAGTGTTTTGTCAATCAAACTACCACAGTGTTATTTTATAGACAAAAAAAATTAAGCAATTTCATTTGGAAGAACAAAAGTTCTATAATCATAATGGAAATAATGAGGGAAAAATCAGACTGAAATCAAAGGGAACTTTCAGATAACAACCTATATTATAAAGTAGCAATGACAGAATCTACTTGGAATGGGTTATTATTATTATTTAAGGAGAAGGTCAATGTAACAGACTGCTTAAGCCGGCATCAGAAATGATTACATTTAATTGTTTAATGTTGATTAAATTCAATAATATAATATTTCTGGAAGGAATTCCTATTTGAGAAGTGTTTGAAAACAAGAGCAGAAATTGTTTTGGCTAAACAAATTAATGAATGCAACATTTCTCGGTGGCATTTTACACCATAAACCACAGAAAGTTTCAAATGGTCATAAGACCCAAATATAAAAAAAAAAAGTCACATCATTTAAAGCAATTGAGAAAAATGGAAGAAGATAGCTTTGACAACTATGGCTAGCAGGAAAATTCCTAACCAAACAAGAGATAGAGGAGTTTACAAAGGGTAAAATAGAGAAGTTCCATTACATAATATTAAAAAAGTTTTATATGAACCAAATTAATGCAACTAAAATAAGGAGGGGAACTATTAATTAGGGGGGAAATCAACAATATTTGTATCATGTATTTCTGATACAGATCTGCTAGCCAAGATATATTGGGTTTTAACATAAACATGAAAGATGAAATGCTATTCCCCAATACACACATGATCAAAAGATATGAATCGACAGTTTTCAAAATGACTTTGAATTACTAGTGACTACATGAAATGTTGAGCCAAATCAATAATAAGAAATGTGCAAAAAAAAGCAACTCTGAGTTGGTAAAGACATCATAGTCATTTCCAGTTACAGCTTTCCCCTCACAAAGGCTTCTGTCAGTGTCAGGAGATCAAAAGTTCCGCAGCACTGGGCACCCACACTGATTTTTCCTCTTTTATTTCTTCCCTGGATCTCTTCTGTGTTAGGAAAAGACAATAATGTGGTACTAATTTTTGAAGTTGCTGTGAGGAATTAAGCAGTAAGGGAGACAGCAAATCAAACTTTACAAATAACAAAGCATTGCTAAGAAAATATTAAAGACATTTTAAATATTTACCTATCATCTATCTACTTATCTTTATATATATCTATCTAGCCATCCATTAATCTATCGATTTGCCTATCTGTTTGTTTTTCTATCTGCCTTCCTGCCTGTTTGAAATTCTTTCTCACTCTGTCTCTGTCTCTGTGTCTCTGTCTCTGTCTCTCTCATTAAGGGAGATAGGGACTGCATCAGTGATTTCATTGGTATAAGGAATTCCCAAGTAAGGAAACCCCCCACCAATGGAGACTGATACTTTCTCTGCAACCTACATGGTCTTGTAGAGTTGCCTAGAAAGCTGAGAGGTTTGTGACTTGCTCAATTAGGTATCAGATGCAGGATCTGTCTCCAGATCTTCCTGGATGCAAGACTGGCTCTCTGCATTCACATTATATGATTTTCCAATATAACTAAAAGAAACAATACTAAATTCTACTGGTATTAAAAACTGCTCATTGCAATCCAGTCAATATTAACAAGAATTTTGTAAATGCCTACATTGGGCAAGGTGCTGCACTAGGCTCTGAGGACCCAAAAACACACGAAAACCATTCCCTGAGCTCCAGGTACTCATATTCTAATGGAATGTAGACAATCCATAGGCAAACCATTCAATAAGACTATTGTGTCTGGTTACATTTTAGACTCTCATTAAATAGAGAAAACAGAAACCACTCAGTGTCTAACTGGCATTGTACCTGTCCAATACAAGTCTCTAAAACTAGAATTATTTGGAGATAATCTTTGTTGAATCTGAATCTAACTAGATGATGATAACATTGGTAAGCATATAAGACAACCAAAAATATAAGAAAGGAACATGAAGAGATATACCACGTGGGAGTTTCATTTGCATATATGGATCTTGTTGGGGGTAGGCAAGCATCTCTGACAGTGCTGTGCTAAGAATAAGGCCTCACAGGTTTGCTCTTGTTGATTATATTGAAGATGATAGTGAAACTATAAAGTCTTAGTTAGAATCCCAGTGCCATGTTCTTGAAGCTCTGAACTAAAATTGAAGATAATTGGAATTGCTATTAGCTATTCAAGAACATCCCAAAAGTCTCAGGGCAGTTTGAATAGTGCCTAAAGAGGGTGTCCTAAAATTCATAGGATGAGTTTGAAGCTGATAAAGCTTAGACTTTTCGGACATCCTCAATATGCGCATCGACAGAGAATCCCAATGGCAAGAGCTCTTAACCTTTTTATGTCTTTCATGGACCCTTATGGCAGTCTGGTGAAGCCTATGGCCACCTTATCAGAATACTATTTTTAAACACATAAAATAAAATATATAGGATTATAAAGGAAAATAAAGGTTGTTGAAAATAAGGGTATATTATTTTATCCCATCCAAGTTCATGCACTCCCTGAAATCTATCCATGGATCCCTTGGGAGTCTGTAGATCCCAGGTTAAGAATCCCTGCCAAAGAAGATGTCAGAAGATCCTATTTGACAGCCTTCTGATCATCTATAAAGACACATCAGGTGGCCCCTTGGAAGGGTGAATTTCCATATCAGGGTATGCAGCCTGTAATTGTCACTCTTATAGAAATGCAGAGTATGCCTCCCCCTCCCCCTTTCCTATAACAGAGGGAAATGACAATAAGATTAAGAACAGAGGGGTTGATTATTTCAGCCAAGCGAAACTTTAGCCTCCTGCCCCCAGCTCCCATCTCAGAAACTGATGGCCTTCTATTTGTTCTTGGCTGCAGAATTCTTCATTAAAGTTGAGGAATTAAATATAGCACTTTAGCTAATTAATTATGGTTTGATCGTTTTGACACCTCCAAATGACTCAGCCACATACCTTGGAGCTCTGTCAACTCAATTGCATCTTTGTTTTTGTTGCCTTTAACCAACAATGAAGACTAATGCCACTCTTTCTAGTTTTCGATCACCTCTACAGAAGTGCTCCCCTGGCAATGTGCAAGGACAGACCTAATTAATCCCTCATCTGCCCTCCGTGGTGTCTATACATCACACTGGCAGTTGGAACTGCTGCTTGTTCTAAGGCTATTGCTGGAGTGAAAAGCTCATCTGTTTTTCAATAATTTTACCACAGGTGGTGATTTGTAATTAGAAAGGGCAGAATCCAAATTTTGTAGAAATATCCACCCCCCTTTTTTTTTTAAAGCAGGGGAGACAGTGGGGGAGGAGAGGAATAAAATAAAAATCTTTCTCACAGTGGGGAAAAGTATTAACTTTTGGCATCAAGTTGAACAATAGGCTTCTAAGACTTTTTTTTTAAAGTGGCAAATAGTTTTGTTTTGTTTCTTTTATTGATATAGTTGGGTACAGATTAAAGAAAAAGGACTTGGAGAAATAAACAAACCTCTAAGACGGTCTGGAAGAACTAGAGCTTTTCCAAGCTCCCTGAGTTGGAGGGGGTGGGGATTCAAGATGATTTTCTCTTGTTCATCTGGCTTCAGGCTGACATTTGGTTTATAGGCAGTTAGGTGATGCAGTGGATAGAATTGTGGGCCTGGAGTCAGGAAGTCCCAAGTTCAGATCTAGTCTCAGTCACTTTACTAGCTGTGTGACCCTGAGCAAGTCACTTAACCTCTGTTTGCCCTAGTCCCCTATCTGTAAAAGAGGAAGAATAACAGCACCTACCTTGAAGGGCTATTGTGAGGATCAAATGGAATAATATTTGTGAAGCACTTAACACAGTGCCTGGCACACAGTAGGAGCTCATATAAATGCTTATTCTCTTTCCTTTCCCTTCATGCATTAATGTAAAGGTATGTATCTATAATCTTAGAATCTTGTTCCCTTGGGTAAAATTGACCAATCGTCTGGAATGGTGTTTATCACTTTAGTACCATATGGAAGGGTGTGTTTACAAGTATATATGTGTGGGTATGTATACTTGCATATGCTCATATATATGTGTAAATATATATTGACACATGTATGTACATACGTGTATGTGCATAGGAACAAAGAAAGCATTTATTAAGACCTTGCTATATATCAAGCTCTGGGGATACAAAGCATGACAGTTTCTACTCTCAAGGAATTCATTATAATGGGAGTAAAAACATATTTGGAGGTTTCAGTTGAAAGTCAAATGGAAAGGTCTCATCCTTACGGTGAAGATGAAAAGAAGAGGTTAATTCTTCTTTAATGTCACTTCCACTAATAAAATCATATCATTTTCTGATGTCATGACAGTACCAAAGACTTTGATGTGAACTTTCCTTTCTGGGTCTTTGATTGATGTGTCTTGCAGGAACAGTTGCCAGGCAGCATCTTCATGGGCATTGCTTCTTATTACCATAGTTGAGGGTACTGGGCTGGAGGTATTGCTATTCCAAAGGCTCTTGGATTCAGAGACCTGAGCTGTCTCCATCAGTCTTTAAGGGAAGATGGTAGTCAAGGTAGTGATAGTGGTTCAACTTGTCAGGTACAAATTGTCTCTTGTCTCTTCCTCAGCTGGCTGGCCTGTCTGCTCTTGACTGGAAATTGGTTGGTGGTTGGTAGTTGGTGGAGATGGCTGCCAGCATATGGAAGCATAAATTCTCTGCATATGTAGTTTCACCTGGCTTTGTTTAAGTCAATGATTTTTGTTAGGTCAGTGCTTAGACTATTTGGGGATAATGAAGCAACTAATAAGTCATTGAGCAGAAAAATTTTGTGATTCAATAGACCTATATAAAGGGGAGTGACTCTACTATCCCTCTTCCTTTTACCTTCCAGGTGGCTTTATATAACTCCCAAAATTTCAACGAGGGATAGAGGAAGAGCATCGCTCCAATTTCCCAACTCTGGTCACCGTATGGCTGAGAGTACATGACTACTAAAGTACATATCTTCCCTAGGGGAGCCTGAGGTTAGATATTAGATCAATAGCTGACTCTTGTTTTGTGCTTCTTTTTTGAATATATATGACTGGATAACAATCTCAAAATGGATGTGTCCAGGCTTAGAGACGATCCTATTAATCTGATAGGTCCTGGTTCCCTTGATTGGATTTGAGTGGAGGCAGAAGTTTCTATATCAGGGGAAATTACCACCAATAAGAGAAAGAGAATAATCTCTGGCTGGTTGTGTAGAAGACATGGACTTTTAGAGAAGAGTGCAGAGTTGTAATAAAATATAGAAATGCCTCTTCATAAGTCCTACAAACTGCTTTAGGTTCTGATGAGTTTTAAATCACAATTTCCCAAAAGAATATGAATTTTGTTCCAAGCCTTTTTGCCAAGGTTTACATATGAACACTTTGTATATAGCATTTCTTTTAGAAAATAGAAAATAAAAATAAGAACATAGAAAGATAAATGCTCACTTTACCCCTGATTCCCATTGTATATTGAATACCTTTATATTCTGTTCTTTGTGGAGATATGAGTCAAAACCTAAGCCTTAAGCAATTTCCCTTCATAACAAGACAAAGTGTGTGAGAAGAGGGAACCTAAATCTTCTTATTAGAGGTCTGGCTCCCTTAGGAATCAAAAACTCTGCCTCATTCCTTACTTATAAGGATCCAGAGTGACAAGAGGTCTCTTAAGACAGGGAACATGTACACACTACCCCAGTTCATTGGGCTGAGAAATACTTCTTAAGATCAGATCAACAGAAATAATACATATAAGTAAGTACAAGATTTATACACACTAAATGGAAGTATTTCAGTGGGAAATGGGTATGTATTAGCAGCTGAGGGAACCAGGAAAGGCCTTAAATTGGAGATGCCTCTGGAGCTGAACTTTTCAGGGAACTGGGAAGTCTAAGAGGTAGAGATAAGGAGAAAATACAGAGAATCATAGGAAATCATAATTAGCTCCTTCATGAATTTTTGCACCCACACAAATGGAATTTATCTGGGCTAAAGGTGGTGGGGTACAAATTATCAGGAATTTTTAGAGTGTTAATGATTTCATGACTCTTCCTTTATGCTATTCTGCATTGTTAATCACGTATTCTACTAGATTAGAAACTATTAGAGGACAAGACCCTCACTTTTCATGTTGTTTAAACCTAGCATACTTAATAAAGTATCCTAATCATATTTGTTGCAAAAAACAAAACAAAAATGAATGAATGCTATCTTATCCCATGTCCTTCACTATTAAAAAGTTATGAAGGGAAAAACATGCATGGTAATTAACTCATAAGTTCAAAACTGGCCTCAGACATTTCCAAGCTGTGTGGTGCTGATCTCAGACAAAACCATAACAAAAAGATAGCATTCAAAGAGATTAGAAGAGAAGCTGCATAATGTTTAGAGAAACCACAGGTAATGAAATAATATTAACAAAATATATGAACACCAAACGGTAGTGTCATTGTGCTTAAGGGGAAGCTAATTCAATTATAGGGAAAAATAAAGAGTAAAAGTAATAATAGTTGGGAACTTAATGTACCCTATTCAGATATAGTCCAATCTAAGAAGGATGCAAATAAGAAATGCTATAAGGATGCAAATAGAATTATTTTAAAAGTTAGATATATCTCTTGAAATTACTATGTGAGAAACAGAAGGAGTATATGTAATTTTGGTGCACATGGTACCTTTCCAAAAATTGGCCAAGTGCTGAGGGATATTAAAATTCATGAACAAATGTGGAAAATAGACATATTAAACAGATACTTATCACTAAAATCTAATAAAATTATAATTAACAAAGAGCATGTAAAGAAACTTAAATGGAGACTGAATAATTTAATCCTTAAGAATATGTGGATCAAAGAACAAATGATAAATGCCAATGCGTAACTTCATTTATTAAAATGACAACAACGAGAAAATTTGTTATTACCTCTGAGATGTAGCCAGAGCAGCCCTTAAAAGAAAGTATACATTTCTAAATACTTTCATTAACAAAAGAGAAAAAGAACAGATCAGTTAATTGGACAACAAATTGGAAAAAAAACTTTAGAAAAGTAACAAATTGAAAAGCCAAGAAAAAAACAAAGATTGAAATTCTGCAAATCAAAGAATAGGTCATCAAAATTAAAAACAAAACAGTGAATTGAGGAATAAAACTAAAAACTGTCTAAAAATATGTGAATGATTAGCTAAGTTAATCTTAAAAAGAGAGAAAAAACAAAATTTAAAAAATAAAAAGGAGAATTTACACAGATGAAGAGAAATGCATTATACTTTTTTTTACTACTTATATACCTCAAAATTGATACATGAAATGGATGAATAATTCAAAAAAATCCAGATTATCAGAACAAGAAATGAGCATTTTAAAAACCCAATTCTCAAAAAAGAAATTGAAAATAGCCAAAAGGACCATCTCTAATTTTATAATCAGATAGATTTGTTAATAAATCATTAAAAAGCATTAAAACCAAAACCATTTTTAAAACACAATTATCTTCACCATTAAAAGAATTATTTTGAAAACCAGGGAAATAAGGCATTCTATTGAATAACTTCTATTAAATAAATTTGGTCCTGATACCTAAACTACAGAGAAAGAAAACTATAGATAAATATCTCAAATGAATATCAATGAAAGATATTGAATAAAATATTAACAGAGCATATAGCAACATGTTATAAAAATTATATAATATAATTAGGTTGGATTTATACCAGAAATACAGAGTTGGCTCAATAAACATAATAAACTATATAAACATAACAAATCATATTAACAAAAATAAAATCACATTATTACATCAATAGTTGCACAAAAACATTTGAAAATACAATAATAATTTAGGCTAAAAACATTAAAAAGTATTGGAATAAATGGACTTTTTCTTAATATGGTAAATAGAAGCTATCTAAAACCCAAAGCTATATCATCTGTAATGAAGAAATGCTGGAGTCCTTTCTAATACTTTTATTTGATACAAATCTAAAAATGATTCATATTCTAGAATATGTAAATTATAAATACATAAATAAATTCTTGCTATAAAGCAAGAAAAAGAAATTGTGGAAATAAACATAGAAAAGAATAAAACAAAATATTGCATATAACTTAGAATAGCCTAGAGATTCAACTAAAATGATTTGAACAATAACACCAACAATGTATCAGAATGTAAAATAAACCCACAGAAACCATCAACCTTCCTATTAATTACCAACAAAATACAACCCAAAGGGTTAAAAAAAAAAAGAAATTTAACCCAAAATCAGTATAGAAACCAAAAACTTTCTGATTGGTCTCTTAAGATCAATATGAATTATATGAATACAACTATAGAACATTCCTTACAGAAAAAAAGGAAGAAAAATAATTGGAACAGTATTAATTGCTCATGTTTGGGCCATGCTAATTTGGTGAAAATGGCAATACTAACTAAATTAATAGTAGATCCAGTGACAAACTAATCAAGCTACCAAACAATTACTTTATTTTTTAAATGAAATTTTAGTTTTTCAATTAACATTTTATCTCCTTTCCACTCTTTTTATTGGGAAAAAAGAAAGAAAAAGAAAAGGAAAACCCTTGTAATACTAACCCATAGTCAAGCAAAACAAATTACTGCCTTGGCAATGTCCAAAAAACATGTCACATTGTGAATCCTCAATACATCATCTCACTTTCAGGAAGGTAGCATATTTAATCCTATGGCCTCCAGAATCATGGTGGTCATTGTGTACATCAGAGATATTTGTCCTTTCCAACTTTTTGTTTTCATTTTGACAGTGCTGTTGTAATTGTATAAATTGTTTTGCTCACTTTGCTCTGCTTCAGGTCATACAAATCTCCCCAGGTTTCCCTGAAATTGTCCATTTCATTATTTCTTATGGCACAAAAAATATTCCTATATCCCTACATCGTAACTGTCTTGGTGTATTCCTATACCAGTCCTCACTTGATAGACATTCTCTTAGTTTCTAATTCTTTGCTATTACAAAAAGAACAGCTATAAATATTTTTTGTGCTTATGGGTCCCTTTGAAACTAAATCTCTTTGAAGATATAGACCTGGTAGTGCTATTGCTAGTCAAAAGTATGAACAACTTAGTGACTTTAGGGGCATAGTTCCAAATTGCTTTTCAGAATGGCTTTATTATAACAGCTCCACCAATAATGCATTAGTAGACCCTACAACATTTGTCATTTCCTTTTTTCATAATCAACTGTGCCAAGGTATAAGGTAGAACCTCATAGCTGCTTACATTTGCATTTTTCTAATAATTAATTATTTGTAGCATGTTTCCACATGGCTATTGATAGCTGGGGTTTCTTTCTTTGAAAACTGCCTGTTCATATCCAAAAGATTACTTTATGGAAAAAACACAAAATAATAACAAAATTCATCTGGAGAAACAAAAGATGAAGATCTCAAGGGAAATAAAGGGGGAGAAAAAGCAGAAAGGAAGGGAACCTGATAGTGCCAATACTTAAACTATACTACATAGCAGCAATCATCAAAACTATTTGCTAGTGGATTAAAAAAATAGAAAAGTTCATCAGTGGAACAGATTAGTTATACAAACTGAGCAGCATAGTGTTCAGTAAACCCAATGAAACCAACCACTGATTACTAGAAAGAAGAATTCAATGGGAGAGTTATAAAGTACAAGATGGAAGGAGCCACTACTCATCAAAAAGTGCTGGAAAAATGCAAAACAATCTGGGGGAAATTAAATTTACACCAACATCAAACACATTATGTTGCAATAATTTCTGAAAGGGTAAAAGGTAATGTTACAGGCAATTCACAAAAGGTAAGGAGATAACACTCACCACTATTGAGAGGGGAAGAGTTCTTGACTAAAAGAGATTAGAAATGACTAAAATCTGACAATTTTGATTACATAAAAAAACTTAAAATGTTTTGCACAAACAATACCAATGCTGTTAGATTTGGAAGGGAAACTATTAACTAGGGAAGAAATCCTCATAGCAAATTTCTTTAATAAGGATCTGATATCCAATACACATACACACACACACACACACACACACACACACATATGAATTGATCCATATATGCAAAAATGAGTCATTCAGCAATAGCTAAATGGTCAAAAATATGTATAGGGAGTTCCCAGAAAAAGAAATGCAAGCTCTCAACAACCAGATTTTTTAAATGCTCCTAATTACTACTAATAAGAGAAATTAAAATTAGAGTAACTCTGTAGTTCTACTTCATACACATCAGAATGGCAATAATCACAAAATGAAAATTGTTGGTGGGGGTCTAGGAAGATAGCTGTTATATATGCTATTGATTGAACTAACCCTCTGGAAAGCAATTTGGAACTTTGTATTACAGAATGACTAAATTAAACACGTATACCCTTTGATTCACCAATATAAATACAAGGTATTTATTTCAAAGAGATCAAAGACAGAAGTAAAGAAAAGGTGTACAACAATATTTGTAACAGCACTTTTTGTTGTAGAAGAAACTATGGGGCAGCTAAGTGGTGTAGTGGATAGAGTGCTGGGCCTGAAGTCAGGACTCATCTTCCTGAGTTCAAATCTGGTCTCAGACACTTACTTATCTGTGTGACCCTGGGCAAATCAATTAACTCTGTTTGCCTCAGTTTCTCATCTGTAAAATAAGCTGGAGAAAGAAATGGAAAACCACTCTGGCATCTTTGCCAAGAAAACCCCAAATGGTGTCATGAACAGTCAGGCACAGGTGAAATGACTCAACACCAAGGAACTAGAAATAACCTGGATAGCCATCAGTTTTGGGAATAGCTGAACAAATTGTGGCATAGTTACACAATCACATATTATTGCTATAAGGAAAGGTATAGATAAATAATCTGGGAAGACATCTATGAACTAGTGCAGAAGAAGTGAGCAGAACTGGGAGAACATTTAATGCAATGACTGCAATATTGTCAGCAAAAGCAACTTTGAAAGATTTAAGAACTCTGATCAATGCAATGACAAATTATGATCAGAAGACTAATCTTGTAACATACTTTCAGTCCCTTGGCAAAGACATGTTGGAAAATAAGTGCAGACATATATTCTCAGGCATAAACACTGTGTGAATTTATTTTGTTTGACTAATTAGTTATTACAAGGGAGGGATTTTATTTTTAAGGATTGAGTGGATAGTGATAGTGATACAAAAACAAAAGAATATAAATGAAACTTTTAAATATAAATAAAGGAGCAGAAGGATATTCAGAAGGCATGCCATGTTAAATTTAATAAATGCTTAAAATAAAAAATGCATATATTGGACATTCACAATTTTATATGTGTTCTTTTTTCATTTTTCTTATTATATATGGAAATGTTCATATTAGTTGATGCTTGTCAAGTTAATATTTTAAGAAAAGAATATTTTTTAAAGCTAAGATCTCCCCAACTCACTTAGACACTGGAAGTGCTGTGACCACTCATAGTCTGATCCCAGATGATTCCTAATGATCAATGAGATAGAGACAGAGAAAGATGGAGACAGAGAGACACAGACAAAGACACACAGAGAGAAACAGAGAATGAGAGATACAGAGAAAGGGAGAGAGACAAAGGAAGAGAGAGAGAGATGGAGAAAGAGAGAGAGACAGACAGACAGAGAGAGGGGGGAGAGAGAAAGGGACAGGGAGAGAGAGAGATAAAGACAGAGAAAGAGAGACAGAGAGACAGAGAAAAAGAGAGGAGGAAGAGAGAAAAGGAAAGGGAGGGAGAGAGACAGACAGAGATAGGTCTGGGGGTTGTCCACATAGAAATGAAAACTGAACCCACATCGGAACCAATGAGATCACCAAGGGAAAGAATCTAGAGAGAAAAGAAGGCATAGGACATAACCTTAAGAAATGTCCACCACTCAGTTGGATACAGCAATCTATCTTACCCCATAGTGGAATAGGAAAGGAAGGGGATAAGAGATACAATGGAGGATGATAAAAGGGAGGGCAGTCATCAGAGACAAAGCAGATTTTTGAGAAGGGACAAGATTTAAAAGAGAGAGAGAGAGAGAGAGAGAGAGAGAGAGAGAGAGAGAGAGAGAGAGAGAAAGAGAGAGAGAGAGAGAGAGAGAGAGAGAGAGAGAGAGAGAGAGAGAGAGAGAGAGAAGGATAAACAGAAGAAATTAGAATGGTGGGAAATACATAGTGATCATAATTCAGTGTGAATGGGATAAGCTCACTCATAAAAAGGAAGTGGATAGCAGAATGGATTAGAAACTAGAATCCAACAATATAATGTTTACAAGAGACACACTTGAAATAGGAAGACATACATGGAATTCAAATAAAGGGCTGGAACAGAATCTCTTGTGTTTCAGCTGAAGTAAAAAAGGGAGGGGTAACAATCATGATCTCAGACAAAGCAAAAGCAAACTTAGACAATTAAAAGAGATAAATAGGGAAACTACATTATGAAAAAAAAAAGTTACCACAGACAATGAAGTAATATAAAAAAAATTAAGGAAAAATTTCTCTGATAAAGGCCTCATTTCTCAAATATATAGAGAAATAAGTCAAATTTATAAAAATAAGAGCCATTTCCCAGTTGTTAAATGGTCAAAGGATAAAGCAGTTTTCAGAAGAAGAAATCAAAGCTATCTATTGTCACAAGAAAAAATCACTATTGATTAGAGAAATGCAAATTTAAACAACTCTGAGGTATCACCTCACTCCTAACAGAAATCACAAATGCTGGAGGGAATGAGGAAAAATAGGTAGATTAATAATGGCTGGTGGATTTGTGAACTGAAGCAATCATTCTGGAGAACAATTTGGAATTATGCCCAAAAAGGCGATAAAACTGTGCATATCCTCTGACCCAGAAATACTATTGCCAGGTCTGTACCCCAAAGAGATAAAGAAATAGGAAAAGGACATACAAAATATTTGTGGCAGCTCTTTTTGTGGTGGCAAAGAATTGGAAACTGAGAGGATGCTCATCAGTTGGGGAATGGCTGAACCAGTTGTGGTATATGATTGTGATGGAATACTACTGTGCTATAAGATGACAAGGAAGGTGGTTTGAAAAACAAAACAAACATGGCAACACCTTTATGAACTTATGTAAAGTGAAATGAGAAGAACCAGGAGATTACTGTGCACAGTAATAGCAATATTATAATGATGGCCAACTATGAAAGACTTGGCTACTCTGATCAATACAACCATACAAGATGATTCCAAAGGGGTGATAATGCAAAAATGCTATTCACCTCCAGAGAGGGAACTGATGAATTCTGAGTGCAAATTGAAGTGTAATTTTCTTGCCTTCTTTATTTTTCTTGCTTTTTTGTGAAATGGCTAATATGGAAATATGTTTTATGTGGTTTCACATGTAAAATTGAAAAAAATATCCGCACTTAGTAGGAAGATGGTAAGGTTTTGCCTAACAAAAGGGAAGGATGAATGTCTAATAAAGAAGACTAAAAAAGAATCATAGATGTTATAGAAGCTTAGAGAAACAATGGCGTTGTAAAGAGGGGATGTTCAAAAGTCAAAAACTAGAGAGAATAAGTTAAGACTTGGACTGAGAAAAGGCAACTGGATTTTTGTTTGACTGTGTATTTTCTTCAAGGGTTTCATTTGTTTGTTTTTCATAGGAGGATAGTAGAAGATAGAGAAAAATAAATGCTTTGTTGGAAAAAAAAAGAAGTTTAAATAACTTATTGATGACCTTGAAGACAACAGTTTTATTAAAGTACTGACTTTGGAAGCTAGATTCCATGGGAGTGGAAAGTGAGTGGGAGGTGAGATAATTGAGGGAATAAATAACTATAAGTTCTTATAGAGTTTGAAAGTTTTGCTGGTAGTGAAATGAAGAATAAATTAGAGAAAAGATAGAGTGAAGCCGGAAGTCCAATTAGGAATTGGTCTTTAAGTTTTAAAATCTCAGGAAATGGGGAGAGGGAGGTATCATCAACAGATAACAGAAGAGTTAGGAGCAGGCTCATGTTTGGGGAATTAGGGATAGGAGAAAGTGTAAGAGATTTAGGGCCTGTTTCTGAGTCAGGTCTGCAAGAATGTGGTGAGTTTTCAGACTGTGTGCATAGTTTTAATGAGTCATCAACGATTCCATAACTTATGCAGCTTTAGCATATTTACATGCATTTGCAGTTGTTTGGTGACAAGGAACAGCTCCTTAATAAAGCATTCAAGACAAATGCTCTGAGACTATTGGAAAAGCCATTCGTAAGCAAGTGGGTAATTTTGAAATTAATCAAATAGGCTGGTTGCTACTCTTATGTGCTGCCCATGTTGAGTAATAGCTTACAAGTATAACAGTCGGTTCTGCCATATATTTCCATCTCTAACTCCAGCAATCTGCAATACACACAAAAGCTATTAGGCCAAATGATCAATGCTTTAGTACTCTCATATAGACAAGCCGGAAATAAACTGCTACCAAGGAACCCTCATTAGGACAATTATACAATCCAAAGATGTTTGAAGACAGAAATTAATAAGATTAGAATAACTGGCTTTAAATTTCATTCCCTCCCTCATTCATTCATTCAACAAATATTATTGAATGCTTAGTAGCTATAAGGCCCTGTAGCTTTTTTATTTTCTGGGTGTTTTCTAATTTATAAAAATAAAGAAGCAATGAGATTGTTGTATTCAGGGAAAACCTCTGGTTTTTCAGGCCTGGGCTTTCCTAGGCCAACAAGCTGTCTGTCTATTCTCTAGCCATTCCCCTCCTCCTTCCTGGTGCTCTCAGCCTCCTGACTTGCCCTTTGTCTAGAACTTCTGATATCTGGAAACTTCTATACTTGGAATGTTCCAAAGCTGGAAGGGAAACACAGTGTCCTTTCTAAATGGTGGTGGCCACTCCCTGACTATGACCTCAGGGGTAGGAAACCAATCAGATCCACCTGAGTGAGGCTCATTACCTCCCTGTAAAACACCTAAACAATCCTGAAACATGGAATGAGGTGCATCTACAGTTCAAGGCCACCATGGGTCCCCTCTTCTGACCATGTCTGCTATATAGGCTCCCTGGTAACATACCTGGTTTATAATCATGAGATCATAGCTTCAGAGATGGAGGGGACCTCAAAATCCATCTAGTCCAACCAAATCACTTTGTAGAAGGGGAAAGGGAGACCCAGGAAACAAGTGATTTGCCCAAGATCACATACATAGTAAATCTTATAAGTAGACTTTGAACTCAAGTCCTTTGATTCCACAGCCAGTTGTGTTTTCCACTGTACTACACTGCCTCCATTGCCCTTCCCAGTCCCACTTTGGAAATGTCAATCTTAAAGCTAGTGTGGGGGATTGCTTTGGAGGTTTCATTTCTAAACCATATTGGTATGGGAGGAGTTGGAATGAGGTCCCCACCTCCCTTCCTCTGGACTCAGAGTTTCTTCATGCAAACTACTCTCCCTTCCCTCCCTTTTTAACCACACCTGTGATTTCATTGGTTTAGGTAACCGCCAGCAAGAAAACTCCCTCTACCTACAAAGATTGATCTTTGGCTTTCCAATAAACACACCAAATGAAAAGGCTTATTATTTCCAACATTTCCCTTTAATGTAGCTTCTTTCCTTCTATTCATAACTTGGTGAGTAGTGAGGAGTGGGGGGCGGGGGTGAGAAGGTGGCTTTATATAAAATAAAGCCAAACTGCTCCCAAAATCTGACTGGCCTTGACTTCTCTCACATAGCTTCTTGGTCATCAAAGGATATAAAAGTCTTGGCCACATGCAGTCTAGGTACATTGGATTTGGTGATTTCTGAAGTCCATGTGAATTACTTTATACTTCCCTACTGACTAGATATATTTCCACATGGGGAAGTGGAGAAGGAGACATCTTCCGGAGAAACTAAATACCTCTGAATCCTTTCTGCATAGCTTTGCTGTATTAGGACAAAGTAAGCCTCTTTTGTTAAATGTTCAATGAGTTCCAAGTATTTCATTTCATCCCAACATCATACTTGAACTACAAATGTGGCATTAGAACCCAGTCTCTAATAGCTCTGTTGAGTAAACTATATATCGACAACCCTGCCCATTTCCTGTATCTCATTAATAGTAGTTTGTTGCCAAACTCAGATTAAAATGTTATGTCCAATCTTGGTCCCTTGGGAAAAAGTGAGAAACATACTTTTTTTTCTCCTCTCAGTGCTTAGGCACTTAGCACAACGTCTGACACATAGTAAATGCTATGTAGAAATTCTTTCCCTTCTCTTTTCACCCTTTCCTTTCAATAGAAAGGTGAGGCCTGATGAGTGCAGAATGCAGAATAGAGTTGGATTTTGAGTTTTGTTGAAGCATTTCTTTGTTATAAGGAAGGATTCAGGGGTGGGGTAGAGTGCATTAGGAAATTATTCTCACTTTCTTAAGATACAAATAAATATTATTCATTGGAAAAAGTAAAATTTAAATAGCTTATATTTACTTGGCATTTGCATTTGCAAAGTATTTTCAATAAGCATTGCCTTAGCTGATCCTCACTATAACTCTGCAGGTAGAAGTGTATTATTTTCTCAAGTTTATGGATGAGGTAACTGAGTCTCAGAGAAATGCAGTGACTTGGCTGAGACCACACAGCTAGCAATATTCAAACTGGTAAGTATTCAAACAGTTTTAACTCAGTCTTTTCTCACTTACAGGCCCTTGACCTAACAGAAAAAAAGTCACTTAAGCAATATTCAGAATTATAGTAATATATGTTGCTCCAAGATATTGTTTCTCTTCTACTCCTTGAATATTCTTCTTTTATGGAAAACTGGAAATGACCACAGAAGTCATCTGGTCCAACTCTTCATTTTACAGATAAGGAAATTGAGGCCCAAAAAGGCAAAGGACTTGACTGGATCAAGTAAGGTTCAGTATGATCTTGAACTTGAGTTGTCCCAGGTCACACTGACTTGGAAAGTAAAAAACCCGGTGATTTATAAATATTTCTCCAAGGCAATATTAAAATTTCTTTGTAATCCCTTGGGGTTGTACTCTTCCTGTCTAGCAACCAACCTGGGAGTGGGAGTAGCTCCAGAAGACACAAGTCACCTACTAATACAGTCTCATTCCCTCATTCCCCCATTGCCCTTTCTCAAAGCCATTGTATTTAACCACTGAATAATGTTATTATATATCCTGTAGTCCAGATGTCTGACACTGGCACAGGGTAGTATATAAAAGTCAGAGTCAGAAAAGACATCCGGGCTCTGACTGAAGTTGCTATTGACCCAACTTGCTGTGTGATGGAGCATACTGTGACAGGTCCTTCCCAAGATACAGGCAGGGCCCCAGCTTGCAGGTGTAAGGTTGACCTATCAAACTGAATGGGAGCTGACAGAAGGGATCTGGGCAAACTGACATGGTATTGCTGACATGAAAACAGTGACGTGTGAAGGGCCAAATTACCAGGAGCACATCTGTCATGAGTGATGGTCCCAGAACTGACAGAGCAACATGAACTCCACTGGATATCAGTGGAGTTATCTTTTGTATCAGCTATTTGGAAGGGACATATTTTTAGGAGACTCCATCTTCTTCCCAAAAGTTTCAATTTGATGTTCATATCAATTTGGCATGCTGATCATTTGTTACGGGAGGTAAAAACTGAAAAAAAAATCAAGTCCCTCCTGGAAAATGGGGATGAGGGGTCATTTGAGAAACCACAATAATGCTGCTTTGCAAACTTATCCTGATATTTTTTTTGCCTCCAAGCCTTTATAAATCCTTCCTTCATATGTAGGATGGTCTCTCCTCAACCCTCATCCCCAACCCTTCTATTTCGGCCAGTTAAAATCATTCCTTCCTTCAAGCCTCAGTTCAGGAGTAAGCTGCTTAATTATATCATCTCCTTATACCCAGCTCTAAGTAGCCTCTCCTTTCTTCTTGAATGAATGGATGAATCAATCAAAAACTTATTAAGTGCCTACTATGTACCAGGCACTATATTTGGCACTAAAAATACAAAGAAATAAATGGAACAACTTCTGCCCTTAGAGAATTCATATTCTATTTTAATCCTGTATGCAATTCTGCTTGGATATCTATGTATTTATATTTAATTTTTTAACATATGCATACATATATACATATATATGCATATATGTTCATATGTAGATTAATAAATCAATAAACATATTAAGTGCCTACTATGTACCAGGGACCGTTCTAAGTTCTGAGGAAACAAAAGGAAGGAAAAGACATTCCCTGCCCTACAAGATCTCACAATCCAATGAGTAAGACAATAAGGAAGTTGGTACAAACAAGGAATATACAGGATAAATAAGTAACAATTAATGAAGGGAAGATGCTAGAATTAAGTGAAGTTGGGAAAGGCTTACTGTAGAATATGGTATTTTAATTGGGACTTAAAGGAAGCCAGGGAAGAATGTAGGCAGTGAGATGAGAGAGAACATTGCAGGCTTCTGGGACAGCCAGAGAAAATGTCCAGACTAAGAGATGGAGTGTCTTGTTTGTGGAATAGCAAGGAGATAGGTGTCATTGAATCAAAGAGTATGTAGTAGGAAGTAAAATGTTAGCAGACTGGAAAGGTAGGAGAGGATTATATTATAAAGAGCTTTGAAAGCTAAAAAGAAGATTTTGTATTTGCTTCTGGAGGTGATAGGGAACCACAGGAATTAATTGAGTAGCAGGGTAACATGGTCAGACCTCTGCTTTAGTAAAATCACTTTGGTGGTTGAATGGAGGATAGATTGTGGTGGCGAGAGACTTGAGGTGGGCAGACCCATTAGCAAGCTATTGCAATAATCCAAACATGAGGAGATGAAGGCCTGTACCACAGTGGTGCCCAAGCCCAGATATATTGGAAGAGATTGCAAAGGTGAAATTGACAGGCCTTGGCAATAGATTAGAGAGGTGGGGTGAGAGAGAGTGAGGAATTGAGATTGATGAGGTTGTATGCCTGGAGGTCCAAGAGGATGGTGGCGCCTGGGCAGACTAGGGAAGGTTGGGGGATTTAGGGAAAAGACAATGAGTTCCATTTTGGAGATGTGAAGTTTATGACATCTACTGGATATCCAGTTCAAGATGCTGAAAGGCAGTTGGAGATGTGAGATTGGAGACTGGCAGAGAGTTTGGGGCAGGATAGGTAGATTTGAGAACTATCAGCATAGAGAGGGCTGATGAGATCACCAAGTGAAAACTGATGAAGAGAAAAGAGAGAGAAAAGAGGGCCCGAGATAGAACCTTGTGGAACACTTATGGTTTGAAGGCATGATCTGTTAAAGGAGCTAGCAAAGGAGACTGAGAAGGAGGGGGACCAGTGGAGAATTGAGTCCTAAACATCTAGAAATACTACTACTACTACTAAAAACAATAATAAATAAACGTCCCTACTTTGTGCCTGGCACTATGCTGAGTTCTTTACACATATTATCTCATTTGATCCTTAAAACAACCTTAGGAGGCAGTAGTTGAATTCTATAGTTATTAATCTTATTCTGCATTCCCCATCTAGTATATAAACTCCTTGAGGACAGAGGCCATGTTTTGTTTCATAATTATATAGTAGGGTTTTGGAGATGAATTTCTGTGGGCAGAGAGTTTTCAAAGCCCATCTGTGTGTTTCTGGGAAATGTAACGCCACTCAGTGTTTCTTTCCATCCTGAGAGGTACTAAGAGTCTATTGTGAGCTCAACACAAGGTACAAAGGTAACAGCATCAGAGGTTGGAGTTTGAGATTTTTGCTTTTATTTTTGGATAGATGCTGAGTAAATTCAAGTGGAGTCAATTGAGTGATACCCATGAAAGCTAGGTTCAGGGATCAGAGTTTGAGGTGTTGAGGCAGTTTGGCTCTGAAACCACTGCTTATGCCTGTCAAAACTTTGAAGTGGGATATGGTGGGAAAAGACTGAGGCCCACTGAACATTTCTCACTAGGAGATATGAGAAAGATGATGCATTATTTTAACTTCCCTCCTCTTTTTCCTTCTGCCCATGACAGTGAATATGTATACCAAAGTTTCTTTTTTCAAGTTTGCTCATAATTTGTTATTTAATCTGTACTTTAAAGCCAGTTTACTCTAGACAGAGAATTGTGATCAGTCAAAACTACCTTCCTTTGTATATTTCATTATTTCTGAACAGGGGAGTTATAAAAAGAGAAAGGAACTGACTAATATTGCTATACATTAAAAAAAAGTCAGAAGGCTCTGTTTAAATGCTTCAGGCTTCTACCCTGGCTGAAGCCTCCAAGAAAATGAGAATCTTATTGATACTGATTTTTTTCATGTTGCATGAAAATGTCCCAAAGCATGGTAACAGTGGCTCTGTTTTTGTTTTATTTTGTTTATTTTTTTTCCCTCCTCTGCTCTTAAGCTAAAGTGAGCTTAGTTGTCATTGACATTTGGTATCAGGCTGTGTTGTCAGGTCATGTTTTCTCATTCATTGTTTCATCTCTCTACTCATGCATTCAAAGAAAAAGCCCTTTGAAGGGGGCGAAGTTAAGGACAATGTCTAGGGAGTAGGATACTGTGTAGTATAAATTGCCCAAAAAGAGACAGGGTAGAAAAGCAGATAGAGAGCCAGCCTTACTGTAAGGATGACTGAGATTCATCTTTATACTTTGGCATATACTAACTACGTGACCCTGGAAACATCCCTAATTGTTCAGTGTTCCAGCAAACTCTCAAAGACAGAAGACTTCAGAATAGTCACTAATTTGGAAGGAGTTTCTGTACTAGAGCTCCCTATATCAATGGAACTATGGGTCAAAGAAAGAGGGAAGGGGAAGACTCACCCAAGGAGATCAAAATACCTTATGTGACTGCTTCATTCATCCTAAGAACATCTTTGCTGGTTCATGAGCAGGTACCATTATCCCTATTCCAAGATGGGGAATGATGAGAGGGTTTATGAGCAGAGGGAAATGATGAAATCTGGTTAAAGGCAGGTTAGTAAACGCCTGGTGGTGCCAGTAACAGAAGGGCAGCTAGGTGGCACAGTCAATAGAGAGCTGGGCCTGAAGTCAGGAAGACTCGTCTTCCTGAGTTCAAATCTGACCTCAGACACTTACTAGCTGTGAGACCCTGGGCAAGTCACTTAAACGTGTTTGCCTCATGTAAAATGAGCTGGAGTAGGAAATGGAAAACCACTCCAGTATCTTTGTCAAGAATACCCCAAATAGGGTCATGAAGAGTTGGACACAACTGAATAACAACAACCAATAACAGAGGAGATTCTTCATTCCTTTGCAAGGTCCATCTATTAGTTTAGTGTTGTAAAACTAGATCAGGGATGAGGAGAGACGTAGCTCACATAGACTGGAGGGACCTAGGGATTACTGGATGGCTTATAATATAGGATTATAAATTTAAAGCTGGAAAGGACCTTAAAGACATCATGTCCAACCTCCTCATTTTACAAAAGAAGAAAATGAGGTGGAGAAGAGTTAGTGAGTTGCCCATTTGGCCAAGGCAAGATATGAATTAAGTCCTCTTGACTCCAAGCCTAGCACACTATTCGCCACACCACTTAGCTGTCTTTAGTATTTTTTTTTTTTTGATTTAGTATTTTATTCCCCTTCAATTATACGTAAAAACAATTTTAACATTCTTTTTCCAAATTTTGAGTTCCAAATTCTCTCCCTCCATTCTCTCCTCCCATTAAGAATACAAACAATTTGACATAAGTTATACATGTGCAGTAATGCAAAACATCTCTCCATGTAAGTCATGCTGTAAAAGAAAACGGACAAATCCCCCCAAACATAAAAAAAGTATTCTCTGATCTGCATTTAGACTCCTGACTTTAGTATTTCTTTTTTTTTTAATATAAATTTATTTATTTTTAGTTTTCAACATTCACTTCCAAAACTTTTTGAGTCCCAAATTTTTGCCCCATCTCACCCCTCCCTCCACCCAAAGATGGCATGCATTCTGAATATCCTTTCCCCTAGTCTGTCCTCTCTTCTATCTCTCCCCCCTTCTCGTATCCCCTTCCCCTTCTATTTTCCTGTAGGGCAGGATAGACTTCTATACCTCATCTCCTGTATTTCTTATTTCCCAGTAGTATGTAAAAACATTTTTTTAAACATATGTTTTTAATACTTTAGGTTTCAAATTTTCTTTCTTCCTCCCTCCCCATCCACCCTCATTGAAAAGGCAAACAACTCAACATAGGTTATACATGTGCAGTTATGCAAAACGCTTCCATAGTAGACATGTTGTGAAAAACTAACTCTGTTTCCCTTAATCCTATCCTGCCACACCATTTATTCTATTCTTTCTTTTGACCCTGTCCCTCCTCAGAAGTATTTCCTTCTGATTACCCCCTTTCCAAATCTGCCCTCCTCTCTATCACCCCCCTGCTCTCTTGTCCCCTTCTCCCCTGTTTTCCTGTAGGGTATGACAGATTTCCATACCCAATTGAATGTGTATGTTATTCCCTCCTTAAGCCAAATCCTATGAGAATAAGATTCACTCATTCCCTCTCACCTTCCCCTGCTTCCCCTCCACTGTAAGAGACTTTTCTTTTCTGTTTTTTTATGAGATAATTTACTCCATTCTACCTCTCCCTTTCTTCTTCTCCGAGTACCATCCTCCCTCATCCCTTAATTTTATTCTCCAGATATGACCCCTTAATCTTCAGCTCACCCTGTGCCCTCTATCTATCTATCTATCTATCTATCTATCTATCTATCTATCTATCTATACATACATATAACTTTTTTCCTTCAACTACCCTAATACTGACAAAGGTCTCATGAGTTATAAATATCATCTTTCCATGCAGGAATGTAAACAGTTCAATCTTAATAAGTCTCTTATGATTTCTCTTTCCTGTTTACCTCTTCATGTTCCACTTGAGTCCTGTATTTGAAAGTCAAATTTTCTATTCAGCTCTGGTCTTTTCATCAGGAATGCTTGAAAGTCCTCTATTTCACTGAATGACCACTTTTTCCCCAAAGGATTATACTCAGTTTTGCTGGGTAGGTGATTCTTGGTTGTAATCCTATCTCCTTTGCCCTCTGGAATATTATATTCCATGCCCTGGTCCTTTAATGTAGAAGCTGCTAAATCTTGTGTTATCCTGATTGTGTTTCCACAGTACTTGAATGTTTCCTTCTGGCAGCTTGTAATATTTTCTCCTTGACCTGGGAACTCTGGAATTTGGCTATAATATTCCTAGGAGTTTTCCTTTGGGGATCTCTTTCAGGAGGAGATTGTGGATTCTTTCAATTTCTATTTTGCCCTCTGGTTCTAAATATCAGGGCAGTTTTCCTTGATAATTTTTGAAAGATGATGTCTAGGCTCTTTTTTTATCATGGCTTTCAGATAGTCCAATAATTTTTAAATTCTCTCTCCTGGATCTATTTTCCAGGTCAGTTGTTTTTCCAATGAGATATTTCACATTGTTTTCTAATTTTTCATTCTTTTGGATTTGTTTTACAGTGTCTGATTTCTCATAAAGTCACTATTTCCAATTGCTCTATCTAATTTTTAAGGAAGTATTTTCTTCAGTAAGCTTTTGGACTTCCTTTTCCATTTGGCCAATTTTTTTTTTAGGGCATTTTTCTCCTCATTGGCTTTTTGGACCTCTTTTGCCATTTGGGTTAGGCTATTTTTTAAGGTGTTATTTTCTTCAGTATTTTTTTGGGTCTCCTTTAGCAAGCTGTTGACTTGTTTTTCATGATTTTCTTGCATCACTTTCATTTCTCTTCCCAGTTTTTCCTCTACTTCCCTTACTTGCTTCTCAAAATCCCTTTTGAGCTCTTCCAAGGCCTGGACTGATTCATATTTTTCTTGGAGGCTTTGGATGTAGGAGCTTTGACTTTGTTGTCTTCTTCTGGTTGTATATTTTGATCTTCTTTTCACCAAAGTAAGATATATAGTCTGACTTTTTTTGCCCTGCTTGCTCATGATCCTAGCCAATTAGTTGAGTTTTAAACTCTTTGTTAAAGTAAGAGTCTGCTTCCAACGTGGAGAGTGTACTGTCCCAAGCTTCAGGGGCTTGTACAGCTGTTTTCAGAGATACTTGTAGGGACCTGTAAATTTTCAGTTCTTCCAAGGTGTATGATAAGGGGCAGGTGTTTACTCCTTTCCTGGCCTGTGACCACAAGTATTCCTTTCTGTCCTGTAACTGTGAGGAGGGGTTCCTCTCCACAGCCACTCAAGCTCCACCAGCCAGTGCTCCTCCTCACCCCAGCACTGCCCCCAGAACTGTGACCCAGATCCACACACGGGCAAAGCAAGAGATTCCTGCCTCAGCACTGGCAAAGAGATCCCTGCAGTCCTTCTCTGATCAGCCACTGGATTCCCCCTCAGTCTGTGGGCTGGAAGCTCGGGAAGCAGCTGCCCCCCCCGCCAGGTTCTTGGGGAATGGAGCTGAGACCCCGCCTTCCTCTCTGACCACCGACAGAAACAGACTTTTCCCATTGACCTTCTAAGTTGTCTTTGGCATTTGTGGATTGAGGAGTCTGGTAACTGCCACAGCTGCCAGAGATTCAGTCCTCTGAGGCCTGCACCAGGTTTGCTGAGGCCTGCGCGCCCACGCCGTGCTGTGCTGTGCTCCTACTCAGGCACGATACACCTTCCTGATCAATCATCCAGGTTGTTTTGGCCTGGAAATTTGTTTCACTCTGTCTTTTTGTGGGTTTTGCTGCTTCAGAATTTCTTTAGAGACATTTTTTATGAGCATTTGGAGGGGTTTGGGGGGGCTCAAGCAAGTCACTGCTTTCACTCCGCCATCTTGGCTCTGCCCTGACTTTAGTATTTCTAAGGTATGTTTCTTCCTTATATTTGTTTCCTGATAAACAGATTTGTTACTTGGTGATGTTGAATATAAAATGGAGTAGATGAGTTAAAATGGCACAGGTAGATTTTAAAGAGCCTTGAATGTCAAGATCAAGATTTTACACTGTCCTCCATAATCCTTGAGGAACCCTTGAAGAGTACTTACATTTTAAGAACAATGAATTATAAATATTGCTTGGTCAATGGTATGAACAATTTGTTCAGAAATGGTATTTAATAGAATCGAGAAAACTAATTAGAGAGCTATTATATTAATGTAGGCAAGAAGGCCAGAACTAGTGGGATTGCACAGATATAAGTGATACAATTCTTTTAATACACTATTTTAATAATATCATACCTCTTCTAAAGAAAACCAATAAAAATTTCCATGTTTAGAGAAAAAAAATCTACCTTGTTTCATACTATTCCTCTCTAAATAGTATATGTTCTAGGCAAACTAAAACCTTCGATCCCATCAGTCATTAGTTTCCTTTAAAGCTTAGCTCAAGCTACATAAAACCTTTCCTCATTACCCATTGCTAAGTGTTCTTCCTCTCCTCGTCCCCCAGAGAAATTTTTATTTTGCAAATTATTTTTTACATTTATGTACATGTTGTCTTCCCCTGTGGATTACAATACAATCTCTATCAGAGCAGGGATTTTCACTTTTGTCTTTTTGTCCCCAGTTCCTGTCACATATTGGTGCTTAATATGTGTTTGTTGATAGATTGATGATTGCTCATGCCTGAAATGGATTTCCTCCTGGCTCTACCTGTTAAAGTGCTTTTGTTCCTTCAAGATATAACTAGGTGTCACCTATTCAAAAAAACCCTTTTCCCAGTGCATTCAGGTATGAGTGACTTAACCTCTCAGTGTCCCCAGGCAGCTCTTCAAGACTATATATTGTAGAAAAGTCTCTGATAGATAGGCTTAGTTGCCATTTCGTTACTGGCATCTGGGCATCTCCAAGTCACATTCAGCCAATCTAAACTACTTTTGCAAGTGAGAAATGTCAATTTCCAATACAGTAAATGTGAACAGGGGCAGCTAGGTGGCACAGTGAATAGAGCTCTGGCCTTGGAGTCAGGAGGACCTGAGTTCAAATCCAGCCTCAGATACTCAACACCTAATAGCTGTGTGACCCTGAGCAAGTCACTTTACCCTGATTGCCTCACCAAAAGGCAAAAAAATATATGTAGACAGATATAATTTCCATAAACAAAAGCTTTTTGTGGTGTCCTCAATAATTTTAGGAGTGTTAAAGCATGATGAGATTAAAACAGGTTGAAACCATTACTACAACAATGGAATTATGGGTCAGAACAATAACAAATCAACAAATTTAATTATCTTTATTCTTGACCTTCAACATCATTACATTGTAAGTTTTTCGAGGGCAGAGGCTGTCTTTTGCTCTATCCCCAGTGCTTAGCAAATGCCTGGGACATAGTAGGAGCTTAATAAATATAGATTGATTGATATATCATACTGTTGACCATTTTTAATTCTTGACATTCTCTCTTCTCTTGGCTGCCACCACATGGACCTCCCTTGCCCCACCTATCATCATTTTTATTGGTCACTTAAGCTCTTCTTTCCTCAAAGTGTTCTTATTAGTCTGTCAGTCTTATATTCACATTTACTACATTCGTCTAATATCTCAGTTATTTGTGTAAGGGTCTTCCCCCGTACTCTGCCCCAATTAGATTATAAGCTCCTTCAGAGCTATATCTAGCATATACTAAAAGTTAATTTATTAAATGAAGGGACCTAGTTGCTGCATTTACAAGAAGCAGCATTTTTATCCTACTTTTTCAAGTGTAATTCTCTATTCTATTAGTATTTTAAAAGTTTTAGAACCCCACTATTCAAGAGATATGTGTGATTCTATATATTTCCATTGGTTGAAATCTTGTCCATCCATCAATGCAGGGTAGCTGAACTACCAGGTGGGGAAAGAGAGGGAGAGAAATGGAATAAACATTTATATAGTTCCTACTGTGTGGCAGACCCTGTATTAAGGGCTTTATATATTTAATGCTTACAACAACTCTGTGAGTTATGAGCTATTATTAATCTCCTTTTACAGTTAAGGACAAGTGACTTTTCCAGGGTCACATAGCTAATAAGTGTCTGAAGTGTGATTTAAACTCAGATCTTCCTAACTCTAGACCCGGAAGTCTGTTCACTACACCACTTTGCTGCCTCCCATAACTTGAAGGTTTTGAGCCTGAGTGACTGAACTAGAGAAATGAGAAGACAAAATTTCTTTTTGAGAGGGGAAAGATGATGAGAATATTGAATCTTACATTTAAATCTGAAAGGGATCTTACAACATTGCTCACATACATTATCTTCTCTCTACTCATACAGCCTCCACCCAAGTTCAGGCCCTCACCTTGAAGCTAGACCATTGAAGAGGCCTCCTAACTGATCTCCCTCCTTCAAGTCTTTCACTCTACTGAAATCCATCCTTCACACTGCTACCACAGTGCTTTCTTAAAGTACTTCACTATTCAATAAAGACTCATAAGGATTAAATATAAACTCCTCTTTCACATTTAAATGTCTATATGATTTGTCCCTTTCTGTATTTCCAATCTTCTTACACACAATCTCCCCCCCCACACACACACTTACTCTACCATCCAGTCATACTAACTTACTTGTTGCCCCTCCCCTTATAATATTTCCTCTGCTGTCCTTCATGCCTAGACTGGTCTTTCTCTTCATGCTACCTCCTCTAATCCTTTATGTTTTGCAAGTCTCAGCTCAGTCCCAGCCTTGCCAGTGGCTAGAGCCTTACCTTCTAAAGTCTTGTATCTACTTTGTATGTATTTTGTACAGGATTTTTTATGTATATGTTGAATGAAATGTAAGCTCCTTGAGGACAAGGGTTGATTTTTCTTTTTTTATTTCCTTTTTTGCATCTTCAGCACTTAGTTCAATGACTGATACACACAAATGATTAATAAAAACTTGATTTTTGATTAATTTAGCCCAACTCCTTAAATTTACAGGTGAGAAAACTGAGTTCATTGAGGGTAAATGACTTTCCCAAGGTCATATAGGAAGTAAGTTACAGAGCTATGATTGGAACCCAGGTCCACTGCCTCCAAATCCAGCCTTCTTCCAGCTGTATCATAACTTGGATTATTTTGAAGTTGTGCTGCCAGCAAGGCATCCAGGTAAAGATGTCTAGGAAAGAGAGAGACTGGAACTGAAATCAACTGTGTAAGGATAATAATTTAAAAAACCTGAACTTTATGAGAGTTCCAAGAGTTCTCAACATTTACAGAGAGAAGGGAAGAGAAAACAGGAGAAAAAATTGAACACACTCATATTAAGGAGAAAGAAGAGATTGTGGAGCAACAAAAGAGATAAATAAGGAACTGGCATAAGGTAGGAAGAGAGACAGTGGGTCAAAGTCAAGGGAAGAGAGAGTATCATGAAACAGAGATGCTCTCTGGTATTAAATTGCGATGAAAAGTCAAGGAAGATGATCATAAAAACATTAATTTTGTGTTTGTTTCAGTTTTGCTTCCATTATTCAGACCTGTGATTTTGTTGATATAGAGAGCTTCCACAGGAAACTCCTCCTTCAGCCAAAGACATCCATCCAGAAGGTGCTTAGATTTTCCAGGGTTCTATGTCATCAGAGGTAAGATTTGAGAACAAGTCATTCTGACTCCCAGATGAGTCCTCTATCCACTCCATCAACCTTCCTCTCAAATTTGGCACTGAAGGAGATCATTAGCAACGTTGGAAATGACTGTTTCAGTAGGGTTGGGAGGGGCAGTTTGGAAGGGTTTGAAGAGTGATCAGATGATGAGATAGTGGAGGTATCAAGTATGGACTAGTTTTTCCAGAAGTATGGCCATTGAGGGGACAGATAAGACAAATCTTGAGAGGACGTGAAGATCAAAGGAAAACTTTAAAACTAAGAAAAGAAAACTTGACTTCAAAGAAGAGATGAGAAATCAGCCTTTCTCCCTTCTTTGCAGAGGTGAAAGACTATGAGCATGGAATGTTTCCTATACTGTCAAAACTAAATTGGGGCAGCTAGTTGGTGTAGTGGATAGAGCACCAGCCCTGAAGTCAGGAGGCCCTGCGTTCAAATCCAGTCTCAGACCAAACACTTGACACTCATTAGCTGTGTGACCCTAGGCAAGTCACTTAACCCCAATTGCCCTCCCCCCCAAAAAAACCCCAACTAAGTTGATGTGCATAGTTTTTCTGAATTTCTTTTTTTTTATTTTATTTTTTAACGATATATGGTTCATTAGATAAGAAAGGGAACAGGATGTACTCAGATGTGAAGATTATTTTAAAATGTATAAGTACTTTTTTAATTAAAAAGGAATGGTGGCTATGAGGGACCAGGAGATAGGGAAAGATTGTAGATATGTGTGACAGGGACGTAATTTATGGAGGAAGATCAAAGAGGGAATAGAGAAGGAACAAATCAAGGGTGTGATTTGAGGCACTAACCTTAGCAAGAAATCTTTTCATCTAAGACAGGAGGGAAAGAGGATAGGATGGGTGATGACAATGAGAGCCTTGAAGAAGTGCGGGACAGGAGTTGAAGGAGTTTTAGTAGAATGTCTTCAACCTTCTCACTAAAGTAATAATAGCAATAACAATAATAATAGCAACAACAAGTATTCATATAACACTTACTGTGTGCCAGGACTAAGTACTTAAAGTAGGTCACCTCCACTGTTAAGAATGAGGAGGAAGGAGTGGAATTGTAGGTTGGAGGAAAGAAAAGTTCTGAATAGCTGTTGAAGGGAATACAATTAGGTCACCTCTTCTATCTACTCTGCATGTATCTTGTATGCATCTATTCAATTATTTTATTTCCCATTAGAATGTAAAACCAAGGAGCTCTATTTTCACCTTCTTTTTGCATCACCAAAATTTAGCACAATGCTGACAACCTAGTAGGTTCTTCATAAATGTGTATTTATTGATTGGATCTGTCAGAAATGAATAAAAGGGGGTAGCTAAGTGGTACAGTGGATAAAGCACCAGCCCTGGATTCAGGAGGACCTGAGTTCAAATCTGGCTTCAGACACATACCACTTACTAGCTGTGTGACCCTGGGCAAGTCACTTAACCCCACTGTCTAACCAAAAAGAAAGAAAGAAGAAAGAAAGAAAGAAAGAAAGAAAGAAAGAAAGAAAGAAAGAAATGAATAAAAGGACTGTCATGTAGTACTGATGAATCCATTTGAGATTAGACATCATGAATTTATAGAATAATTAGTCGACATGGGGTTCCTGAACTCTTCCCAACAGTTCTGGGGCATTAGGGATTATAATCAGAGAAGGCAGAAGAGATGAATTGAATAGTGGAATATGGCATCATGACAAGCAGGGCTAGTTTGGAAATTTAGGACTTAGAATTGGAAAGGTCTGCTCTGAGTAGTCACTGCCAATTTGAATCCTCCTAAGCAATTCTGACTTTAAACACCATTCAAGTTTATCATTCAATGAATGAAGGGATGCTGTAGAATCCAAGCTGCAGTTAGTTGTTTTGGTTTTCAGTCATGCCCGACTCTTTGTGACCCCATTCGGGGTTTTCTTGGCAAAAGTACTGCAGTGGTTGGCCTTTTCCTTCTCCAGCTCATTTTACAGATGAGGAACTGAGGTAAATAGGCTTCAGTGACTTGTGCAGGGTCAAATAGCTAATAAGTTTCTGAGTCTTCCTGACTTCAGGCCCAGCATCCTATCCATTGTGATACCTAGCTGCCCTGTAGAATCCATGTTAGCTCACTTAAAAGTCTTAGGATACAGGCCTTACTACAATGGCTTCACAATCAGAGAGTCCAAAGAATTTGCCTTTATTCTTGCTGTGGTAAGGTCAGCTCTGCTAATGTTTAATCCTGATGGGATGCCAGATATTAGATTATCATTAAATTAACATGAAAGACAAATACCAATTACTCTTTCGAGTTTTGAAACTGGAAACGATCTTCAAGATTTTTAAGATATTGAAGTTTAGAGATGGAAAGAGTTTCAAATTTTGCCTCATTCAATATTGCCTAATTCAGATGAGGAAACTGAGGCTTGGAAAGGGAAATTCATAGCATCACAGCTTTAGATCTGGAATGGATATCAGAGGCCTTCTTGTACAACTGCTTGATTTTACAGATGAGGAAAATAAGGCCCAGGTGGGGTCTTCAATGGGACTCCTTCAGTGGCAGTTGTTATAAGAAGTTTCAAAGGCAGGATTTGAACCCAGTTTCCCTGACTTCAAATTTAATGCTCTTTCTCCTATATTCCCTAATTGAAATCAAGTGCTTACGAACTGTTTAATAAAAGTAAGGTACTATATGAGGCTGCTGGGGATACAAAATGCTTAATCTCATGGAATTTATATTCTACTGCTGGGACACAGCATTTAATCAAGTCCATAAATACGAGATAATTTGAAGAAGGCAAGAGTACTAATCACTGAGAGGATCAGGAAAGGCCCCTTAAAGATAATAGCACTTGAGATGAGACTTGAAGGAAAGGTAAGAATTCTGAAAGGTGGTTTTGAATAGGCATAGGCAGCCTAGGGAAAGACTGAGCTAGGTGATGGAATGCTGAGTTTGGAAATGAGAGGAAATATTTTGCTAAAGGTCATAATACATAGTGACAGAGTCAGGAGTACAAAGGACCCAGGTCTCTTTATTCTTTTTTTTTTTTTTTTTCCTTTTTGCTAGGCTATTGGGGTTAAGTGACTTGCCCAAGGTCACGCAGCTAGTACACTCAGGTTTTCCTGACTTCAAGGCTGGAGCTCTGTCCCAGGTCTCCTTATTCTTAATCTAGCATTCTTCTGTTTCTGGATCAACTCATGAATTTCCTATTTGTCCTTCCCTGTTTCCAGCAGTCTCAATTCAAACCAACTGTAGAAAGAAAAGGATGTGTTGTATTGTATGTTGTGGTGTGTGTGTGTGTGTGTGTGTGTGTGTGTGTGTGTGTATGTGTGTGTGTTACAGCATCTCAGAGTTGGTAGGGACCTCACAGGTCATCTGGTCTAATCTATACCTGAACAGGAGTCCACTTGACAGCATCCCTGATAAATTTATCATTTATCCGTCTCTCAAAGACATCCAGAAGGGCAAACAGGGTAAACAGCATCTCCCAGTGCAGACCATTCCACACTGGGATAACTTCCATTGTTACATTCTACCTCCTCCCCCATCCAACTCAAAACTATCTGTAACTTCATCTCATTGCTCCTGATTCTCTCCCTGCTCTCTGTCTTGTGTGTTTGCCTCCCTCCTTTGCTGAATCATCATGCATATGCCACCTGTGTATATATTCTAAGGCTCTGTGCTTGGGTCTCTTCTCTCTGTCTTGGTCTCCTTCTGTCTGTCTATCTGTTTTTCTCATTTCTTTCTTTGTCTCTGCCTGTCTCTCTCTCTCTCTGTCCACCTCTTTCTTTTTCCATCTCTCTGTCTGTGTCTTTCTGTCTCTGTGTCTGTCTCTGTCTGTCTTTGTTGCTGTCCCTCTGTCTGTCTCCATTAGTGGCACAGTAGATAGAATATTGGGTTTGAAGTTAGAAAAACCTGAGTTCAAAGCAGTAAACACTTGATAATAGCTAAAATTTATATAGCACTTACTAAGTGCCAGGCACTGTGCAAAGCATTTTATTATTATTATTTTATTTGATCCTCACAACAACTCTGGAAGGTAGGTGCTATTGTTATCCACATTTTAAACATAAGGAAACTGAGGCAAACAGAGGTTAAGTGACTTGCTTTGGGTCACACAGCTAGTAAATTATCTGAGGCTAGATTTGAACTCAGGTGCCACCTGTCTCCAGGCTCAGGGCTCTATCTACTGTGCTACCTAGCTGCCCATCCTCTCTGGCATATCCCTTACGGTTCTAAAAATGTTACATTTGTATTTGAGAGTCTACAGAGCAATATAGCATGGTAGCTAAAGGGATGGCTTTGGAGTCAGGAAAACCTAAGATCAAATCAATAATCCCTTAATAAATGTTTGTGGATTGTTTGCTATCGTAAGGATGATGTGCCATGTCTAAATCTACACCAATATCTTTGTGTATATAGAATATCAACAATTGACATGTACTTTTACAAAGCATTTTCCTTACAAGTTTTGAAGTGGGGCATTAGTACACCCATTTTAGTTTATCCCCATAAACTCTTGTGTTTGACTTTTAATGCCCTGCCCAGTCTGGCCCTAATCTACCATTCCAGCCTCGTTGGACACCACCACTCCCACGTGCTTTGATCTAACCAAACTGGCTTTTGCTTTCTTCCTCACACACAACATTCCATTTCTTGCCTGTCTTTGCACTGGCCACTTTCCATGAATGGTCTCTTTACTCCTACCCTCTAGGATGCCTGCCTTCAAGATGTTGCTCTAGCACCACCTTCTACATAAAGTCTTTCCTGCCTGGTCCCAACTGCTAGGTGGAACTTGCATTACTTATTCTCCTTTATGTTTATTCTATGCTCATCTTTCTTACTAGAATGCAGGTTCCTTGAGAATAAGGATCATTTCATTCTTCGTACTTGTATCTGTGATGGCCAGCACGATTCCTAGCACATAGTAGGTACTTAGGGGGTTGGGACTGCTAGAAGGTATAATGGATAGAGCACTGAGCTTGAGGTCAGGAAGTACTGAGATCAAAGCTGTCCTTAGACACTTATTAGCTGTGTGACCTTGGGCAAATCTTAACCCTGTTTGCCTCAGTTTCCTAATCTATAAAATGAGTGGAGGAGGAAATGGCAAACCACTTCAATATCTTTGCAAAGAAAAACCCAAATGGGGTCACAGAGTTGGACAAGACTGAAATGACAACAAATACAAACTTGCTAAGTGATTGTTTGGAAGGAATGAAGCAAACATTTATTAAGGACCCACTATGTGACAGGCAGCATGCCAACTGCTTCACAGATATTATCCCATTTGATCTTTACTACAACTCTGGTAAGGGGGTATTTTATTCCCATTTTACAGTTGAAGTAAACAGAGGTTAAGCGATTTGTCCAGGGTCACACAGCTAATAAGCGTCTGTGGCCAATTTTGATTTCAAGTCTTCCTGACTTCAGTGCAGGTCTCTATCCTCTGCATCACCTAATTGTCACCTAGCTGATTGAATTTCAAAATGAGGAACCTTTTGTTCAAAGGGAATAAGTGATTCCACCAAGATTATACATCTAGCAAGTGTCAAAACTAGAACTGAAACTTCAGGCTTCTTACGCAAGACCTGTGCTCTTTTCATTACACCATGCTAAGAAAAATCACTCTACTTGCATAGAGAGGAAAATCACACATCACTTGTACTGTCTAGGTATAAGTTCATTCTTCTGTAGCTGGAATCTACTTACTCTGGCCTTGAGTGGTGTATGGGCTTTATTGACAGAAGAACTGCCCACTAGTTCACATTCTTTTGCAGCCAGCCTAACACTGTCATATGGCCCCATTTGGGACCATATGATTCAATAGTACATAGGTTCCCTCCCTCAACAACCCCCTCCCCATGGATGACCTCTAACTTGAACAGTGGAGTATAAGCTACCCTACTTCACCTACCTGGTATGAGGTCATGTGAGGATGCCTTGGCTGACTTCACACACATTGTAAATCTGTTTCCCTTCCCAGTGCTGTGGGGGTAAGAAAAAAAAGTATATTAAGGCCTGGGGAGGATTTCATAGGGCCAAATATGTCACTTTAGCTCAGACTCTGGTATTATTCTATGCATTCAGAAGAGCAAGGCTAAATCTGGTCCCTGTGGTGAAAGCATAATTGCCTGCTGGGTAAATTCCACCCCCACTTTTAGTCAAGAAAATGATGCCACATTTTGATAGGTGACCAAGTCAGACAATGAACAGCCCCTGTAAGCAAAATAAAATGTTGACTGGGGTAGAAAAGAGAGCCTTATGGGAGTTTGCCACTTTGCACAAAGGTGAAGAAGGCTTCCCAGACTCTCCCTTTCTTCCACCCAGCTACCCCATGCATGGCACCAGCTCTAGCGTGAAGGGAGCTTTAAAAGCAACCAAGTACATATAAACATTTCTCATTCATTATCTGGGGTTTCTGCTACTGGGTGACATATCATTAGTCCTAGAGTAAGGCAAGCTTTAAAAATGTAATTACTTAATCATGCAGTTAGTTTCCCATCAATCCTACCAGCATTTGTTCTTAACTAGCTTTTAAGAACAAAATTAGGAGTAATTTGTAAACAAAAGTAATTGAAGAAAGGCAGATTTCACCAAGGTGTTGACAGCATTAGCAGCCATTATTGTTTTCCTTAATTTCACCGGAGCACAGCAGTTGACAATAGGTAGCTGGCAAACAGCAACAAGGGAGGGGGAGAGTATTAATAGGTGGCACCGGGGGAAGCAGAGCAAGGAATTGGGCCCTTCTGTTTTTCCACTCGCCAAAGCATCTTATTTAAAGCAAGTGGACTTGACCTTCTTTCCCAAACTGATTTAGATTGTAATCATAGGCATCAAAGGCTGGGGGCTGATTTAATTTTTCACATAACCACTAATAACTGTCCCAAATTATAATAATTGTATTAAAGGGGACTTCCTGAAATGGGCACACACCTTTGGGAGTACAGCTTCTACCTGGTTAGGGCCACTGAGGACATGAGCAGGTAGAGGCAAAATGGCTGAAGCCTATCATTTTCCTAAGGAAATTTTAATTATCTTGGTCCCATATTAGACCTCAAAAGATACTTGGAAAAGGTGCTGTAAAAAACTTAAGATGACTTTCCACCCTTTTCATTAGCCTAGAACTGACCTGATGCCAGAATATAATACCACTTAAAGTAAAACATTCATTTTCCTGTGAAATTCCAGGCTTTGCTACTAGTAAAATGGACTTAAATTGGGGAAAAGGTGTTGATTTGATATAGGAATTCTCTCTCTAAAAGATTTATGAAACATCAGAAATTATTACCATAAAAGTAGAATATTCCCTAGTGGCTTTTTGTTTGTTTGTTGATTTGTTTTATAATAGATAATCACCTCACTGGGATAATGAAGTCCATATCTTGAGACTCCAGGATAGTTAGTCCTTAGGAGTCTTAAAAAACAGAAAGTAATCAGTAAATATATTTTTCTTGTTTGTAGTTGGAAGATAGACCAGTGTAACAGGAACTATTCTGGACCTGCAGCCAGGAGCAGTTGAGTGCACATCCTGTTTCTGGTTTATTAATTATGTGATCACAGGCAAGTCATTTAACATCAGGCATACTTGTTACTGTAGTGTCTTCCTACTTCACAATGTTGTTGTGAGAATCGAGTGGTATACTACAAAGTCCTTCATGACCCTGAAAGAAGTAGATAAATATCACCATTATTATTATTTCTAATCATAATAATAGCTAATCTTTATATAGCACTTGGGGCATCTAGGTGGCACAGCAGATAGAGTGCCTAACCTGGAGTCAGAAAACCCAGTCTTCTGGCCTCAGACACTTCCTAGCTATGGGCAAGTCACTTAACCCTGTTTGCTTCAGTTTCCTCATCTGTAAAATGAGCTAAGGAAGGAAATGGCCAACTGATCCATTATCTTTGCCAAGTAAACACCAAATGAAGTCACAAAGAGTAAGACACAACTGAAAATGACTGAATAATAACAAAAAAAATGTTTCACTTACTATGTGCCAAGCACTTTACAATTATTATCTCATTTGACCTTCACAACAACACTGGGAATTAGGTGCTATTATTATCCCTATTTTACAGATGAGAGAACTGAAGCAAACAGAGGCTAAGTGACTTGCACGGGGTTACACAGCTAGTAAATCCCTGAGGCTAGATCTGAATTCAGGTCTTCCTAACTCCAGGCCTGGTGGTCTATCTACTGTGCCACCAGTCATGGTGTAGTAGATAGAAAGCTGTCCTTGGAGTCAGAAAAAACAGCAAACAAAAACAAAAACAAAAAAATAAAACTCTCATGCATGTTACCTGTGTGAACATTGGCAAATCAATTAATTTCTCAGTGTCCCAGATCAGTCTCTAAGGCTGAAAATTATAGATATGTTGCTCATCTGGTGAAGGGAGTTTCTATACTTGAGGCAATCTCAAACCCAGACATGATAGTTAGATAATAGATACTAGAGAGAGATGATGGATAGATGGATAGATAGATAGATGATAGATAATAAATAAATGATAGATGATAAGTAGATGATAAATAGGTAATAGATGATAGAACAAGAGAGATTGAGATGGATGATAGATAAATGATAGATGACAGATTGATAGATGACAGAGAGAGATAGAGATGGCTATATAGACAATAGATAATAAATTATAGATAATAGATTGATAGGCAGAGAGATAGTAGATGGATAGATGGGTAGATAGGCAGACAGACATACAGGCAGAGATAGAGGTGATAAAGGCAGGCAATGGGGTGTGCTGCATAGACAGCTGGCCCTGAAAGCAGAAGGACTTGGGTTCAGGTTTTGCTTTTGCCAGGTACTGGCTGTGTTACTCTTGACAATTCACTTAAGCTCTGAGTGCTCTAGGTAAAAGAACCTCTTCACCCATAGAGACTTCCCTAAACTAATTAATCACTGGTATAGCCCCTGTTCCTATAGAAATAGACATAGAATTACTCAAGGCAATTAAGATGACAAAAAAAGGAAAATGATAAAATGATAAATGTGGTAACTCAGGTGACGTGGTATCTAAAATTCTACCACTACAACCATCACTGATATCAGTAACAATAAATATCAAAGAGAGTGTCTCCTATGTCTGTCATTGTCATTCAATGCTATTAAGCATTGCCTAAGCCTTGACATCCTCTTTTAACATATATATTCTGCTGGCAGAGGTAATAGACTAAGTCATTAACAATTTCTTTCCTAGCTCTGAATCTAAGATCATAGGATCCTAAATGTAGAAGTGGAAGGAACCTTACAGGTCTTCTAATCTAAGCCCTTCAAAATTAGGCCCACAGGTGAAATGACTTCCTTAATACCATACAAGTAGCAAGTGGCAGTGCCAACACTTGAACCCAGGTCATCTAGTATTCCTTTACAATTTACTACAGATCCTTGTCATACTCCTGTGACAAGAAAGATAGATAGCATAAGAAAAAGCACTGGATGTTATAGTGTGGAGGTCGTGAGGGTAAAGAGTCAGTGTTGGTCTGTCTACACTGGAGCCAACGAATAAGGCTTTGAAGACTTGAATCATACTTTCATCTAGAGTAAGATATGCCTGAGGTTCCACATTCCCTTTCTCAGTGCCATCACTTTTGTTTCCTGGGTACCATGTTTACTTTAACAGAAATTTCTAGGAAGGATGAAATTGTCGATATTAATAGTATAGAACACACCTTTCTCCAGGAACAGAGGCTGTGTTCAAGATTACCAATCATTTCATTGTCTTATTCATGAATATCCACTCATCTTGAATAATTCAGGTTGAGCAGGCAAAAGGAGAAAACAGCTGATGTGTGAATGTTGGGGTTTGGAACTGAGGATGGGGGAACCTTTGAACCCTGTGATTCTGAGTTTCAAACAAAGTTCAGAGAAGCACAAAAAAGTGCACAAGGATAAATTATTTCAGAGTTGAGGAAAGAAATTTAGTTTCTAATCAGGCAACAGCAGGGGTCAAAGAATACGTGAATGAGGTGAATGCCATTTTTTAAACTATACATGTAAGTATATATACTGACTGTTTAGGATATTCGAGAATGGAGAGTGACTTTAATGAAATTTAAGTGGCAGGACTAAATCTATCAACCATTATTTATTGAACATCTACTATGAGATCGGTACTATAGAGTATACAAAGTCCCTGCCTTCGGGGATATCACGAACTAATTGAGGAGATAGGACATATACATGAAAAGCCAACCAACAGTACCAGGTAGTATTTGCTAAGTACGAGATTCATCATGGTGCCTTTGGATTCAGGAAGACTTGAATTCATGTTCAATTCCGGACACATACCAGTGATGTGAAATCAAGTAAGTCTTTTAATCTCTCAGTGCCCCTGGCTACTCTGTGAGACTATAAATTGCAAATACAATGCTGATCTCCATTGGTAGAAGTTCCAGTTCCTCCTACACCAATAAAAACAGAGGTATAGTATAATGAGAGAGAGGGAGAGACAGAGAGAGAGAGAGAGAGAGAGAGAGAGAGAGAAGAGAGAGAGAGAGAGGAGAGAGAGAGAGAGAGAGAGTAAATGAATGCTACAGACAAGAATTGCTTTTTGGTTAGATGAGGGAGAAGTCTTTTAGGGTTAAAAAGATGATTAGGGAAGGCTTTTCAAAGGAAGGGAGAAGTGAACTGAACCTTGACGGCTGGGTAGCATTCAGACATATGTTAATCACGGAAAAGGGCATTTCAGAAAGAGCAGATGGCACAGGTAAGATTATGAAGGTGGAATAGGGCCAGGTACTTAGTGAAAATAGTGAGTAAAATAACCTAGCAGAAGCAGAAGGTGTGGTTTGGATTGAGCCATCCCTGAATCAGAATCTCTTTATTGATAGAGACATCAGCTTCCATCCAGTCCAACCTATGGAGGAACAAGAATTTGCATCCATCATACCCAATAAATGGTCATCTCCCTCTTGCTTTAAGATCTGCAATGATATGCAGCCATTACCTCCTAAGTCAACCTATTCCATTTTCAGATAAATCTAACAAGATGTGTTTCCTTTACTCAATCTTAAATTTGTCTCTTTTGCAACATCTACCTTTTTGCTCCTAGTTCTGCCCATGGGTGCTAAGAAAAAAGAAGTCTAATCCCTCTTCTATGTGACAATCCTTCAAATGCTGGAAGGGAGCTTTTGTATCTTCCCAAATGTCATTTTATTTGAAGTAATAACAAAAGATTTGGCCAATGTCACATAGCCAATGATACAGGCAAGGCTTGAGCCAATGTAGGCCAGAGGCAGGAGTGAACCTGTATTTTACTGATTCTCCAATCTAACCTCAGTGTTAAATGTATATTTGGGAGTCGTAGTCATACTCATCAGGGTAGTTGACGAATCCTCAGCCAGCCATGGCCTATCAAAGTGTGAAACAGCAAAAGGAGGCAGGGATGGATGAAAGGGAGGGGAGCTGCCAATGACCAATGTGGGTGAAGCCAATGAAAACATCATAATCCAAATAGGCTCTTCTCACACTTCAAAATTCCTGAAAACTGTCTGCAAGATTCACGTGCTCCCAAATGCTTTGCAGCTCCCAGACTGCCCCATTTGAAGAGGATGGCTCTTGTTTAAGAACTGCACAATGTAAATGGTATCTGGTATTTAATGAAAAGCACTGAAATTGCTATATGGTGCCACAGATTCACTGTTGAACATGTCATGAGGCAACATTTTATAGGCATTGTAAAATCTTTTTACCACACACAGCTGCATTACCCAAAATGACTCAAATCTTCAGGGCATCTGAAACTCACTCTACAGCAGTAATAGGCTTTGCTGCTTAAAAAGCGATTATGACTAATGCACAAAAACAATTATCACCAGGCTTAATTGCCAAGAATTAAGCACTATATATACATACATATATGGCACTTTATATCTATTTTCATGCTAAAATTTGAGCTATCACAAGACAAGAATATGCGATTTTTTTTTTCCAGAGGAGATAAGCTAACTTCACAGATTGGAGAGGTAGAGCTATGAACAATCTTTCATTCAAGCTGAGGCTGTGTACTAAGATATTTTGCTGATGTTCATCTAAATCCAATTTATTAAAAAAAAACCTTACAGTCTCAATCAGTAAAATTTAATGTTGGTACTTTCTGGGTAGTTCTGACAAGTACTAAGGATCAGTTAAAAATAATGACCCATAAGTTTCTTTATCTCTGAGATATCTGCTAGTTCTAAATCCGATGGTCCTTTAAAAAGTCTTGTATGTATGCAGTATGGAGCAGAGGAAGGGGTCATGACGGGGAGTTCTGAGCACATAGCATAGTGCCTGGCATATAATAATAGGTGCTTCACATGTAATTAGATCAGATCAACAAATATTTATTAAGTGCCTATTTTGTGTTAGGCATTATTCTAAGCATTTTGGATACAAAGAAAAGGGGGAAAAAACCTGCCCTCAAGGAACTTATGTTATGACATGTAAACAACTGTGCACAAGAAGTAAGAAACAGTCATTGAAGGAGTGTTTAAAGACATTTGGGTCCTAGCTCTCTAACCCTGCTACTTTCTTACCTGTGAAAGCTTGGCTAGGTCCTCATTCTTTTGAGGTCCTGTTTACTTATCTGGAATATTAAGGAGTGAGAGTAAATCATTTTAAATGTTATTCTGTTAGGGAATGAGGGCCTAAACTTGGTCTCTGAAGAAAAGGTTGAAAATAGCTGTGTTCCTGTTTCAGCACTTGTCCTTATTTATTATTGGGAAGCAGTGTGATAGAGTGGATAGAAAGGACTTTAAGTTGGAAAGTTGTTACTGTTGTTCAGTTGTTTCAGTTGTGTCTGACTCTTTGGGCTGCGTTTGGGTTTTTCTTGGCCAAGATCCTGGAGTGGTTTCCCATTTCTTTTTCTGGCTCATTTTATAGATGAGGTCACTGAGGCAAACAGGGTTAAGTGACTTGCCCAGAGTCACACAGCTAGCAAGTTGGGAGGACCTGGATTCAAACCCCCATTCGGACATGTATTAGCTGTGAGTCTTTAGGAAAGGCACTTAATCTCTCTCTCAGCCTCAGTTTCTTTTTCTGTAAAATGGGGATAATAATGGTATTTTTGTCACAGGGTTATTGTTTGGATCAAATAAGATGATATATGGTAAGCCTTTGTCAAACCTTAAAAGCACAAATTTAAATGTAAATGTTAGCTATTATCTACAAAATATTATTGTCACAGATCTAGGACAGAAATATATTTCAGTCTATCATTACCACTTATTTGTTACCCACTAGGTGCAATGGAATACTATGAAAGAAATGCTAATTCCCTGCTTTCTATGAAAATATAATCTCATGGAAGAAGAGACTGTAACTATGCATAAATCAGTATTCCATCAATGAGTGGTGGAATCTAAGAAAGCAATTTCCTCAGTTTTCACACATACTGAGATAACCCAAAATGTATTTGCTCCTTTGTTGTTGTTTGGTATGGGAAATCAGAGACACATAAAGAACTGTCTCTTCCCTTTCATACCTAAAATAGAGATTTGTCTATACTTGGTGTCTCTATTATTCAGCTCTAGTGATGGGCATGGTAACCTTGTTCAGCTCCATGGAGTCCACAATAAGTCAGTAGGTGTCATTTGCCTTCTTAATTGGTCACACCAGGGGAGATAGTATAGTGAAGTACTGAGACTTCTTTTATCTCTGTCACTAGAGAAAAGATACCTTTAACTTTCTATGTATCTCCTCCCACCATGTGACTCAACATTGTTTCATATTAACAACACAGGATGGTTTGATTTTTTTTTATTTTTCTGTAACATTGTACACACGTAACTTCTTCCCCCTTCAAAATATTCTCTCCTCTCTTGACTTTCATAATAGAACTGTAACAGGCTTATAAAAGATCTGAGGCTGCCCATACCAATGTGTAGGTCACCCTTCAATCTGTTAAATGACTCATTCCATATTTATTATCTTCCAAGCTCTGGTAATCCAGAGTTCTGTTTGGTCATATCCTCATTAATTACTAAAATGTAAACATATTTCTCATATGTTTTCTTTCTTCTCCATTGTTTATCTCATAGATCAAAATTACTCTTGAACACACTATCTCTGACTAGAGAAAAATACCTCATAAAAAGACATGTCTTCTTTCTAGTCATATAGCCACTGCCTTATTTCAGGCCCTCATCATCTTGGATCTGGACTCTCATACTAGTTCCTAATTGGTCTCACTGCCTCCTCTTACTCCTTTCTCCAACTCCTCTTTCATATAGCTGACAAAATAATTGGCCAAATTCACCTCAGACTCCCTTCACAAAAATTTCCACTTTACTCTATTTCCCACAAGATAAAAATCAAACTCCTTAATTTGGAATTTTGGATCCTTTACAATTTGGCTGTCTCTTACCTTTTCAGCCAAACCTCAGATCATCTGTTTTCATGCACTTTACATTATAAACAAACTGGACTAGTTAACTATTTTTCAATCTTGCCCTGCATTCCCCTGACTCCATATTTCAACACTGTGCCATAAATTCCTATACCATACTTTCTTTTCATCTTTACCTCTTAAAATCTTTCTTTTCCCTTTAAGACTCAATTCAGGTGCTACTCCTTCCATGAAGCTGTCTCTGATGCATCTAACTACAAGGGATCTCTTCCACATCGATTTTATTTTCCTTAGGAAACTTTGTCTAGATCACTCCTTTGTTTCCCTTACATTTATTTTTGCACAAGACACGTCCCCTTAAAACCTCTGCAAACTCCTTGAGAGAAGGGACTGTCATTTTTCACATTTTTATCCCTAGGGCCAAGCCTGGGTACCTGACAAATCTTTGTGGAATTGAACGCAAAATTTCACGTTATTACTTGTCGTTTTAATTTTAATTTTCATGTTCTATATCTCCAACTAGATTAGAAATCACTGGGGAGAAAGTGTTATAAAATAATGAAGGGTAAAAAATTTATTAAATATTTACTATGTACAGGGCACTATGTTAAATGTTAGGGATACAGATGTGAGCAAGAAAGATAGTCCATAGTAACCACAAGGAGCTTACGTTCTTATACACAGCTAGGGAAACTAGAAGAGGGCTGGAATTGGTAACATGGAATGCTTTAGAAATGGCCAAAAAATGATATCAAGTTCTGGTTCCCCACTAAGATAGAGAGAAAGCTCACCTATCAACACCCAAGGACCTAAAGACAGTGCCCAAGGTCTTGGTGGCAAGAAAGTGAGACAGGTGCTTGAAGTGCAGGCAGTATGTTTTGGAAATGAGTGGGAAGTTTTCTATCACTTGTGCCTAGCACAATGACCTAGACACAACACTTTCTTTTGTTGATGGTGATAATAGATGTGGTAGTAAGACATAGTTAGAAATATAGTAGGCTTGTAAATAGAAGATCTGGGTTCAGGTCGCAATTCTACTCCTTACAAGCTGTGAACTAGGTCAAGTTGCCTAATATCTTTGAGACTCATTTTCTCTACCATTCCTTATTTCTATAAAATGGAAATGTGACTTGTATGATTTAACTTATTTGCGTGTATGTGTATGTGTGTATGTGCATACACATTGAACTTGAATAAAAATGTAGTTTGTGGCCATGAAGCACTTTACAAAGAAATGTTATTAAATATATTGAGCAAGGAATAGCATGGATTAGTGAGCTGTTTAAGGAATAAGGAACATTTTTTTTTAGCAAATTCACAGATCAGGTGTCATTTTTATTATCAGAAGCTATCATTTGTTTGTCTGAGGTCCTCCTGGTTGATTACTGTCATTGCTACCTATCAGTAAGAGATTATGTGCTTGAGTCTCCCAGTCATTTGGAACTTAAGTACTTCTTAGGTTTTCTATCAGGAGTCACCCTCAGGCCAATATTTTTACGGAATGATAACTCTCTGAAAAACACAAGAGCTTACTTAAGCTCAGAAATTATTTTCTTTCACAACATAACAAAAGACAAGAACTAATTGCAGCAACCCTGGGACATAAACATAGGGGGAAGTACAAAGTCTAGTGGATGGATTTAGGAAAGTAAGGCAGGGTTACCAAGGTGACTAGAGACAGGTGGAATGTCATCACTTATCACAGAATCTCACTGATTGAACATCTCTTTGCTATACTGTTTGGCTTAACTTCTTGGTGGAAATGAGACTCTGTCCTTCTCTTTACTATTCTGAACAGGCAATAAAGTGTTGTGAGAAGTTTTTCTTAACTTTTTTTTTTAAACATGTACCATCATGAGGAGCAAAGGACTCTACTGACCCCTTACCAAAAAACCTTCACCACTAATAAATACTTCTTCTTTTTTTTTTTTTGCTAGGCAATGGTGTTAAGTGACTTGCCCAGGGTCACACAGCTAGTAAGTGCCAAGTGTCTGAGGTCAGATTTGAACTCATGTCCTCCTCACTCCAGGGCTAGTGCTCTATCCACTGCACCACCTAGTTGCTCTCAATACTTCTTAAATAATAGCTAGCAGCTATGTAGTGCTTTATAGTTTACAGAGTTTTATAGTTTACAGAGTGCTTTACAGATATTATTTTGTCTTTACAACCCTGGTAGGTAGATATAGTCATTATCTCCATTTTATTGATTGATTGATTGATTGATTTTTAAGCAACTGGGATTAAGTGACTTGCCCAGGGTCACACAACTAGTAAGTGTCAAGTGTTTGGTCTGAGGTCAGATTTGAACTGAAGTACTCCTGACTTCAGGGCCAGTGCTCTATCTACTGCGCCACCTAGCTGCCCCCATTATCTCCATTTTACAGGCAAGGAAACGCAGTCAGGCTGCAATTAAGTGACTTTCCCAGGGTTACACAGCCAGTAAACTTTTTTTTAATTATCAGAAATCTACTCTTTTTCCCATTCTCTATTCCACTGAAGGAAGAGAAAGGAAAAAAAAATCCTTACACAAATATGCATAGTCAAGCAAAACAAATTTCTTCATTGGATGTGTATAAAAATATAGAAGTCTCCTTCTATACACTAAATCCAGCACCTTTCTGACAGAATACTTATAGTATGTTTCATCATCAGTCCTCTGGAAATATGGATGGTCATTTTATTGATCATAGTTTTTAAAGTCACTTGTTTTTTACAGTTTTTTTTTGCTGATGTATAAATTATTTTCCTGGTTCTCATTTCATTCTTCATTAGTTTGTAAAAATCTTCACACTTGTTTATTTTTATCATATTGATGTTATAGTATAATTTGTTATTTTAGTTCTGCTTACTTCACTCCTTATTAGTTCACATGCCTTTCCAAGTCCCTTTGAAATCATCTATTTCAAATAAATGAGGAAATTGGATTGTAATAGCTACATTTCAATCCTTATAGTTGACTTTTCCATTTCCTACAATATCTCCACCAGACACCTTCCTGAGTCTCCAACTGTATGGGGACCTTCTCATGCCAGACGAAAGAGTTTAACAAATTCCAGGCCTGTGTTGTTTGTAAGTGAAAAGGAATCCTCATCTTTCACAACATCTAAAATGAAAATAACTCAAATAATTCAATTTATAGTCAATCAGTATCAATATTTGCTTTGTCTTTATGAAGAAAAATGCTACATTTCCCTTTGTGGGAAGGGGGTGAGGTAGGGAAGAATACCAAAAACATCATGTATGAAATATGAAACAGAAAAACATAGCACACTAATTAAATTAAATCCCCCCTCACAACCAAATAGATCTATTTTGTCAAAAGGCAGAACTGTTACTAATAAAATGTGTTGAGATGTTTTACAGCCCAAATGAAATGGAATGGCTACGGCACAGTGATGTATACAAATCGCGAATAGCTAACTTGTCCAGTAAACATTGTGAACCATTAGCAGATTGTTTTTGAGCATTTCCTAATTTTAATGGAAATGTGGCCCTTTAGTATGGAGACATTTGTGACTGATGACATGGTGTAATTTTTGTTAATAACATCAAAGAATCTCTGATGTTTTTCATCATTAGAAATGTTTTCAAATATACTTTAATAATATAGATATAGCTAACTAGATAGATATCTAGCTAGCTATTAGAGATACAGATAGAAAAATAGAAAGAGATGCATATATGGAGATATATACACATATATGTATACACACACACACACATATATATGTAGAAGTACGTATAGACATAGATTTTTCCTAAGTCAGCATGTTGTAAACAAACAGCATTGTTATCAGACCCAGGTGATGCTCTGATTATTTCTTACCACTGCTGAAACTAGTCCCCCTGAGAACGACTACCACTGGATCGTTTCTGGACACCATCCAAGTTTCTAAAGAGGCATAAAAAGCACTTTTCCCATTTCCTACATCCTACTTCATCTCCTAGTGGCCTCATTGCCATTGTGGTTATGATTAGATCTCCAAGGTCCTTTCCAGCTCAAAGAGTCTACGATTCTAGGACATGTAAGGGCTAAAATTACACCCCATGTGAAGGAGACTCCATAACCAAAAAGATTCTTCCTTTAAAACCACAGATGACTCAGTATGTTCATAATACTCAATTTGTATAACAGGAAATAGAAAGTTAATTGCTGGCTATTTAGGGCCATCAAAAATCCCTTTAAAAAAAAAAACTAGTTGGACTATGAACAGTTACTTTGTATAGGAAGAGGAAAGTCAAAGAAAATAATTTATTAGAACTGATTTCCATATTGGTCACTGAGCCAGCAGACTACTGGCGCTGGTTGCTTACTTAAACCCAGTCATTCAAACCCTGAGTCAATACGTTTTCCGTGGTTTTAAACTGGCTAGAGTTTCTTACCTACTGGAAAGATAGTCAAGAGGCTTTAGCAGAGAATCAATTTGCATATGGGCCTATTGAAATTATCTTTTTTAAAGAGAAATGCATTTCCTTTCTTTAAGGAAGATCATAGTATATATTATGAAGGTTTTAAACTTATTTTTCCAAAAAAAGAACACTTCTAGATTTTTCTTGTTTTGCATGTTGTCACAATAAACTTCTGAAACGTTTATCCATATTTCATGGGGTCGTAGGTTAGAGCTGGAAACATCCTCAAAGACTATAGTGTAATCCCTTCATTGTATAGAGGAGGAAACTGAGACCCAGGAAAGTAAGTGTCCATGGTCAGATGGGTAGATATAGAAAATGTAGGATTTGAACCCAGGCCCTCTGACTCTAGAGCCAAATTTTTTCCATTGTATGATTCTGAAATCCTTTGTATAATTATGGCTATAGAAAGAGAATTAGAATGACCTGATGGATAGAGGACCAGTCTTTACATCAAGGAGACTTGAATTCAATTCCTGCTTTTGCTCCATATTGGCTATGGAACCATGGGCAACCCACCTAGAACCTTTCAATGCCTCTCATAAATCTCAAGTCTGTAAGTTGCAGTCAAGGTTGCGAGCTACCATCAGTGGATGAAATTTCCACAAGTTTACTATGGCAATACAATTACAAGTCCAAACCAAACAAACAAGCAAACAAACCCAAAATACCCAAAACCAAAAGGATATGATAATAGCAATATTTTTAATTGGTGAATCTTCTTGCAAACCAGTTTTCCCACTGAAAGCTACACTCCATGAAAACACTGTGTATTGGACTACCATAGCTCTCAGAAGCATTATTTTATTATTAGTGTGTCTATAGAATTGATCAGATACACTTTTTAGAGGATTGAAGGGCAACCAATATAAGATCTGGATATCTTAACTTGTTAAGATTAAAAGATAGGAATGGCCGACTGGGGATTAATACATTGTCCTTATTGTAGCTGTTGTATGTGTTGGAGGTGGAAAGACAAACTAGGCAGGCTTGAAACATATTGGTCAATAAAGCCAAGGTAATGTCTTTCACAGGCCGCCTCATACCAAGAATTCTGTCCTCCCAAAGAGAATGGAGCTAGCTATCCAGAATCCAATACAAAAAAAAAAAATCGAGAAGCTGTGAGCCAAGAACTGGAAACAAGGAAGTGCAGACATGGGATAGGTAATCACAATGACAATGAACAGGTTGAGTAAAGATAGCTGACCAGCGGGATTCAGGGAGGAGGAAAACAGGAACCAGGGCTAAGAAATCAGGCAGGAAGTCACTCACATAAGATTTCAGGACATAGGCTTTGGTGATGCCAGTGGCTAGATTTGCATGCTTAGCCTTTCATCCTCTTTGGGATATTTTTATGTACAAATAGCAGCCTTGTCTGCCAACTGCTTTTTATTCCCAGGGCCCTGCCAGGAGTAGAGTTGAGACAGATTTATACTTTACTGTAATGGTGATCTAAACAATCAGGGTGTAGCTGATATACTTGGAAAATCATTGTATGCCTGGCAAAACAGTCACAAACTTGCTGCTAGTCATGCAATCAATCAATCAGCAAACATTTATTAAGCACTTACTAAATGCCAGACACCCTATTATTCATCACTTACTTTGTGTTAGGCACAGAACAACAAGTAAGTACTTTTTTTTAATAACTCATATTGAATAAAAGAAGAAATCACTTAGCTTTGGGTCTCTTAAAAGATACTGGAGAAAGGTTTGGCAGGGTAGAACTCTACTTTTTCATCATCTACTCTTTCCTCAGTTTGTTATAATCTTGCTTCTCTTTCTTCTAGTTTAGTAAAACTTCTCTCTCAGGTCATCAGTGATACCCAATTGATTGTTAAATCCAATGGTCTTTACTTATTCTCTATCTTCCTTGTACTATGCAACTTTTGACAATCCACCAATACCTCCTATTACATACTCACTTCATCCATTGACTTCTGAGATATCACCCTCCTCTTTCTTCCCCGACTTTTCTATACTCTTCATTCTCCTTCACTTGGTCTTTCTTATCTTTTCCCCTTACCATTTATGTTAACCAAAATTTTGTCCTAGGCTTCCTCTTCTGACTCTGCAGTATATTCCTTCGCAATGTCATTTATTCATTCAGTTAAGAAACATTTATTAAGCACCTATGATGTGCCAGGCCCTGTGCCAAGTTCTGAGGATGCAAAAAAAGGCAAAACCAAAACAAAAAACAGTCCCTGCTCTTAAAGAGTTCACAGTCTAATGGGAGAGACAGACAGACAGGTAGACACATAAATATATATGTGTATATATATGTGCATATATATATTTGTTGTTGTTCAGTTGTTTTTAGTCACATCCAACTCTTAGTGACCCCATTTGGGGTTTTCTTGGCAAAGATACTGAAGTGGTTTGCCATTTCTTTCTCTTGCTCATTTTACAGGTGAGGAACTGAGGCAAACAGGGTTAAATGCTTGCTCAAGGTAACACAGCTAATAAGTGTTTGAGAACCAGATTTGAATTTGGGAAAATGAGTCTTTTAGGAAACTAAGATTAAGAAGGCCTGGCAAAGACTTCTTGCAGAAGATGGGCATTAGGTGGGACTTGAAAGAAGCCAGGGAATACAGAAGGCCCAGGTGAGGAAAGAGAGAATTTTAGGAGCACATTGAAAATGCTGAGTCAGGAAAATGAAGTGTCATTCACATGTTTTCAATTACTACATCTATATAGATCCCCCTCTATATTGCTATTTATCAACCTGATTGTTTTGCTAAGCTCTAGACCTGGATATCCAACTGCTTAAAGAACATCTCCCTCTGCACCATTATTTCAAACTCACCAAAACCATAGTTATTACCTATTTCCAGTTAGACCTCCACTTGTATTAAACTGACCCAAAAATGTTGTCTACCTGCCTGTGCCATTATAGAAGGAAAATCAAGGGGCAGCTAGGTGGTACAGTAGATAGAGCACTAACCCTGAAGCCAGGAGGACCTGAGTTCAAATCTGGCCTTAGCCACGTAACACTCACTAGCTGTGTGACTCTGGGCAAGTCACTTAACCCCAATTGCCTCACTTAAAAAAAAAAAAAAGGAAAGTCAATCATGTATTTAAGCAATGACCTCCCTATGAAATCTATAACTGAAATGCATTCTTTCTTACTTTTACTTTTGGTGTGACCTTGACTCATCTTCTTTATATATAGAAATAGTCATATCAATTCTGTTTTCAAGACCACACACCCTTCACTATGTCTCTTTTGGTATTATTTTTTCCTGGATAAGAAAGATGAGAAAGGGAAAGGTCAGTTTCTAAGTCCTTTTAAATCTGTTTCTGCAACATCTCTTTCATCCATTCCTTCGTACTACTGGTCTATTCCAACAGCTGTCACCCTAGTATAGACCCTCATTATCACATGACCAGACCATTATCATAACTTCCTAACAACTCTCGCCTTTTTTTTTTGAATAGCATAACATGTTACTGCACTATTCGAAGGGCAGCAGACTGTACCCTAGATAAAAGCTAAGAGAGGTGAAACGTCATTGGACTCTGCAATTTGAGCTCTTCAGAAGAAAAGTAAATGTTCTTTTAAAATTGTTACTATTATTTTGGGCACCAAAGGTAAACAATTCTCAGGAAAAAAAAAACTATTCAGACAGTTCCTGATGTCAAATATAAAATGACATCCAACCATTTTAGAGAATACGGTACTGCGGAGAAATAACAGAACACTTAAAAAATACAGATGTATAAATTAATGAAACTGGTATTTAAAAGATTTAATACAAGGGGGACAGTAGTTTGTAGTGGTACCAATTCTTAACACAAAGTACTAATCGAGAGTATATATTTTTCAAAATTATTCACATTATTGCTCAATACCACAACTGTATGGAACAGGTTCTTAACATATACTAATATTTGTATAATTACAGGCTTATGAAAAGAACAAAAGCTTATTGCTTGATACCACAGCTGTATGGAACAGGTTCCTAATATACATTAATATTTGTATAATTACAGGCTTATAAAAAGAATAAAAACTCACATATATACCATTGAAAACTTTTTAAAAAAATTTAAATGCAGGAAGGTATGTACAACAAAAGAAGAAAAATGATATAATGAATATAACTGGACTGACTCAAGAAATGGTCACATTCTCATGAAAAAAAAAATTCTTAAAATAATTGTGCAGAAAATTAAGTCGCTCTGATGGATCAAATTTTTAAAAGAAACACTATGTTCACAAACTGATATCTTCTCCATATCTTAAATTTTCATTATTGTCTTACATACCCTATTTTGAATATCCTTTGGAGATTAGGTAATGGCCTATATTTGTCTCCATTATTCAATTTTTCAAGACTTTTTAAGATTATCCAATCTAGAACTACAAAGAGGATGTCATGGAAAATGTGTTCCTTAGATAAATACTTAATAAAAATGAATATTTCTGCACTTTGTATAAAAGATTTGGTAAACAATCAAAGCCTTGTGTGCAGTAGTTACCTATGTTTGTGTCTTGCTAATCTAAGCTTGACAACATCTACGTTTTGTATTCCATCTCCAAATAACTATCACAGTTGAACAGGAGATCAAGCTGAGGCAAATTTCAGGAATTATGGAGCATTTTCAATGACCCTAAGCCACTCACTATGCAAAAAACCCTTTTTCTAATGCCAATTTGCTTTCAGTGATGCTATGTGACTGTAAATTGTTTAAGGAATCAAAATTGTAGATGACCCAAAGGACAATGGAAATTCATGTTATATTGATGTTCAGCCGTTTTCAGTTTTGTCCAACTCTTCATGACTCCATTCAACATTTCCTTGGCAGAGATATTGGAGTGGTTTGCCATTTCCTTCTCCAGCTCATTTCACAGATGAGAGAAGTAAGGCAAACAGGGTTAAGTGACTTACCCAGGGTCACACAGGTAGCAAGTATCTAAGGTCCGATTTGAACTCAGGAACATGAGTCTTTCTGACTCAGGCCTGGCACTCTATCCACTGCAGCACCTAACTGCCCATGGCATATTCTACCACATTTTGCCAGGAATTTAAGACATCACCCGAGATGTGCACAGGGACAAATGGAAAATGAATTAGTTTGGTCATATCAAGAGACCAAGGGATAAAGGACTGAAAGGTTGAAAGCCATATCTATTCATTACAAATTAAAAGAAACATGATAAGACCAATTGTACATCAAGGTGCTCCTTAATGGAGGAAGACAATGACAATGGAGAATGGAAAAGGAAATGTACCTTTTGCTTCTTAGTGGGGTGCTGAAAACTATAAACATAGAATGTGGTATGCACAGTGAGACACCATGATGTTGTGTTTTTTGGCTTTTGTTAAATGTTTTTCTTCATTACAAGAAAAGATTCAATGTTGTGAAGGAGGGGAAATGGAAATGGTATAAAAATTGAAAATAATTAAAAAAACCCCAATAATCAAAGATAATAAAGATATAGGATAATAAAGTGAGAATTTGTTACTGTGTATACCCATACAGGATCACACTGTGACTGGTCATTAATGAAAGTATTTTATCATCATTTAAACAAACCACACTCTCAGGTCCCTGCTTCTAAACCTGCTGCCTAGCTCATCACAATTATTTTCTTTTTCTTATATTTGCCTGTGGAATTTATCCTCAGACTGTTCTTGTTTCTTGTTTGTCATTTAACAAAATTCTGTGAGTTCCTTTTTCTTCCTCCATCATTCTAGTTTAATAAAGTAGCTAGATGAGAGTGAATCTAAAGATTAATAAGCAGAAGGAATGGGACAGGGAAGTTAATAATCCCCCAAATTCTTAGTAATGCACTTTAACCTATTGCTTGCCCAAATTAGTTTTGACATCTTTATGGAATATAATTTTAACACTCAAAAATAATAAATTCCCCAAATGAGGAAAGTCTAAAGAGGTGATGTTAAGATATTCTCACTTTTATGCAATATTTTCTATTGTTAGATACTCGGGCTTATTCTATTTGACTTATCGTAATTTTACCATCATCCAAGGGTGCAAGATAAGAAAATGAAAAGGATCCATTATAGGGAAGCCAACAAAAGAGACAATTCTTACTCACCTCCATACACCACCCTTTACAAATTCTCCCTGGAGCTTCTTTGCTTACCTCATTTCCTTTCTTATCACCTAGCTTTTGGAACTTAGTTGCAGCTGTGGCAGGGATGAATGATCCAGGTGCATTGTGCATCCTGAGTGCCAGTTCTGACATCCATTTCTTTGAGTAATCAAAGGTCAGCTTTATATATATATATATATATATATATATATATATCTTCATTCATCCATTCATTCATTTATTCAACAAACATTTAATAAGCATTTAATGTATATACAGAGTACTGGGGCTGGAGGAGGGGCAATGAATGAAAAGGTGAAGTGAATGTAAACTACCTCTCTTGCCCTAACAGGGAAATTTAATAATTCACATCCCATGGCTTATGCTGAGATATACATATAAAGTATGAATATTACAGAAAACTATAATATTCTAAGTTACTTCTAAGCAAAGCGGCCATCCAGATAGTGTTGGGTATCCTCCTTTCCACTCTCTTCTATTTTTAAGCTCTTTATGCCTTGTCTTCCTTTATTAAGTTCAAGAATAGGAATCATCTTGTTTTTGTATCCCTAGAATTTAGCACATAGTAAGTAATAAATATCCTATCTGTCTGTCTGTCTGTCTTTCAGAGTTTCCTTCCAGGGAAAGTTGCAGTAACACTGTATTACAACAAATTGTCCCTCCCAATAAAGAGTTCATCCAACCTGGCTCCCACGATACTCTACAATAAATGTGCTTTTCCCTTTAAAGATTATCAGTCATCTTGTAAAGTCAGACTTTGTCGAATTCATAATAAACTAGGCAGTTGTCCAAATAGTTGTATGTTAAGAAACTTCCAGCTGCAAGCAGCCATTCATCTGCTTGTTTACAGCTTCTCTTGCAGAAGTTTCTTGGAAATGTTTCTGTAGTTGAAACTTGTTTGGAAGGGTAGGCAGGGATGCACGGACAGGTTTTGTTCACACAAAATGCTAGCTAGTAATTTAAATTTATTTTTTGCAATAATCTCCCAGCATTTTGAAAATATGAATCAAAACATTTATCTCACAATCTCATGAGGCAGAGGCTACTCACAAAGTGTTTCTTCCTCTGGGTTCATGCACTTTCTGGCAGGGGAGGGTGTGTACATAACACAGTGATTACCAAATTAACTATGGAGTCTCAGTAGCTGTGCCTTGTAGACCCAGATGTCTTGCTAAGTCATAGGGACAATCTCTTCCAAGATCTTTCATTTAACTGTGATTCAGTTTTAGTCTTCTTTTGTAGGATGAGGTTAATTCAAAGTCTTTTAATTCAACAAACAGTTATTAAGCATTTATTATGTACGCAGGGGTAGCTAGGTGGATAAAGCACTGGTCCTGATGTCAGAAAGACTCTTCATTCTGCGTTCAAATTTGGCCTCAGACACCTCCAAGCTGTGTGACCCTGGAGAAGTCACTTAATGCTGTTTGCCTCAGTTTCCTCATCTGTAAAATAAGCTAAAGAAGAAAATGATAAATCACTCCAGTATCTTTGCCAAGAAAACCCTAAATGGGGTCATAGAGAGTCAGACATGACTGAAAACTACTCAACAACAACAACAAAGGGCTTCTTAAAAGCAGAAAGAGCTTAGGGGAGGAGTGCAAGAGTATTCCAGGGATTGCTGTTTGTCCTTCGCTCTTGAAGAGAACCATGACATCAGGGAGGTGATGCCATGACATGCAAGTGAATTGGATTTGAGTGAGAGAGGGCTGTGCAAAGTCACCAGCCTCGTTTTCTCCTCCAGAACCATCTGGGTCCAGTGGCTAGATATAGATCAGGATGACTGGAGATGGCTCAATATTTATTCCAGGGATATAAAAGCATGGAGGCAAGAGTTCAGGTGTCAATAATAGTGCACAGCTAGTCAGCAAGTTTAACTGGAAATGGAGTGAAAGAGAATAATATGAAACCACTGGAAACTCAGGTAAATGTGACAGTGATAGGTGCTCCAATATGGATAGGAAAGGAGGTTTAGGGAGGCTTAAACTTCCTGCTCCACTAATCCTTCCCCTTCCAAAGTGAGTCCATATATCTCCTTCCCTCAGGCCCCACCCCCTTCATCAGTACAACATGTCTATTAGTGTTGGCAGCCAAGACAGATGTGTAGCATTTAACCACTCCACAGCTGTATGGTTTTCCTCTGTCATCCAGTGCCAGCTTCCATAAAACTCAAGCTGTGGCAAGTACCCCTTCACAATAGGTCATTCACACTGCTTTGTCCTTTGGAATTTATGGGAAACCTGAGGAGGGGGAGAAGTACAAATGCAGACTTTGTAGGGACCATCAAATCACTCTAGGGCTAATGGTAGGTTCTTGGTCAATTACAGAAACAGGCTCATACATCAACCAGACAAATGTGTCTACTACGAGATTCTGCAAGTCTAAAAAGGGACATCTTTAGACAGGAAATGGGGTATTTCCACATTCACAGGTGGCTTCTGAACACTGTAATCTGGGTCTGTGGTTTTGACATTAGAAATCGGATCATAATCAGCTCTGGCTGGGACTCATACTGAGAATATTTTTATCCAGGACAGACTTTTATGATTCTGGGGACTTTAGCAAGCCTGGAGAAATCCAGGGGCATGGCATAGAATCATTTAATTTTATACGTTGCAGGGACATTATAAAGTATTGAGATCATAGGATATTAGCTCTAAAGATGGAAGAGATCTCAGAGGCCCCCTCCCTCATTTAATAGATGAAGATGCTGAGGCCCCAGGAGGTCAAAGAATTTCCCCAAGGTCACAGAACGGAAAGCAAAAAAGGCAGCATGGTGTGAAGGACTTGGAGTCAGAAGGACCTCAGTTCAAATCCTGCTTCAGACACTCATTAATTATGTGACCTTAAGCAAGTCCTTTAATTTATCTGGGCTCCAGTTTGTCTATCTGCAAAATGAGAATCTGGACTTGATGGCTTCTCTGGTTCCTTCTAACTTTGTATCTAATGTAGGAACATAAGAAGTAGAATTGGACCTCAGGTTCTCTGATGCTATAGCTAGTGTTTTTTCCACTGTACCATTCAGTTTTCAGCTTCCACAATTTTCAGAGCCCCAGAAAAATGAAATGACTTGCCCCAAATCACAGTGAGTTAGTGGCAGGTTCTGGAATATAACCCAAGTCTCCTAACTCCCAGGACTATGCTTTTTTTTTCCTCTAGACCAGCCACAAAGCAGGAAACACCACACTTTTGGCCTGATGCCTGACATTTACAAAGCTGGCTAGAAATTAGGCTTTTATTTTGCCCCTTTACCATATTGAAATGGTTAAGGCCTCAACAATGTACTACTCCTTCCTTGTTAGGATGTAATGCCCCAGGGGAATATTTCCCAATCAGAAGGCAGTTGATAGGCAGCAGTAGCTTAGTAGTCCCCCCCTTACTACCTGAGTGACTTTGGATAAATTATTTCCTCATCTGTAAATAAGAAGGTTGAACTAAATACAAGGTCCCCTCAAGTTCTAGACCCTAGCATCGGTTTGACTAGAAAGTCTTAGCAATTCTATATATTGATGGAGTAAGGGACAACATGGCAGAATAAAGAACTGGGCATGAAGCTGGGAAGACCATTGGTCAAGTCCTGCCTATGATGATATTGGCCTTAGAACCTGGGCAAGTCACTTGACCTCCCATTGATCCTAAACAATTCTCCATGACTGTAAGTTGCAGAGAAATCTCTATCTGCCTTGGTATGAAAAGATTCTCGTTGGGAGGTCTCTACTCTCATGATATTACAGATTAGATAAAATATAAAATAAGATAACTGAGCATGGTGGCACATGCCTGTAATCCTTGCTACTGGGGGAAGCTGAGACTAGTTGATCACTTGAAGGAGGTAGGGAGGAAGAAAAGGGCAGTGCTGGGGGAGGAGGGAAGGAAGGAAGTGAGAGAGAAAGAAAGAAAGAAAGAAAGAAAGAAAGAAAGAAAGAAAGAAAGAAAGAAGGAAGGAAGGAAGGAAGGAAGGAAGGAAGGAAGGAAGGAAGGAAGGAAGGAAGGAAGGAAGGAAGGAAGGAAGGAGGGAAGGAGGGAAGGAAGGAAGGAAGGGAAAGAAAGGAAGAAAGAAAGGAGGGAAGAAAGGAAGAAAGAAAGAAAGAGAAGGGAAAGAGATACAGAGAGGGAGAGAGATGGAGAGAGATGGGGGGAAGGAGAAGGAGAGACAGACAAATGGAGATAGAAAGAGACAGAAAATAATACCAAGAGAGTTTCTTCCTCTGTAAAATTAGGGGTTTGAATTAGATAATTTCTAAGGATCTTTATGCTGCTGACCCATTATGATTTTCCAAGAGAAATTTTTAAAAAGTAGGTCTTCCCCCCACATCCCCATAGTTAGTCCTATCCTTATTGTGTGCTTAGCCTCTACTTCTTTCAATTGGGATTAAGTAACTTGCCCAGAGTCACACAGGCTAGTAAGTGTTATGCTGAGGTCAGATTTGAACTCAGGTCCTCCTGACTCTGGGGCTGGTATGCTATCCACTGCGCCATTAGCTTCCCCTTAGCCTCTACTTCTTGACAGCTTTATTTTAACCTTTGTGCTAGTGTCTCATCTGGTATAGATGCTTCCCTTTTTATTTTTTATTTATCAAAGATGAGAGGGACTCCTGTTTGAATGAAGTGTTAGGACATTCTTGCTTCATGTAATCAACATGATCAATCATAGTTTCAATACAGTCCATTCAATTCTACCCAACAAAGATATGTGGGAGGCTATGTGAGCTCATAGATAGAACACTAGCCAGAAATATCTAGGTTTGAATTCTGCCTCTGAGTTTGAATTGCTCATGCTGGGTGAGACACCACCTCTCTGCCTCTGTTTCCTCATCTGTAAAATAAGGATCATAACAGCCCCTACCTTAAGGAGCTTTGATGAGGATCAGATCAGAGAATATATTAAACCTCTTAGTAAATCTTAAAGTTCTACGTAAATGTCAAATATTATTAGGTACTTACTATTGGCAGAAGCACAGTGATAAGGGAAAACATGAAGGCAAGAGAGATCGATGAAGAAAATTTGCAAAATAAGTTCCATAGAACAGACTTTTGTAAGTCAAATAGCCACTCTCAGCCGTTTAGTAGTTTAAGATTTTCAGAGAAGGGGCACCCTTAAAGGGAAGTTCGCCTGCATTTATACTAGTAAAGAAATGTCTTGTTTTCCCTACAAAGTCCTACTTAGTTTTGTGGGACAGAACCATGCCATGCAGCCTCACATTGGCTGAAGCGCCATTCACCAACTTAGGTGCTGCAGTTCTTGCCAGCTGTGCTATTTTCAAATCATTTTAAGTCATTTAAAATTATTAGGGTAATTTTAATAGCCAGTGCCCCCCGAGGCCAAGTAGCAAACAGAACAATTTGGAACAAATTGAATAAATAAAATAAAAGAGGAAATAAATGAGACAATAGTCCAGGAAAGATGAAAAAAAAAATCAGTCTGATAGCAAAGCCGTACTTTTGTTTTCAAATGCCGTGAATCTTTTTAACGACTCAGCTGGTGTACCTGGAATGACTAGATTTACAATAAGGCAGGAGGGGCAGCTGCTTACAATAGTGTGAATGGAGGGCCACCAAGAAGGTTCTCTTGCCCTCTCATTTGCCCACTCCTTCTACTTTGAGGACATATAAATTGTACAGAGATTCATTCCTTTGTTTCCTGTGAGTTGAACAACAAACATTTATTAGATGCTTACTATATTCCAGGCACTATGCTAAGCCCTGGGGATACAAAAAAAAAAAAAGGCCAAGAAACACCTCCCTTCCTCTCTGTCCCCTAATGAAAAGCTCCATTATCCCTGCTCCTGGGGAGCACATATTCTAAATGAGAAACAACACGTAAACATTTGCTGTTGTTTTTCAATTATTTTCAGTTGTGTCCAACTCTTCGTGACCCCATTTGTGGTTTTCTTGGCAAAGATACTGGAATAGTTCGCCATTTCCTTCTCCTGCTCATTTTATAGGTGAGGAAACTGAGGCCAGTAGATTAAGTGACTTGCCAAGGGTCACACAGCTGAAGTATCTGAGACCAGATTTGAACTCAGTAAAACGAGTCTTTCTGACTTGCAGGCCTGGCACTCTATTCACTGTACCACCTAGCAACCTATGTAAATGTTTAGATACATACGATAGTCTGAAAGAGTCAGCCAGTTAGCAGCTGTTATTGCTGTTCACCCTCTGTTCTCAAAGCGGACCAATGACATCAGGGGGTGATGTCTTGACTTGTACTAAGAAAGGCCTCCTGCCGACAGTGAAAGATGAGCTGTGTCTTGAAGGAAGCTTGGGAAAGTAAGGGGAAGAGGTGAGGGGTAAAACAGTGCAGGAATGGGGGAAGCCAGTGCTTAGGCTGAGAGAGGACAGCTAGTGTCATTTGAATGGCCAAAGTAACCAGATGGCAGAATGTGTGGAGGTGAGTAATGTGCAAAAAGACTAGAAAGGTAGGATGGGACCAAGTTATGAAAAGCTTTAAATGTCAAAAAGAGGGATTTGTTTTTGATCCTGATGGCAGTGTGGAACCACTGGAGCTTCTCAAGCAAGGTGGTGACATGATCAGACCTATTTCTGCTTTAGAAAAGTTACCTTGGAAACTGAGGAATGGAAGCTGATTGGAATGAGTAGATACTTGAACTGGTTGAAAAGGAGGCCAGTTAGAAGGCTGTTGCAGTAGCCCAGGTGAGAGATAAGAACCTTAATAAGAGTTGTGGCTGTTTGAGTGGAGAGAAGGGAATATATAACAGAGATATTATAAGGGTAAAATAAAGAATAAAGAGTTTTCAATGGACTAAATGCATAGGGTAAGTGACAATTAGTACTTGGGAGTAACACCATCGCTGTGGAACAGGAGTTGACAAACTATAGACAGAGGACCAAATACTTCCACCTTTCTTCGTAATCTAATAATGGGTTTTACATTTTAAAATTCAGTTTTATTGTTTTTAAAAATGTAAAAATCACTCTTAGCTCACAGCTAGATGTACACAGATACCAGCAGGATTTTGCCCTCTACCATAATTTGCCAACCCCTGGCCTAGGAGATGGAAGAGTCGGGGTACACTTGAAAGGGAGGTTCAGTAGAGAGAGTAATTTTGGGGAAAGAATGAGTTTTGTCATGAACTTATTGAGTTGAGACGTCCAAAAGTCAGGTGGAGATGTGTGACTAGCTCATAGAGAGGCTGGAGTTAGATCATATATAGATCTGTAAATCATCCAATAAATAAATAAAAATGCTGCTCTATAATAATAAATAAAAGTGTTCCTTTAGGCCATCCAAGTGAGATTTCTAGAATAGAGTGAAAAGGAGACATGAAGGACAGAGCTTTAGAGAACACCTGTGCTTAGATGGTATGACATGGATACAGCAAAGGAGACAGAGAATGGGCAAGTTTCCCAGCCTGGAAGAGGTGATGCATTACATCCTGGAAGCTGCATGGTAAAATAGAAGGAACACTGGATTTTGATGCTTAAGATGTGTGTCCAAATCTCAGCTTTGCTACTTGCTGCCTGTGTGACTTTGGGCATCTTACTTAAGCAAAGTACTATAGGATGAATCCTGGATTTAGAGTTGAAGGATATGAATCTGAATGATGGCTCTGAAAGTTACTATCTATGTGACTCTGGGCAAATCACCTCACCTCTCTGGGTCTCACTTACCTTATCTGAAAAATGGAGGAATTAGACTAGATGACTTCTGAGGCTCCTTCCAGCTATAGATCTAAGATCCTGTAATTTTTTACCTGTAATTTTCATATATTTTCCTAGAAGCAGGATTTTCAGGGTGATGCTATAGAAATAATGAAATGGGTTGCTCCTACAGAGTGGATAAGAAAGGGTGCCTGGCCACTGAAAGTCTCTCAAAAGGGTCTAGAGAAAGAAGGATCATGATACCAATAGCTAATTTGGCTTCTTTAAACCTTGCCCAAGGTACCATGCCAGTTGGGGAACCGTACAAACTAACAATAAAAAACCAGGCTTGAGAGTTGAGGCATAATTCCCTTGGCTTTCTCATTTATGCTCATGGGCTCAGTCTTGGCAGCTTTCCCAAGAGCAAGGATCCTCTGCTTTCAGCCTGGGTGTGGCTGAGAACGAACGGAGGACTCTGCAAAATCCGGCCAGGGCATCCATGAGCGGATGCCATGATGTCACTTGATCAAAGAGGACATGGCTGTTAATGTACCCGGGCACGCTTGATGCGGAAATGAGTCACATCACGGCAGCATCAGCGGAAACTATAACAAAACTCTATAGCCATCTCAGAAGTGGAGAGGAGGTTGGCAAATAGCCAGGAAAAGACATGGCGGGTGCCAGATTCCCATTAGAAGAATGCTTTCACAGTCAGGCCTTTTGCTATAACTGTCTGTCCCCCCCCCCCTTTTTTTTTTCTCTCTCTCTCTCCCTCTCTCTTTTAAGCCGGTTTTTTCCTATTGTAAATAATTCCCTTAAATGAGATTCGTTGTCTCCCACTGCAGACAACAGGCCCATTGAGATCTTTCAATGTGAATGAAAGGGATACAGGCATGCAATGCACAGGATAGATGTGAAGAGGGAGTCCAATCTAGCATGTGTAAGGCAGGAAGTAATCAGGTAATCTTGCGTGACGGTCAATCATTACTAGCACTCATAAGAAAAGAAAGAAAAACTTGTGGATGCGGAGGGCTGTGTGTGTACTTTCCAAAACCTTTAGTAGCAGGAGAAAGGGGTAAATTTTCATGTGGACTTATCATACTTTCTGGAATAGTTAAGTGGCATGATGGATAGAGTACTGGGTCTGGAGTCAGGAAGATCTGAATTCAAATCTAACTTCAGGAACTTTCTAGCTGTGTAACCCTGGGGAAGTCAGTTAATCCTGCTTGCCTCGGTTTCCTCATCTATAAAATAATCTGGAGAAGGAAATGGCAAACCACTCCAGTATATTTACCAAGAAAATCCCAGGTGGGGTTATGAAGAGTCAAATATGACCAAAAAACCAACAATCAACAAAATCATACTTTCTTCTGAATTCGAGACATTATACGTGTACTATGTAGGATCATTGACTTAGAGTTGGAAAGGACTCCAGAGGTCATCTAGTTCAGCACTTCTTAAACTCTGTGACCCACAGTTTAAGAAGTGCTGAAAAGGTTGCAAATGGAAAAAGTTTAAGAAGTCCTCATTTCTAATCCCATCCTCTCATCTTAACAGATAAGGACACCTAGGCCCAGGTTAGGTTAAGTGATTTTCTCAAAGTCATACAGACAGCAAACATCAGAGGCTTGATCTGGACCTAGGTCTTAAGCAGTGATCTTTCCACCTTAAATGCCGAATATTCTAAATTTGTGTATGTGTAACATCTCTCTCACTAGCTTAGGGCCTCCTCAAAGCTCCTTCTAGCAACAAACCTTGACTAATTTGTGTCTCTACCAGACTCTTCAGAGAACAGTGTTTGCTTAATAAGTGGTGGTTGAGGAGTACCTAGGTGGTAGAGTAGATAGAGTGCTGGCCCTGAGGTCAGGAAGATCTGAGTTCAAATCCAGCCTCAGACACTTGACACTTACTAGTTTGTGTGACATCGCAAATGCCTGGCAAAAATAAATGAATGAATGAAAAAGTAAATGGTGGTTGAAAGAATGGTGGAACTAGAGTTGGGTGGGTCCTATTTCTCTCCCATCTCTCTTGTACTACATTTTCTACCTCCAGCTTGTAGTGGTGAACAGATGTAAGGATCAATTGGAAATGTTTTGTTCCTCCCACTGTCTTTTATAGCAGTATTTAGAAATAGCAAGATGTTGGAGTGGATAGAGCTGGATCTGGAGTCAGAAACACCTGAGTTCAAATCTGACGTCAGACACTTAGCTGTAAAACCCACAGCAAGTCACTTAATCTTTCTCAGCCTCAGTCCCCTCAAATGTAAAACAAGGATAATAATATTATCTACCTCCCAGGGTTGCTGTAAGTTTAAAATGAGGTAAGTGCTTTGCAAATATTGAAGCACTATGCAAATGTTAGCTCTTATTATATATTAATCTCTTAACTTTGAGACAGATCTTTTAAACTACATAGCTTCCTACGAACTATTTGCCCTGAAAAGTAGTGTGTTGTAGTGGTACCAGTAATGGATTTGAATTAGAGAATCCAGGCTCCCAACTCACCTTTATGATTTATTACTCATGTGACTTCACCATTCTGGGTACTTCCTCATCTATAAAATGAGTGCCTTGGATTGGATGATCAGTGAAGTCCCTTCCTAGCTCTAAAATGGGTGGATGACTAAATCAATGAGATAAGGATTAGAGCAACTGGAGTGTGGAATTTGGTACCCAAAAAGACAGAGTGGAGGACATGCTTGATATGGAGTCAGGGGTTCGAATCTTGGTGTAATACTTACTACCTGTGTTAGCTTTCTTGGATTCTGTTTACTCACCTACATAAGGAAAGGATTGGGAAAGTTTTCTTGTAAGGTCCTTTTGAGCTCTAATTCTGTGATCATATGATATCTTTTGCCTTTGAATGCTCAGTGTCTAGCAGAGTATATTCCATATAATAGGTTTTTTGAATGGAATAGAATAGAATTTATTCACTAAGAAACTTCTTTCTAGAATGACTTAAAAAAATACCTGCTGGAATGAATTGATAAATCCCCTAGTTGTGGCTGTGTTTATGTGGTTCAGATAGACCCAGATATGGTGGAACTAATTTTTCTGGTCTGACTCTTTGTGACTCCACAGACTTGTCCATAGGTTTTTCTTGGCAAAGATGCTAGAATGGTTTGCCATTTCCTACTCCCGTGTGTTCCCATTTTACAAATGAAGAACTGAGACAAATTAAGTGACTTACTAGTTAAGTCTGAAAGGGATTAAGTCTGGAACAAAGAAAGCACTTATGCAATGTTTTTCATTCATTCATTAATTCATTCATTCATTGTACAGTATCACTTTGCATATCTTCATACATGGGGACTGGGCATAATCTTTTCATGTAAAAGTTAGGACCCTTCTACTGCAGGAGGAAAAGGACTAGGGAGGCATTGCTGTGATAGCTTTCATAGTGTAATATTTTCCCCAAACCTTTGGTGGGACTTACTAATTTTAAGTATTTCATTTGACTCTCAGGAACTATTGGGTACTGGTGAGGGAGACAACCTGAACTTTTCAGGCCTTCTTTAAAGAGAATTCTGGGGGAAATCATAGACCTAGAAAGACAAGAGCAGAAGAGACAGAAATGCTGTGTTTATTGATTCATCAGCAACTATAGGACAGAAGTTCTGATTTGGAAAACACAAACTGGTCAGCTTTGCTCACATTCATGCACCCTACCATTTGAAGGAATGAGCCAGAGGCAAAGGTCTTCAAATGTGCTGGTGACTCTCATTTAAATTTTTGCATTTGCACATAATTCAATTTCTTCTATCCAACTAAAGCAAGCAGCAGAAATGCCCAAAGACAGGGAGGAGATTTACAGAAATTAGTGACATGAATTCACCTCTCTACACTGGAGCTGCAGCAAGTTCAGAAACCCATCTGGAAGCTTTAACTTAGGAAGAGTGCAGCTGCCCATATCCCAAGGAAATCCAACTGTATGGACCAGATATCCTGATTGTGGAAGGTATACTTCTTCAGGCTCCTAAGTCATTGTTGTAGAATACATTGAAGGCAATTAACCCTTCTTATAAGACTTACTGGTAACTAGGACTTAGTAATTAGACCAATCTAGGGGCCAGCCTCTATCTTCTTAGAAGTCTGCCGTTAACAATAAACCTGCCTCAAATTTTACTTAATAAAAGTGAGAAAATAGGATCTAGCTTCCCTTTGATTCCTCTCTTCTCCAAGGTACTACCACAGGTACTACAAGAACTACCCACATTAACAATTGTGAAACATAGATCCTACTGTATCACTTTCCTGCTGAAAAATCACCAGTGGCTCCCTATTACCTCTGCGAAAAAAAATATATATAAAATGTCTCAGCATAATATTTAAAGCCCTAAAGCTTTTGGTTCTCTCCTACCTTCTCAGGATAGGGCTCTGGGCCTGGAGTCAGGAAGACCTGAGTCAAATCCAGCCTTAGACACTTACAAGCTGTGTGGCCTCGGGCAAATCACTTGACCCTGTTTGCCTAGGAGGCAGTTAGGTGGTTCAGTGGCTAGAGCTTTGGGCCTGGAATCAGAAAGACCTGAGTTCAAATTTGGCCTCAGACACTTACAAGCTGGGTGCCTCTGGGCAAATCTACTTAACCTCTGTTTTGCCTTAATCCATTAAAGAAGGAAATAACAAACCATTCCAATATCTTTGCAAAGAAAATCCCATGGACATTATGGTCCTCGGGGTCACAAAGGATCAGACATGACTGAACAACAAAATCCCTTCTCAGACTTAGTCCACATTCCTCCTTTCACATACTCTGAATTCCAGTAAAACTTACATAATAGCAAAGTCTTTACCATCTTATCTCCATTACTGGTCTTTACTCCATTTGCAGTCTCATCTCTTGGGGTTTTTAGCTTCCTTTAGAACTCGGCTCAAATGCCATCTTCTTGTTGTTTTTCAGGTGTTTCAGTAATGTCCAACTATTCATGACCCCATTTTGGCGTTTTCTAGCAAAGATAGTGGAGTGGTTTGCCATTTCCTTCTCCAATCATTTTACATATGAGAAAATTGAGGCAAATAGGTTTAAGTGACTTATCCAGGATTGTACAGATAGTAAGTGTCTGAGGCCAAATTTGAACTCGGGAAGATGAATCTTCCTGACTCCAGACCTTAACCCGGAAAAGTCACTTAACCCTCTTTGCTCCAGTTTCCTCATCTGTAAAATGAGAAGGAAATGGCAAACCATTTCAGTATCTTTTCCAAGAAAACCCCAAACGAGGTCACAAAGGGTCAAACATGACTGAAACAACTAAACAAAAATGAGAATCATTATAGTGTCTACACCATAGGGTTGTTGGGAAGATAAAATGAGATAATAAACTATAAACTTTTAAATGTTATTAGCTATACTATGTAAGGAAAACCACTGTGTTACAGAAAGGTTGATTTGGTGTTTACAGTCATTTTTTTTAATTTTAATTTTTTTAAATTTTTTTCCATATGCTTTTGAGTTGAAAATTTTTCTCCATTTTCTCCCCCCACCCTCCCAAGACGGCACAAATTCTGACATAGGCTTTACTTTTACATACCCATTAAACATATTTTCACATTAGTGAAGTTGTAAGTAAAAATTAAATCCAATAGGAGGAACCATCAGAAAGATAAAACAAAACTCAACAGAAGGTAAAAATAAGTGAGCGCAATTCGACTTCCATAGTTCTTTCTTTGGATGTGGACAGCATTTTCCATCCTGAGGCCTCTGGAGATGTCTTAGATCCTTGTAATGCTGAGAAGGGTTCAGTTTAACATTCTTGGTCATTGCATAACGTGGCTGCTATTATGTACAAAGTCCTCTTGGTTCTGCTCACTTCACTCAGCATCAGACCATATAAGTTTTCCCAGGTTTTTCTGAAGTCAGCCTGTTCATCATTTCTTATAGCACAATAGTATTCCATTACATTCATATACCACAACTTGCTCAGCCATTCCCCAATTGATGGGCATCCTCTCAATTTCCAATTCTTTGCCACCACAAAAAGAGCTGCTATGAATATTTTTGTACATGTGGGTCCTTTTCCCATTTGTTTGATCTCTTTGGGATATAGCCCTAGAAGTGCTATTGCTGGATCAAAGGGTATGCACATTTTTGTAGCCCTTTGGGCATAGCTCCAAATTGTTCTCCAAAATGGTTGGATCATTTCACAACTCCACCAACAATGTATTAGTGTTCCAATTTTCCCACATCTCTCCAACATTTATCATTTTCCTGTTTTGTCATGTTGGCCAATCTGATAGGTGTGATGTGGTACCTCAGAGTTGTTTTGATTTGCATTTCTCTAATCAATAACGATTTAGAGCATTTTTTCATATGACTATAGATGGCTTTAATTTCTTCATCTGAGAACTGTCTGTTCATATCCTTTGACCATTTATCAATTGGGGAATGGCTTGTGTTCTTATAAATTTGTCTTAATTCTCTATATATTTTAGAAATGAGGCCTTTATCAGAGAGACTGGTTGTAAAAATTCTTTCCCAATTTTCTACCTTCCTTCTAATCTTAGTTGCATTGGCTTTGTTTGTGCAAAAACTTTTCAATTTAATGTAATCAAAATTATCCATTTTGCTTTTCATAATGTTCTCTATCTCCTGTTTGGTCATGAATTCTTCTGTTCTCCATAGATCTGATAGGTAAACTATTCCTTGTTCTCCCAGTTTACTTATGGTATCAGCCTTTATATCTAAGTCCTGAACCCATTTTGACTTTATTTTGGTATATGGTGTGAGATTTGGGTCTATGCCTAGTTTCTGCCATACTCTTTTCCAGTTTTCCCAGCAGTTTTTTTCAAAGAGTGGGTTCTTATCCCAGAAGCTGGGGTCTTTGGGTTTATCAAATAATAGATTACTATAGTCATTGACTACTGTGTCTTGCATATTTAACCTATTCCACTGATCCACCTCCCTATTTCTTAGCCAGTACCAAGCAGTTTTGATGATTGCTGCTTTATAATACAATTTAAGATCTGGAATTGCTAGGCCACCTTCCCCTGCATTTCTTTTCATTAGTTCCTTTGATATTCTGGACCTTTTGTTTTTCCAAATGAATCTTGTTATTATTTTTTCTAACTCTATAAAATAATTTTTTGGTAGTTTGATTGGTATGGCACTGAATAAGTAAATTAGCTTAGGTAGGATTGTCATTTTTATTATATTAGCTCGGCCTACCCATGAGCAACTGATGTTTTTCCAATTATTTAGATCTGATTTTATTTGTGTGAAAAGTGTTTTGTAATTGTGTTCATAGAGTTCCTGGGTTTGTTTCGGGAGGTAGACTCCTAAATATTTTATAATGTCTACAGTAAGTTTAAATGGGATTTCTCTTTCTATCTCTTGCTGTTGGGCTTTGTTGGTAATATATAGAAATGCTGATGATTTATGTGGGTTTATTTTATAGCCTGCAACTTTGCTAAAGTTGTTTATTATTTCAAGTAGTTTTTTACTTGATTCTCTAGGATTCTCTAAGTATATCATCATGTCATCTGCAAAGAGTGATAGCTTTGTTTCTTCTTTGCCTATTCTAATGCCTTCAATTTCTTTTTCTTCTCTTATTGCTAAAGCTAAGGTTTCCAGTACAATATTGAATAACAGTGGTGATAATGGACATCCTTGTTTCACCCCCGATCTTATTGGAAATGCTTCTAGCCTGTCCCCATTACATATAATGCTTGCTGAAGGTTTTAGATATATGCTATTTATTATTTTAAGGAAGACTCCATTTATACCTATGCTTTCTAGTGTTTTTAATAGGAATGGGTGTTGTATTTTATCAAAAGCTTTTTCTGCATCTATTGAGATGATCATGTGGTTTCTGTTGGTTTTGTGTTGATATGCTCAATGATGCTGATAGTTTTCCTAATATTGAACCAACCCTGCATTCCTGGTATAAATCCTACCTGGTCATAGTGTATTATTCTTGTGATAAGTTGCTGCAATCTACTTGCTAGTATTTTGTTTAAAATTTTTGCATCTATATTCATTAGAGAAATTGGTCTATAATTTTCTTTCTCTATTTTGACTCTTCCTGGTTTAGGTATCAACACCATATTTGTATCATAAAAAGAATTTGGTAAGACTCCTTCTTCACCTATTTTCCCAAATAGTCTATATAGTATTGGAATTAATTGTTCTTTAAATGTTTGATAGAATTTGCATGTAAATCCATCTGGCCCTGGAGATTTTTTCCTAGGGAGTTCATCAATGGCTTGTTCAATTTCTTTTTCTGAGATGGGGTTATTTAAGTATTTTACTTCCTCTTTGGTTAATCTGGGCAATTTATATTTTTGTAAATATGTATCCATTTCACTAAGATTGTCAAATTTGTTGGCATATAGTTGGGCAAAATAATTCCTAATTATTGTTTTAATTTCCTCTTCCTTGGTGGTAGCTTCCCTTTTCATTCTTGATACTAGTAATTTGGTTTTCTTCTTCTTTCTTTTTTTTAAATTAAATTAACCAAAGGCTTATCTATTTTATTGGTTTTTTCATAAAACCAGCTCTTAGTTTTATTTATTAGTTCAATAGTTTTCTTAATTTCAATTTTATTAATTTTTCCTTTGGTTTTCAATATTTCTAATTTGGTGTTTAGTTGAGGATTTTTAATTTGTTCTTTTTCTAGTTTTTTTAGTTGTATGCCCAATTCATTAATCTCCTCTTTTTCTATTTTATTTATGTAAGCATTTAGAGATATAAAACTTCCCCTAAGAACTGCTTTCGCTGCATCCCATAGGTTTTGGTATGTTGTCTCATTATTGTCATTCTCTTGAATGAAATTATTGATTGTTTCTATGATTTGTTGTTTGACCCAATCATTTTTTAGGATTAGATTATTTAGTTTCCAATTATTTTTTAGTCTATCTTTCCATGGCCCTTTATTACATATAATTTTTATTGCATCATGATCTGAAAAGGATGCATTTAATATTTCTGCCTTTCTGCATTGGATTGTGAGGTTTTTATGCCCTAGTACATGGTCAATTTTTGTGTATGTGCCATGTACTGCTGAGAAAAAAGTATATTCCTTTCTATCCCCATTCAGTTTTCTCCAGACAGCTATCATACCTAACTTCTTTTAATGCTTTATTCACCTCCTTAAGTTTTTTCTTGTGTATTTTGTTGTTAGACTTATCTAGTGCAGAGGGGGAGGTTCAGGTCCCCCTAGTATAGTTTTGCTGTCTATTTCTTCCTGTAACTCCCTGAACTTCTCCTGTAAGAATTTGGATGCTATACCATTTGGTGCATATATATTTAGTAATGATATTACTTCATTGTCTATGGTGCCTTTTAGCAGGATGTAGTTTCCTTCCTTATCTCTTTTGATTAGATCTATTTTTGCTTTTGCTTTGTCTGAGATCAGGATTGCTACCCCTGCTTTTTTTACTTCAGCTGACGCATAATATATTCTGCTCCAGCCTTTTACCTTTACCCTGTATGTGTCACTCTTTTTCAAATGTGTTTCCTGTAAACAACATATTGTAGGATTATGGTTTTTAATCCATTCTGCAATCCATTTCTGTTTTATGGGAGAGTTCATCCCATTCACATTCACAGTTATGATTACTATCTGTGTCTTTTTCTCCATCCTTTTCCCCCATTTATGCTTTTTTTCTCCTTTTTCCTTTCTCCCCTTCACTAGTGTTTTGCTTTTGACCACGCCTCCTTCAGTCCCTTCCCCCTTTTATTATCCCTTTCCCTTTTCTTCCCCTTTAGTCTTACTGCTGCTTCCCTCCCTTCTTTCCCCCCTCTTTTCTTTCCCCCTCCCTTTTCTTTCCCCTTTTCCCTCCTACTGCCTATAGGGCAAGTTAGATTTCTATACCTAACTGATTATTTATGCCCTTCTTGAGCCAAATCTGATGAGAGTAAGGTTCAAACAATGCTCCCCCCCCCTTCTTTCCCTCTGCTGTAATAGGATTTTGTGTCTTTTCCTGTAATGTAATTTACCCTTGTCTGCCTCCTCCTTTCTCAGTACATTTTCTAAGATTAGATTGATCCACTTATTTGGATCCATTTAACCCACTTGATTAGATTTTTTTTTATCATTACATCAAAGTCAACTAATATCCACCCTCTTTATGTATACTCCTTTAACAAGGTGTAATAACAATACAGTTCTCAAGGGTTGCAAGTCTCATATTCCCTTGTAGGGGTTTAAACAGCCCCCCCCTTATTAACAACATATTGTATCCTTCTGTCCCATTTACCTTTTTAAGTCCTTCTTGAGTCCTGTACTTGAAGATCAAATTTTTTGTTGAGCTCTGGTCTTTTTATCAGGAAAGTTTGGAAGTCTCCTATTTCATTGAATATCCACCTCCTCCCTTGAAAAATGATGCTCATTTTTGCTGGGTAATTGATCCTTGGCTGCATTCCAAGCTCCTTTGCCTTATGAATATCATGTTCCATGCCCTGCGTCTTTTAATGTAGAAGCTGCAAGGTCCTGTGTAATCCTGACTGTGGTTCCATGATATTTAAATTCTTTCTTTCTGGCTGCTTGCAGCACCTTCTCTTTCATCTGGTAATTTTGGAATTTTGCTATTATATTTCTTGGGTTGTCAATTTGGGATCTCTTTCAGGTGGTGATCGGTGGATTCTTTCTATGGTTATTTTCCCTTCTGGTTCTAGGACTTCTGGGCAGTTTTCCTTTATGATTTCCTGAAAGATACTGTCCAGGCTCTTTTTTTTCATCATGATTTTCAGGTAGTCCAATAATTTTTAAATTGTCTCTCCTGAGTCGATTTTCCAGGTCGGTTGTTTTACTGATGAGGTATTTTACATTTTCATCTTTTTTCATTTTTTTGTTTCTGTTTGACTGATTCTTGCTCTCTCATAGAGACATTAGTTTCCATTTGTCCAATTCTAGTTTTTAACAGATTGTTTTCTTCTGTTAGTTTTTGTACTTCCTTCTTCAACTGGCCAATTGTGTTTTTTAGGGACTTGTTTTCTTCAGTGTATTTTTTTTCCAATTGGCCAATTGTATTTTTGAAGGACTCTTTACCTCTCTCATTTGACTATTAAAGTCCTTCTTGAGCTCTTCTAAGAAGGCTTTTTGGGCTTCAGACCAGTTCATATTCCCTTTTGTTGTTGCAGATGTGGGTTTGTTGACAATGTTGTCCTCTTCAGAATTTCTGTCTTGATCTTCACTCTTCTCATAATATGAATCTATGGTACGTTTCTTTTTACTCATGTGTTTCTTTATTCCCTGGCCTTTAAAGAGATTGAGCTCTCCTGCTGGGGAACAGAGGGTACTGACCCAAGCTTCTTGTGTTGGGAGCCTAGGTCTTGGTCACTGGCTTTGTGTCTGGGGCCTCTTATGCTGGAATTGGAGGCTGTAGGTTTCTGGCAGCTTACCTGTGTTGGGCTGGAATCAGCAAGGCTGGAACTTTCAGGCAATTCTAGGTTGCCTGCTTTTCCTTTCCTTTAGCTTTCTTCAGCTCCTTTTAGATGGGTGCTGCAGGTGTTTATCTGCCTGGGGCCCCCTGCAGTGTTGTCTCCCTCTTTCTGCTAATGCCGGGAGATTCCTTTGCGTGGAGTGCCAGACTCCTGGTGGTTTTCTGAGCTGGTTTCCACCGGTTCCCCGCCCTCACTGAGGCACGGAGGTCCAGGTGTTGGTGTTTGCCTGCTCTACCACCTGGGCTTCAGGATTTCTTCACAATTGGAGGCTTCAGGGCTCCTACAGCTCACCTGGTGTTGGGTTGGAATCAGCAAGGCGGGCTTTAGGAAGCCTTTAGGTTGTTTTCTTCACCTCCTTTCAGATGAATGCAGGGTACTTATCGCCTGGGGCCCCTGTTTTTGCTGAGGCACTGGGAGACCCATTTGCTGGGCTGCTGCACTGCTGCTCCTGTCTTTCTTCTAGTTCAGGTGTTCCAGGGTTTTTTTTTTCTGGGGTGATATTTTCTGGGTTTTCAGAGGTTGATAGGGGAGAGTGAGAGCCACTACCTTTTCACTCCGCCATCTTGGCTCCTGGAAGCAGAACTGTTTCCAGTCATTTTAATTACTGAAGTCCATATATGTTGGTTGAGTCACTTTCCCTCTTTAGGCCTTATTTTATTCATCTGAAAAACGAAAGCGTTGGAAAGATGATAGCTAAGGTCAGATTCAGAGAAGTACAAAATTTTAGAACTTGACAGTAAGTTGGCACCTATCAAGTCTAACTCACACCCAAAAGGAATCCTTACTATAACATACCCAACAAATGGCCATTCAGCCTCTTCTTGAAGACCACCAGAGAGAAGATTGGTAACTTCCAGAGGCAGGTTCACAATTTTACTACTACAACATCTATACCATAAAAATGAACAATTTGGAAAGACTAAGGAACTCTGATCCAAAGATTCTGAATCTGCAAGACTACAATTTCTCTGATTTTAAGGGAAAATAGTAGATATTGAGCCACTGGACAGCCATGGCCTTAACATTGGTGGATAATAGTATTTTGGGATAGAAAGGATTAGAAGAAGGCATCTAGTTTAATCCTCTACCTATTAAATAATCCCAAATCAATGAGTATACATGTATTTTTTAATTCTATGGGGAAAGAAATTACATCAGTTTCCTTGATAGAACTTAATACACTGTCTTATTTTATTTTTTTCTTCTGATCAACCATATAGGGTTAAGGGATGAAGCTTTTGTCCTGGCTCTGAAGATATCCCTGTGTGCACTATGGGAATGGATATTTTCATTTCATCCTTAATTTTGATACTAGACGGAGAGTACTTTGCCTTGTCTCCCTCCAGCTACTTGACCCTCTTCTCTCCTGTAGGTTTGGTTGAAGAATTCTTTTTTTTTTTCCTCTGTAGGAAATTGTCTCCAGGAACTCTTCCACTAGATGGCTTGTACTTAGTGCCTAGGCCACTGCATCTCTTTATCTCTTCTCCCCTAGCTGTGCTTTTGAGGCTTCTACTGCCACTTTCTGCTTCCTGCCTATAAAGCTTAGAGGTTTCTTGGGGAAGACTGTGTAAAGAGGGTACATTCTCTATGCGTATCTCTCTCCTCTCTGATTTTTGACCCTTCTCCGTTCAACTTCTTGCCAAATCTGTCTTCTCAAATCTATAACTGTTATTCACTAAATCATCACCACCTCTCTAACCCTAGACTCCGCTTTCAACAAGCTGTTTTCAATGAGCCCCCAGTCAACAAGGAGATGTGATTAATGTCTCAAATGAAGAGTCCTTGGGTATGTTCAACATTTTTATAGGGAAATATATTTACGGGATTGTCGCTCCTTATTAAATTGACAAGGCTTTGTGATGCTGTGTCCTCTTACACTTCCAAACACTATTCTGCTCTGGGGCTCACATGATTTTGAAACTGTAAAATTCAAGCCTGATACCCTGTCTTCTGGTAGGTGAGTAGGAGAGGGAGGAGTACAGAATGGAGAAAGGAGAAAGAAAAAAAATTGAAGTGGACACATGAAATAAGGGAAATCATCTACTGTGTTTCCTTCTCCTATCCCCATCACTTACTTTCTGATGCTTCAAATGTATTTAGAATCCTAAGTGAAAATGATATCTCCCTGCCGTGTTATTAAGGAACACACATGTGTGTGTTTTTTTTTAATTGAACTTCATACTTTATTAATTATTCCAGTGCACTGTTATTATAAACTGTTGTTGATTATCTGATTCTTCTGGGCATACAAGCAATGCCAGAATGTCAGTTTTACATTAAAAGGATGCAGTTTATGAAAACTAAATACAGAAATAAAGTATGTGTTTAATTAAGGCTTTCATCTTCCCTGAGCCCATTTTTTAAAAGTGGGAGGGGGAACTGAATGCCCATAGGGGTTGATAGTATTTTCCAAAAATGATTCCTATTCCTATAATATATATTAGCAAACATCCGTTTGTGTTTGTAATTAACTTTAATGGGTTGATATTATTTTACCTCTCTTGATTGTATGTTCCATTCCAGATATCTGTGAAACTGTTGGTACCATCTATATTATAGTCTTCCTGGATTTAAAAACAAAATTAAACAAAATAAGACTATATGCTCAGCAAGAAGTATTAAGAAACTATCCTAACAGAGGAATGAGGGAAGAGGGTAGGATGATATTAACATTACCATCAAAATATTTACTAACATTCTGAAATGAAAGCTTAATGGTAAGGAATAACATTAAAGTAATTAATAACTATAAAATACTAATCTTTAACAATCACTATTTTGAAAATATAAAATGGACAATAACAGATTTGGAAAGTATTCTAACAAAAAAAGCACAATATTAATGAAACACAGGTCCCATCACTCTAAAACAGCTATGGAAACATTAACACTTCCTCACCAAAAAGAAGCAAGAGGATTGATGGTTATTCTCTGTGCACATAATGGAAAAATTAAAAATTTTCAGAAAGACTTTTGGAACAAATACGTATCAAACTACTGAACATTGGCAAAGGTTGGTGATAGGTGTGCTTCCCTGAATGTAACAACCATAACCAAAAGCAGTTTGCCTCTGGATGGAACCTATGAAAAAGCTAAAACATAAGAATGAAATCAAAAGGCCTGCTATGGGCAACATCCATCTGACTTCAACCAAAAATATGTCCACAAAGAAACATCAAACAAATGACTGCATCATGAAGATTTGTTTATAGAAAAAAATGGTGTTTATAATGGCAATTCAGGATAAAATCACTGTCACCAGAAATTATCTAATTATTAAAAGTAATCCTTAAGCAACCTAAGCTTGTTGATCAATCCAGACTATGAAACAAAATGGCAAAAACTGTTCAGCACATCGCTGAAGGCAACAGAAATTTAGCATCTATCTAATATTTAGGAAGACATAACCTGGTGACTTGAATTATACATAAGAACCGTGGTTTCTTCCATAAACTAATAAATCATAAATTTCCATGCTACAATATATATATCTCAGTAATATCCTTGAGAATTTAACAAATGGGACTGGAACCAGAACATTATTACAGACAAAACTTTTAACCATAATCCCCTGGAAATAACATTGATCTATAAAAATTTAAGAACAACATTTCTAATAGATGTCATTCTACCAAATACGTGTAATCTGCAAACTAGGGAAACAAAAGCTTTAAAAATAGAAACATTCAAGGAAAAATCAAGACCATGTAGGAGCATGTTGAGGTAAAAGTCACCTTTGTCATAGTACCTGCTACTAGAATTATCTGCAAGATGCTTTTAGTGAGTCTGTGGAAGATAAGTTTATGCTAATTTAACCAACACAATTATTTTATCCACTTGAATATTAAATATGAAAAATCATAGCAGAATAATGACTTCCACTAATACCATTTCTATCACGGCTATATTGATAAACAATGAATAATAATAACTTACATATATACAAGCACTTTGTTTATTTTGTTTTGTTTTTTTATTATAATTTTTTTTTCACATTAGTGGTGTTGTAAGTAAAAATTAAAACCAATAGGAGGAACCATCCGAAAAAGGAAACAAAACTCAACAGGAGAGGAAAAAAAAAAGCAATTCAACTTTCATAGTTCTTTCTTTGGATGTGGATTGCATTTTCCATCACAAGGCCTCTGGAGTTGTCTTAGATCCTTGTATTGCTGGGAAGGGTTAGGTTTATCAATATTAGTCATCGCACAACACGGCTGTTATTGTGCACAATGTTTTTTTGGTTCTGCTCATTTCACTCAGCATCAGATCATACAAGTCTTTCCAGGTTTTTCTGAAGTAAGCCTGTTCATTATTTCTTACAGCACAATACTATTCCATTACATTCACATACCACAACTTGCTCAGCCATTCTCCAATTGATGGGCATCCTCTCAATTTCTACTTCTTTGCCACCACAAAAAGAGCTGCAATGAATATTTTTGTACATGTGGGTCCTTGTCCCATTTGTATGATCTCTTTGGGATATAGTCCTAGAAGTGCTATTGCTGGGTCAAAGGGTAAGCATATTTTTATAGCCATTTGGGCATAGTTCCAAATTGTTCTCCAGAATGGTTGAATCATTTCACAACTCCACCAGCAACGCATTAGTGTTCCAATTTTCCCACCTCTTCTCCAATATTTATCATTTTCCTGTTTTGTCATGTTGGCCAATCTGATAGGTGTGATGTGGTACCTCAGAGTTGTTTTGATTTGCATTTCTCTAATCAATAATGATTTAAAGCATTTTTTCATGTGACTATAGATGGCTTTAATTTCTTCATCTGAGAACTGTCTGTTCGTATCCTTTGGCCATTTATTAATTGGGTAATGGCTTGTATTCTTATAAATGTGTTATGTAAGCACTTTGAAAAAGAAAGTGTAATGTGATGGGTAGAGGACTCACCTTAAAGCTAAGAAAAGCTCTACCTTTGCAACATACTGTCTACCTGACCATGGACAAGATTGTTTAAACTCTCATTGCTTCCAGGCCTTTCTTTATGATTGTCAGTTGTAGACCAGTTGCACTTCTGCATCTGTGGAGAATGTTTCTATGCTGAGAATACCATATACTCATGTAATAATAAGTTCATGATATACATAGAGAACATTATATATTCTCTCAATATATGGAGAGAATATGGTATGTAAAGTTGGAAATCTGAGGAGGAGAAAAAATCAAGAGTCTTAAAAAGAAGACAGCAAAAAGGTGTCAAAGTAAGGCCAAGGTCAGCTAACGTTGAACCTCAACTGTACAATAAATACATCCAGTTCCACTGATGAGTGACAGCCATAAACATCGAAGCCTAGTTGCTCTAAATCTTGTAGAGGGTTCCTCAGATTGATTGGCAGAGGGGACGGAGATGAAGAAAGTTTAAGAAAATAGGTTCATAGCTAAAAATAGATGAAGAGAGAGAGAGACAGAGAGACCAAAAGAAATGAAAGGTAGATAGATAGATAGACAGACAGACAGAGACAGACAGACAGACAGACAGACAGATAGATAGATAGATAGATAGATAGATAGATAGATAGATAGATAGATAGATGGATAGATAGACACAGAGATACATGGATACACTAGTGGATTCCTATTGCCTCTAGGACAAAATATCTGTTCATCTTTTAAACCCTGTACAACCTGGTAACAAGCTACCTCTCTAGATGCACTGGATATTACTCCCCGTTGCAATACAGCCAAACCGGCTATATTTCTGTATCTCATTCAAGACACTTCATCTGTCACCTCAGCACTTTGCTTTTACCAACCCCTACACTGAAAAATAATAAAAGACAGCTAAGTGGCACAGTAGATAGAGTGCCAGGACTGGAGTCAGGAAGACCTAAGTTCAAATGTTGATTCTGAAAGTTGCTAAGCATATGACCTTACACAAGTTACTTAACCCCTCTCTGCCTCAGTTTCCTGAAATGTTAATAATAATGGCACCGACCTCCTAAAATTGTTGTAAATTTCAAATGAGATAATTTTTGTAAAGTACTTAGTATAGTTTCAAGTATACAGTAGGTGCTATATAAACATTAGATAAAAAGTTAGTTTTTTTTGTTGTTCAGTTGTTTTCAGTTATGTCAGATTCTTTGTGACCTCATTTGGAGTTTTCTTGGCAGAGGTACTGAAGTGTTTTGCCATTTTTTTCTCTAGCTCATTTTATAAATGAAGAAAATGAAGCAAACAAGGTTATGTGACTTGTCCAGGGTCACATAGGTAGGAAGCGTCTGAGGCTAGATTTGAACTCAAATCTTGCTGACTCTGGGCCTAGAGCTCTATCCATTGCTTCCCTAGCTATTAATGTTTTATACACACACACACACACACACACACACACACACACATATACATTTGTACATATACATATATATATAGATACATTCATACATATATAAATATACATATATATATATATATATAGCTTATTGACTTGTAGTTGCCTTATATTATTATATTAAGTTGTTGTTTCCCCCTTTAAAATGTAAGCTCATTACAAGTTGTGATTTTTTTGCATTTTTTTTTGTGCTTTATTCCTACTACCTAGTACAGTGTCTGGCACATAATAGACAATAAATAATATTTGTTGACAGACGAATAGGCAGACTGACACCAATGATTTGCTAGGTATAGAGCAGTGGTTCTACAACATTTTGGTCTCAGGATTTTTTACATTCTTAAAAATTATTGAGAACCTCAAAGAGCTTTTGTTTATTTGGATTATATTATGTTGTTAGTAAACCACTTTGTAATTCTTTAAGCATCATATAAACGCCATATCATCATCACCATTACCATCATCACCATCTGTAAAATGAGACTGACCTAGATCGTCTCTAAAATTCCTTCCAACCCTAAAATCCTGGAGTACATCTATTTTGTATTTACTTTTATGTGTGTATACTTCCCCTGAAAAAAATTAAGCTTCTTGAAGACAGAGAAAATTTTATTTTGTCTTTTTGTCTCTAGTACTTATCAGTGTCTGGCAAAAAGCACATACTTAATAAGGGGCAGCTAGGTAGCTCAGTGCTGGGCCTGGAGTCAGAAAGACTCATCATCCTGAGTTCAAATCCAGACTTAGACACTTACTACCTGTGTAACTCTGGGCAAGTCACTCAACCCTGTTTATCTCAGTTTCCTCATCTGTAAAACGAGCTGGAGAAGGAAATGACAAATCACCCCAATATCCCTGCCAAAAGGGGTCACAAAGAGTTGGACATGACTGAAACGACTGAACAACAGAAACAACAAGAAGGTGTTTAATAAATATTTGTTGATGGATTGATCCATAGATAGCCTTTAAGATCCTTTCCAGCTATAAATCTGGGGATACTATGAAACGTGACTACAAAGCCAAATGCCTAGCTCATTAATGAACTGTATATATTATCATCAATATTTCTAAAGCAGTAATCAATTATAATTATCTTAAAATGTAAACCAGTTCATATTTCTCATCCAAAAATAATGCCACTTCTCATACTAATTTGAGAGCTAATTTCAAGCACTGAAAAAAAAGTCTTCATTTCAATCTCTTCTTTCCATCATTGGCCCTTGGAATTGTCAGCTGGCCGAGTCCTACTCAGACACCAACTTCTAGACAGTGCCCTTGAGTTCTAATGATAACAGTAATGGTATTTTGTGGCCCCCCACTGCTTAAACAAAGACAGAATTTATAATGTGCCTCAGAGCATCAAAATGGATGTTGAAAAACATTAATATTACTATTTATATCACTATTTAGTGAACAGTGCTGGAAGATATTCATATTACCATTATCATTATTACCATGAGATAACGAAGAAACTAAACTCCATGTGGCATTGGGAACATTGGCAGTATTGGGGGGGTGGGAAATGGATGAGACCATCATTTCTCCTGAAAACCAGTAATTTCTCTGATTCAGGCTGAAGTGGAAAAAAAATAACTGCAGTAGCTAAGTCAGGAGTGGGGGATAATTAAACGCTAAATGACAATGGTGTTGTTCAGATTGGTGCCTCTGCCTTCTTCCTTTTGTTTGCTCTATATTTCTATTTCAAAGGGTCTCCATCCTGATGTTGTTTATTCATGGAGGACATGCCACAGTTTTTAATACTAGGGGAAAAAAATCTGAAACCCTTTATCCAACTGGCCAATGCATAGACTGGCAAGAACACAGGGGGATCAAAGGCATAGGAAGACAACAGGGGTTTCATTAAAATGTTCCATTCTCTGCCTGAGGACAGAGTAGGGAGAAGAGGGTGAAAAATCATCTAGCCCAAACAAGTTTAACTTTAAAAAAAAAGCAAGTGAACCACCTGTGGTCTCCTTGGAAACAGGCAAGCACCCCCTCCAGCCACCTTTTAATGAAACCCCAGAGCCCCTTTATTAATTTATTAAAGAATCTATTTTCTGAAGATTCATAAACCGCACATAACTCATATTCCAACACATCTCTGCTATGCTAATGGCACGTACTCCTATGAATAATTAATTATTTAATTAGCAATAATTAGAGGTTGTTGTATAGGTCAAACCATTGGACTGACAGCATGCTGTTGTCAAAATGTCATTCGAATTAACTGAACATCTCCTTGATAGAAAGTGATTCATCATTTCAGGTGAATCTCTCTCTGGGCCCTCCTTCTCCCCATGGGGGGGAAAAATACACACACACACACACACACACACACATATACACACACATATATATGTATTTATGTATGTATATATATGTGATATATATATATATATATATATATATATATATATATATATATAAAACACATATATATACACACACATATATATCCTTTATGGCATCAGCCATTTTGAAATGTGTAATTTAGCATTTAATATGTGTTAGGAGTATAATACAAGGTAAATGTAATTGCATTTACAATATTTAAGGTAGAGGAGACACATGTAACACAGGCAATGGCTAAGTACATGACTGCCAATTTTATATATCTATTTGTATATACATATATAGATATATAGATATATCTGTGTGTTTGTATATATATATGAAATCACTAAGATGTAACCTTAGTACCTATCACCAAAATATTTGAACTTGGAGGAAAAGGCTATGTACTAAACTGGAGTGATTTTTTGATCATACACATAAATGCTAATTCTTAGTTATCTCTGGGTACCAGCCTCCAATAAAATTTATATATAGCCAAAGAGGGAGTCCTGGATTACTCAACAGGCTTATTAGATGCATGCCTAGGGGCAGCTAAGGCTCAGGGGCTATTAAGGCTGGTGAAAGCAAAGAGGTTAGCCTGGGTCTCTCCTTGTACACCGAACTTTCTCCTTTATGGTCAAAGGAAGCATGATCAATGTGATCTTGAATAAGTCATTTCATTTTTTCAGTCTCACATTCCTCATTTGAAAAATTAGGATATTGGACTAAATGATCTTAAGGGTCCCTCCTAGCTCTGATAGTTTATGAGTCTCTAAACATACAAAACAGAATGGCATGTCCATCTTCTTATGTTACTTTGGAGCTCAGACTACTCACTTTGAGCACCAGAGGAGCAATGACACTGAGGATACTTGGGACAAAAGTAGAGTGTGACATAGGGTGCAGAATGAGAAATACATTTTCTTTTGGACATGAAAAACACATGAATTTGTTTTGCTTGATCATGCTTATTTGTTATAAGAAACGTTTTTTTTTAATTTGTGAAAGAGGGAAACTAGTGATAGTTCCCCCAAACAAAGAGTAGGAGAAGGAAGAAGAAAAGGAGAAAGAGGAGGAGGAGGAGGAGAAGAAGAAGGAAGATGAAGAAGAAGAAGAAGAAGAAGAAGAAGAAGAAGAAGAAGGAGAAGAAGAAGGAGGAGGAGGAGAAGGAGAAGGAGGAGAAGGAGGAGGAAAAGAAAAGGGAATTATTAGTTTCTTAAATGTACAAAAGGGATCATAAGGAAGTTTAGAAAAAAAAGTAGAACAGCTCTAAAAGTAACACATTGAATGTTTTTAAATAGGCACATACTATACACACACACACAGACACACACACACACATACATATATTTATCAAACTGTACATAATAGAAATGCATAGTTTCCCATTTAATTCTTTCATCTGCTTGATTTTGTATACGTAAATGCTCTCTCTCTCTAAGTTCAGAATTAAAAAAAATAAAAGAGAGAACAGTCTAAGGAGATCAAAATAATGTGGAAACAGGATAAGATACATATGATTCCCGTGATCCTAGTAGCAAATTGAATTGTACTAAGAATGCTTTCAGTGGAAGCTATTCCAATCAAGTTCGTGAGAATGGTGTGGTGGAGAACATTTTGGTCTTCTCCACACTTCTTGAACCAGAAGAGGTCTTTGCGAACTTCAGGGGCCTGGAGTATTTGGGACTTCCCATCAGTGTCCTAGTACTAGCAGCATACCTGAAATAGGTGACATAGCGTCTACATCAAGAGATGAGTACAAATTAAACACACTGAGGCAAATCAACTTAAAGGCTCTATAAGGAGACCATATGACAGGTACACTTTGCATAAGTATCTAATGAAGGAGAGACGAAAAGACTTTTAGAAACTAAAAGCTGTGGGTTACCCTTTTGCTCCATGTGCTTTCTAAGCTTGAGTCCACTTTTCCCATAACACTCTGTACTCATGAGAGTGGGCTAAAAACTTTTGGGAGAGATTGTTTTATACCAACTGTTTTTACTCTACTATCCTAGTAAATACCTCTGTTGTAATAAAGTCTGTCTGACTGATATCAATGAATAATTCTTAGAGTAAGCACACTGGTGGGAACAGTGCTATAAAGCAATTCCTAGACCCTCAGGACTACCTCTAGAACCCTAAGAGGAGATGCAGTAGAAGTTTTCAGAGATCCAGAGAGATCTCCTTATGGAGATCCAGGTTAATAATGTGAGTAGGCATTGAAAGAGTGCCTCCAGAGCACGTGCCACACTACCCAGACACTTTACCAACTTCCTCTCAGAAGTGAGCTTGATCTCACCTTTTTAACAAAAGACATCCCATATCTATCACCAACGCATGTGGAACATCAATGACCCCCTCCAAATATAAGCAAATCTAGAGAGGCAGAAAAAATAAGTTCTAAAATTCAAAATTTAACTTTTTTTTTGCAGTTTTTTTTCCTTTTTTTAGGCAATTGGGGTTAAGCAACTTGTCCAGGGTCACACAACTAGTAAGTGTCAAGTGTTTGGTCTGAGGCCAAATTTGAACTCAGGTCACTGTGACTGCGCCACCTAGCTGCCCCTAGAAATTTAACTTCTCAGTACTCTAGGCCAGAGGGGTCAAACCTGAGGCCTGAAAGACTTTTGAGTCCTTCAAGAACCAGATTAAAATGTAATTGGTAAATATTTAAGGAAATAAATAAAAATACAATAAAACATAGATACTATTACATTTTAAAAACTAAGTTACTATGTGGTCCACAAGGATTCCTACATATGGTTTGGTGGCCCCATTTCTATCATGTTAGGTAACATTCTAAGACTGTAAGCTATAGAGGCTGGAGGATCCCTAAGCTAATGAAATCTCTTCCTGTGTTACTACTTAAGTACTAGATTTCTACTGTTGAGGCATTAAATTTTCAAAAACTCATCAGTCACTTAGATTGAAGATCTCAGTGAGAGATAACTCACTAGCCTCCCAGGAAGTCTACTCCTCTGCCAGATATCTCTGATTATTTGGAAGTTTTTCTTTATATATTGAGGCTAAATTGGCCTCCTTGAGATTTCTACTCATTGCTCCTGATGGATGACTCTGGAGGAGAGAGTGAGGCTGATGACTCTCTGTGTTCTGTCTCACTCAAATCTGATTCACTATTGGTTGTTTTTTTTTTTTTTGGCTAGGCAATGGGTTAAATGACTTGCCCAGGGTCACACAGCTAGTAAGTGTTATGTATCTGAGGTCAGATTTGAACTCAGGTCCTCCTGACTCCAGGGCCAGTGCTCTATCCACTGTGCCACCTAGCTGCCCCTGATTCACTGTTGTGAGTCAAGACATCACCCTCTTGACATCATTGGTCTTCTTTGAGAATGAGAATGAACAACAATGTGCCTGTTTCTGCCCTTAATTGCAGAATATTGAAATTCAAGTTTAATAGCTGCAAAAAGGTTAAAAGAGGCTTTCCATTTAAAAGCTTGCATAAAATGTTACACTTGATGTATTGATCAATTCTGATAAACTGCTCTCTCTGTCTCTGTCTCTCTGTCTCTGTCTCTGTCTCTCTCTCTCTTCTCTCTCTCTCTCTCTCTCTCTCTCTCTCTCTCTCTCTCTCTCTTTTTCTCTCTCCTCTGTTATGAGATGCCTCACTAGGTAAGGAAGATAGCCTTATAAATAAAGGTAATGTAAAACCAAAAGATTTTGTTAAATTTTAAAAAGCAACAAAATAAACTTAAGCCAAAGACTACCCAGTGTTATTTTTGTTCTGAATTTTTACTTGCTGATTTTTTTTTTTTAAAAAATCGGTAAAGATAGGGTCATGGTTGTGGAGCTAGGTGGTACCTTTAGGTAATCTGGGCTAATCATTCCATCTTACAGATGAAGAAACTGAGACCCAGAGAAGGTAAGGGATTTTTCCAGGGTCAGAGAGGTAGTAAAGCAGAAGAGCTGGGAATTAAATTCAGGTCCTCTTACTCCAAAGTCAGTACATTTCACCTTGCTACACATGCACCACTTTGTCTGCCTGAAATGTTTCATCTCTATCACCAGAACTGTATGATTTTAGAGAGAGGAGAGGGTCAGGAAGACCTGACTCAAATCTAACCTCAGACATTAACTACATGATGTTGAGCAAGTCATTTAAATTCTGTCTGCCTCAGTTTCCTCAACTGTAAAACGAGGATGACAATAATAGGGCCTACCTCCCAGGGTTGTCGTGAGGATCAACTGAGATATTTATAAAGCACTTAGCACATTGTCTGGCATACAGTAGGCACTTAATAATTATTTCTTCCTTCCTTAAATATCATGTGGCCCAACTCCTTAAACTGACAAACAAGGAAAGTGAGACAATGAGGGTGAGATGAATTGCCCATGGTGACAACCTAAGGAAGAGCAGAGCTCAGTCTTGGATCCAGATATACTGCTATTGTTTAAAAAAGAATTACAGAGGAAAGAGGGAGAGATACAAAAACAGGGAAAGATCACACAAGCCACCCTTCTCCTCTTCCACAACGTTCGAACAGTTGATATTTAGTTAAAATCAATCAATTCTTTTTGTTTTTAATTTTTTTTTTAATTTTTAGGCAAGTGACTTGCCCAGGGTCACACTACTAGAAAGTATCAAGTGTTTGGTCTGAGGATGGATTTGAACTCAGGTCCTTCTGACTTCAGGGCCAGTGCTCTATCCACTGCACCATCTAGCTGCCCCCCACTGCACCACCTAGGTGCCCCTAATCAAGCAGTTCTTAAAGTACCTACTCTAGGCATGGAGAACCTGCCTCGTGTGGCCTGCTAGGTCCTTGGGTGCAGCCTTTTGACTGAGTCCAAGTTTCATAGACCAAATCCTTTTATTAAGGGGATTTGTTATGTGAAGTTTGGATTTAGTCAAAGGGCCACACTTGAGGACCTAGAGGGCCACAAGTGGCCTTAAGGCAGCAGGTTTCCCAACCCTGACCTACTCTGAGCCAATTAATGTTCAGCTCTGAGGATCCATGATAAAAATGAAACAAAGAAGCATGATCATACCTAACAATGAAAAGAAACTATAGAAGGGTGTCATGTAGCTTCAGGGGTTTCTTTGGAAGGGGGAAGAGATACTGTTGCCAGGTCAACAGTCTTAATCCCTTAGGCCGTTTTAGTGTCCTCTATCTCTTACCATCACTTTAAGAACTAGTTTTATATATATATATATATATATATATATATATATATATATATATATATATATATATATATATATATATATATATATATATATATATATATATATATATATATATGTTATGGCTTCAGGTCTTTCTTAGCACTAAGGCACAAAACCACTTCCCTCTCTCATTTTCCTGAAACTTTAAGTGCTTGATTCTTGAGAACCCCACTCACACCCCAGCTTCAAAACGCTGAGCCTAGGTCCCCCACCCCTTTCCATATGCTTAGGATGACTCAGAAAGTGCTTATCCCACGCAACTATTGCCCAGATCCTCTCTTAAGTTTACGACAGGAGGTCCACTCAATGTGCTCAATTTCTCTTGTTGCTGAGAAGATACTAATACAACATATGCACTGTCATCAGTTATCCCTTGCCTTACAACCACACTATCTTTTTAACTCATTCGTGTCTCTGATGACTTTCTTTTCAGCTTTTCTCCATGAAAATTGTTGGTTTGTTGTACGATGTAATGTGTTGCCGTCTGCTCACAGCTCTGATGGGCTGTTCCATTGTCCAGTGCTGCTCATTTTCAGTCTTTTAGGACCTATAAGTGTACCATGATCCAGCTTTACACTTCTGCTAGAATAATGGTGCTAAAAATATGGGTCTTTATTTTGGGATTCAGTTCAGGGTCTTTACAAGAACTTTATCATTTCACAAAGACAATCCATTCAATTTTCCTCCTCCTGAATCAGAATACTGCAGAGCTTCCTAGATAATCACCCAAAGGAATTTTTTTTTTTTTGGAAAAATAGCTAAAGAAAATGATGAACAGGCTGACTTCAGAATAACCTGGGAAGACTTATATGGTCTGATGCTGAGTGAAGTGAGCAGAACCAAGAGGACTTTGTACACAATAGCAGCCACATTATGCAATGACTAAGAATGTTAAACTGAACCCTTCTCAGCATTATGAGGATCTAAGACATCTCCAGAGGCCTCAGGATGGAAAATGCTGTCTACATCCAAAGAAAGAACTATGGAAGTCGAATTGCGCTCACTTATTTTTACCTTCTGTTGAGTTTTGTTTCATCTTTCTGATGGTTCCTCCTATTGGTTTTAATTTTTACTTACAACTTCACTAATGTGAAAATAGGCTTAATGGGTATGTAAATGTAAAGACTGTGTCAGATTGTGCGTCGTCTGGGGGGGGGAGAAAAAGGGAGAAAAAATTTTCAACTCAAAAGCATATGGAAAAAAAATTTAAAAAAATAAATTTAAAAAAAAAAGAGAAAAAAAGAAAAATAGCTAAAGAGTACCTTTGTGTCCAGACCATGAGATGCACCTGGTTATTTGGATAGAAAACCTACAGAGCTCATCCATCAGTATAAATGCTAGACACTGCATGTAGACAGAAATTTAGTCTGAGTATTTAAAGTATAGATAAATAAATGGATGCATAGATAGATAAACAGATGCATATGTTATGGACAGATAGAGGCAGAGAGAGAGAGAGAAAGAAAAAAAGAGATTTTAGATTAATAAATGGATATATATATATATATACACACACACACACACACATATGTATGTATATATATATATATATATATATATATATATATATATACACACTTATGAACTTCAATAGTATAATCTTGGGCAGCTAGGTGGTACAGTGGATAGAGCACTGGCCCTAGATTCAGGAAGACCTGAGTTCAAATCCAGCCTTAGACATATAACACTAGCTGTGTGATCCTGGGCAAGTCACTTAACCCCATTGCCTAGCCAAAATTTTTTTTTAAAAAATATAATCTCTAAAATTCAGTCAATGAATATAGCTGAATATATCACTGAATCTCCTGAACTGCTACTGCAGAATAACTTGCACAGAATAATTTCCACCCCTACCTTTCACTAGCATTTAACCTATAATTAATACTATACAATAATAGCAATCATTAGATCATAAGCTCCTTGAGGACTTTTTTTTGTTTCTTTTTGCATCCCCAGTGCTTAGCACAGTGCCTGGCATATGATAGGCATTTAATGTTTATTGATTGATTGATTACTGTCAATAGCCACCAGTTTGTGATATGTTATATCTATGCCTCACAACTCTTTCTTGAATTCTGTATGAACCAACAAAAACATAAGATAGCAAAAAAAGCTTTCCAGTCTTTTTTGGGGGGTGAGGAGTAGAGTTATGTTTTTGTTAGTATAAGGAGCACCTGTTAAGGAACTTTCTTTATTAATGTATTGCTGTACCTTCTCTCTAATTTATAGTCTTAGAGAATCCAGGAACCACTGAGACGTTTAGTGACCTATCAGGATTATACAATCAATAGGTGTCAAGGGTGGGACTTAAAGCCAAATCTACTATGCAATACTGCCTCAATGGCTAATCTTAGGCTGCTTTAATAGAATAGCATTTAAAGAGAAGGAAATGATAGAACCCTGTACTATGCAGGGCTGCCCTTGTCAAACCACATCTGAAGGATTATGGCGGTTCTCAGCCATATTTTAGAATTGACTTGGACAAACTGGAACATATCTAGATAAAGGATGATCAGGATAGTGAGGAAAATCAAAATTGTGATACAATCAGAAAGAACTAGGGGTGTTAAACCTGAAGAAAAGAGGACCTACGTTAAGACAGGATGGTTTTTGGTAAATATCTGAGAGACTGTCAAATGGAAGAAGAATTAGATTTACTCTACTTGGCTCCAGAAGGCACAAGTGAGACCAAAGCATGTGATTTGCAGGGAGGTAGAGATGTCAAAAAACAGAAAGGTTGTGTTAGTTTTATACCAAGGATAGCACACTGTCATCACCAGTCTTCAAAAAAAAAAAAGGAGCATTTCATTTTTGTCTTTGTATTCCCAAGACAGTGTCCAGCAAATTGTAGGTAATTAATAGATGCTTGTTGATTCATTAATTGCTCATTCAGAGACTAGACAACTACCTCAAAGATATCATAGAGAAATTTCATCCTTATTCATATGATCTATGAGGTCCTTTCCAACTTTGAGTTTCTTTAATTCTAAGCATTTATTGAGTACTTAATTTGTGTATTTAACAAACGTGTGTTAGGTGTTGATTTTGTGTAAAGCAAAGAGTAAAGTACTGACTAAGTTGTAAAGATGAGTGAGAAATGATGCCTGACCTCAGAGGGATCTACAGTTCAATACTATGGCCTATCATTGCACCGTATACTTTGGGAGAGATGTTTAGCCTTGAGAAGAGAATTCCTGTGGTGGGGAGGACACAATTGCTGTCAAATATTCAAAGAGTTGTCATGTGAAAGAGCAACTAGACCTATTCCCTTTGGCCTCAAAAGCCAGAACTGGAAATGAAGGGCAGATGTAGAGATGTAGCTTTTGGCTGGATATAATGGAAAAAAAACAAAAACTTCCTAAAAATTAAAGCTGTTCAAAAGTAAAATGTTCTGCCTTAGGAAGTATTGGGTCCCCCAGCGGAGGTCTTCCAATGGAGCTTGAATAACTTCAGTGAAGATACAATACTGGGGCTTCCTTTTCATGTTGAAATACTGTGGATAGCTTCTGATGTCTCTTCCAATTCCAAGATACTGTGAAGACATTTTTTTCAGACCCTGAAGGAGTTTGCAATCTAGTTGGGGAGATGAAATCAATATGTAAAAGAGTAAGAAATAATCAGGCAAGAATAACATAGAATAGATTATATGTGCTGTATTTTAGTGGTAAGGGAGGTTAATGAGGATTTGAGTTATTAGGGAATTTTTTACATGTAAGTTGGGAATTTATGATGGGCTTCAAGAAATGGTAGGATTTTGTTAGGTAAAGGAGAAATCACTGAGGCAATACATTTACAGTCTTATTTAAGGCTGTGATAAAAGTAGAGGAAATAGCTTTGCCAGTGATTCCACAAGATACCTGCTGCTCACAGGCAGGTGCAAAGACAGTGCCATCATAAGACACTCCTATCTTCTATTTTACCTTCCAACTCTAAAGAGAGCAGTTGAGGTCACAGCATGGCGCATCACATCTCTGGTGCCTGGTGAACTGGAAAAGCTCCTAAGCTGGTTTAAATTTCTTTAAGTCACCTTTTCTTTGGCATCTGTGTTTCTCTAAAGCCTTATCTGTGGGTGGTCAGGGAATTGAGAGTGTTTTGGTCTATTTCCATTGGAAGGGCTATGTGCACATTCTTCAAAGGCTTTACCTATTGAATCAACTATAATGCTATCAAATTAATCATTTAAAAAAATTTCAATTTACTGGATGGAGGGTTCTGGAGCCTAGTGTTTTTCTAATTGCCTAGATATGACCTAAACCTTCTTTTAAACTGTATAAATATACAAAGATGCTCTATAAATGTTATTTGAAATGAGCCAAAAGTCCAATAAAGGGCAATATTAAGTAATAGTCCATAGTCATGGAAGGTCCCACCAACCATGTTTTATGTTTGATACCTTTCTCAGAGGAAATGAGACCCTTATTCAATGTCTGGTGCTTCATTGTTGTTGTTTATTTGTTTGTGTTATTTTTGCCCAGATGTACAGGGGTATTTCCAATATGTGAGCTCCCTCCATCTATTTCTGTTTTTGCTGCTGTTGTTAGTGGTAGTGGTCCAGTCCTGTGAATTCACTGATGTAGGCAATTCCCATTGTGTAAACTCTCTTCTCCTACACAGCTCAGTAACTCATCTGTAAATTATTCTTTTAGAGAGTTTCCTAAGGCCACTGAGATGTTGAGTGCCTTGCCCATTGTCACATAGTTACTATATTCCATATATACATATACTATATGTATGTCACATAGTTACTATACTTGAAACCAGGTCTTCCTAAATCCAAGGTCAGTTGACTCTCCACTAGATCATGTTGTCTCTTAATTATGTCTAGTGCTACCACAATTATCTTTAAATACTAATATATATGTAGTTTGTGGAGTGGGTAGAGAAAGACAAAAACCAAAACAAGATCATAAAATCTCCTAAAAGTCAAAGGGTATTGATTGAGCTAAATGGTCCAGGTGGAGGTATCTTCCTTCCAAGGAGGATTTCCACCTGAGAAGGTTTCTAAATAAGCAGAGACATTCTTTCATTTGCATAAGCACTTAACCCCAATACCTGCTACTGTTCCAACCAAGTTAAAAGTAAAAGAATTGTACAGAAGAAGGACCAGAGGGCATTTGCCTCAGTCTGAGAAAACACACACACAAACACACACACACACACACACACCTTGTACCCAAAGACCAACCCACCCAGCTCTTTCTTAATTGGCACACCACCAATTAATTTTAATTAGATAATGAAGTCTCTCCTGTTTACTTTTACTACCCAGTGATTGAGGGGTTAATTAAGGGTGGAGGAAGGGAAGAAACCAGTTTGGGAGAGTCATGGGCTTACTGATAAGTGCCTGCTACATGAATTAATTCCCGAGCTCCAGTGAGATGTGTTCCCTCCCACTCCTCAGCCCCCCCCCCCTTATCTTGAGGTGCTTCAAGCTCAACTGGATCTAAAAATTAGATTGTGTTCTTTCTGCTTTATACATCATCACGCAGTAGAGCACAGCTGGCTGTTTGACTTGGGGGCAAACACATTTGAATAAAATAAGAGTACTGGCTAAGACCAGGCAGCAGTGGTAAATTGTAAGGAAGGACCAAAAAAGAAAGAAAAAAAAAGAAAGGGAAGGCCTTTGGGAAATTCCCAAAGAAATATTTTTAGAAGTATCACCCTTTTGTAGGATAGATTGTGTTGTCATTAGTCACGAACACCAATAAGTACTTGCCAAGTCTTAATTTTCTATATTAATATTAGTTAACATGGTATCACCATCATCATCACCATTGCTTTCTCCTTGGAGTGGGAAGGTAAGACTATATTTGACTATTGAAGTACTCCAAAAACTGAGGTTCTTGTCTTCAACTCCTAGTGTTCTTCTTCCCCAAAATGTGTTGGTTTTTGTTTTGTGTATATTCCAAATATGTACATATGTTGTAAGCTTCCATTGAACATAAGCTCCTCAAGGCCATGGATTGTTTTGCTTTCTGGCTTTGTATTAGCACAATGAAAACAGGGAAGGAACTTGCGATTTCATTGGTACAGGGAATTCATGTTGAGCATCTTCATCTGTCAGTGCATGTTGGCACCTTCTATGAAATTTATAAGCTTAAGGAGTTGGATAGAGCTCTCAGATATTGTGACTTATCTAGGGATGCACAGCCAATATATTTAATTAGCAGAATTTGAACCCAGTTCTCCCTGCATTGAAGCTGGCTCACTATTCACTATTCCATGACGCCTCACCCAATGTAGGCGCATAGTAAGACCTTAACAAATACTTGTTGATTATTGATTTATTGAGGTACTATATTTGAAAGTGCACTATTTGAGGTACTATAAATATTGAAGGTGCTATATTTAAAGAAGAGAGGCAGTATGAAGCAGTGGATAGAAAGCCTACTTTGGAATCAGAAGATCTGGGTTCAAGTCTTACTTCCAACACACACTGGCTGTGTGACCCTGGGCAAGTCATTAAACCTCTCAGTTCCCCAGACAACTCTCTGACTATAAGCTGTGTAGTTTGCTCACTTGGGATTTCCTTCTACCAACGAAATCATAAACAAACTAAAACATTGCCAAGACTGGCGTAGCTTAGTGGATATTTAGACACTCATTTTGTAGAATGCAACTTAACATGAGAAGATTTGTGTGTATAAAGCATATTATTCTCACCATTCATAGACACTCCATAAGGATTAGAAATAATAAGGTGGCTGAATACTATGTCATCTACTTTCCTTTCATGTTAATTCCAGAAAATAAGACTCTGAAACATGGTATAGTGGATAAAGTACAGGAATTGAAGTCAAGAAGACCCAGGTTCAAATACTACCTCAGATGCTTATGGGTATCATGGCTTTGTTCAAGGCATTTAATCTCTCTGTGCCTCAGTTTCCTCATCTGTAAAATTAGGGAGTTGGGCTCAGTGACCTCTAAGGTCCTTTCCAGCTCTAAGTCTACGGTCTTATGAATACCCCATCCAACATTTTATGGTTTGAAAAGGTGCACAGAAAGACTTGAAGATATAGAAATGATTCCCTCATTCTAGAAAGGTGAGAAAAGAAAAAAATGATGGGACCCCTAAATCTAACAATCAGGGTTGGTTTAGGTTTTATAAATAACAAATATGATGGCAAAATATTTTATTATTTTATCATTATATATTAATAATAAATATAATTTATTATTATTGTTTTTCTTATGATACTTTATGATCTGCAGAAAGGCATAGTAAAATGGGTGGCATATTAAGTAATTTGTGGAGATTATCCCAGGAGAACCAGCATAGGAATAATTAGAATTCTTTAGGAGCGATGTACAATGTTCAATATGAATAACACCACGTTTTTCTGGCATTCAAAGGAAAAATAGAAATTTTAGGTTGAATAAAACAAAGGGTTGGGTAATTTAGAATCTTCTCCTTCTTCAACTCTCTTTGTTCCCTTTAAGATTCATTTCAAATGCCACCTCCTACATAAGGTCTTTCTTGGTCTCCCTCTATTGTTGGTGCTTTCCTTTCCCACTCATGAAACCAGTATTTAAAAAAAAATTACCTTGTATATATGTGTATTAGCCATCCTTAGTAGAATGTAAGTTCTTCGAGAACACAAACTGTTTCAGTTTTGTCTTTGGATACACAGTGCCTACCCCCATGCTGTCAGATTAATAATAATAATCATAATAACATTTATATAGTACTTTAAGTTTTGCTAAACACTTTAAGACTATTATGTCATTTTACCTTACAACAGCCCTGGGAAGTAAATGCTATTAATGTCCTCATTTTACAGATGAGGAAACTGAAGTGGACTTACTCAAAGTAACACTGGATTTGAACCCAGGTCTTTCTGACTATAGGTCCAGCACTCTATTCATTGCACCACAAAGTTGTCTTTAAATTTTATAATTTAATATTATAAATATTTAATAAATGCTTTTGAATTGAATTGACTTGTTTTATGCTGGACTCGTCAAAGATTGTACCTTACAAACTTACAGCTAGCTATTGTTGAACTTGCATATCTAAAGATAGAATCACTGAACTAGAAATAAAAAACATCTGGGGATATCCTGAGGTACAGATTACAGCTGGATCAGAAAAAAAAAGAGACACCTGTTCTGCAATGGACAGGTGTTGAAATTAAGGGTAAAAACACAATGAGTGACATGACTAATGAAGAAGAAAAGAGGAGGGGAGAATGATGCATGCATTTTGTGCAGTACAATTTAAAATGTTTAGGGAATAGGGAATTTTGGTGGTAGAACTCTATCATCATTAACTTGCACAGTAAATTTATTTTTATCCCAAATAGAAAAATCTAACATTTGGATTAAAAAAAATAGATGGACACAGTAAAGATTTAGTTAAATAGTCATTCATATAAAGAAAGGCCTAGGGCTTCTAGTAGGCTACAAATATATTAGGAGTAGGCAGTGTGATGTAGCAGCCAAATGACCTTATGTTAACTTACACCACATTAATAGAAGAATAGCATTCTAAGCAAGGGAGGTGATGATGTCATTGTATTCTACTCTTGTCAGAACAATTCTAAAATATTATGTCCAATTTGGGGCATCACAGCTAAGAAGGGACAATGATAAAATGAAGTCTCATTGACCAAGTACACTTTTGTGGAGAGTATTGCAGGAGAACCAGCACAGGAATAATTAGAATTCTTCAGGAGTGATGTAGGATGTTCAATATGAATAACAACACCTTTTTCTGGCATTCAAAGGAAAAATAGAAATTTTAGGTTGAATAAAACAGAAGGCTGGGTGATTTGGAATCTTCTCCTTCCTCAACTCTCTTTGTTCCCTTTACAATTCATTTCAAATGCTACCTCCTACCTACGGTCTTTCTTGGCGCAAAAGCACCATCTATGCCCTCAGGAAGCTCACATTGTAATAGTAGAGACAATATATAAATAAAAATTTACATAAAATGTGTGTGTTGAGAGAGACAGACAGAGAGCACATGAAAGGTAATCTCAGAGGAAAAGGAACTAGCAGCTAGAAAAACCAGGAAAATTCTAAAACAGAAGCTAAAACTTTAGCTGAGTCTTGAAGGAATCCATGGGAGTTAAGAGGCGGAGGTGAGAAGAATATTCCAGACATGGAAGAGAGCCAATGCAAAGACCAGTATGTGAGGATGGAGTGTTATGTATGAGGAACAGCATGTTGGCCAGTGTACGGGGATTGCAGACTACATAGAGAAGACCAAAATATAAGAAGGCCAGAAGGGCCAATTTGTAAAGGGCTTTAAATGCCAAATAGAAGATTTTGTATTTGATCCTAGAAGCAATAAAGAACCTCTACTGAGACTTTATTTTTTAAGTTTATTGAGTATGGGAATGATAAGCTCAGATTCGCACTTTTGAAAACATCTCTTTGGCAACTGAATACATTGTGGATTGGAGATGGGGAAAAACTTGAGGAAAACCAACCATGAGGCTATTGCAGCAGTATAGGCCAGGGGTGATGAGGGACCGAACTAATGTTGTAGCTATATGAATAGAGAGAAGAAGGTGCTTACAAGAGAGGTTATGGAGGTAGAAATGACAAGATTAGGCAACAGTTTAGACATGTGTAGTGAGAGTTAAGATTAATGAATGACACCAAGGTTCTAAGACCGAGAAGATGGTAACATTTTTGGCAATAACAGGACAGTCTGAAATAGGGTACAGTTAAACTTTAAGGGAAAAGATAAGGAGTTCTGTTCTGACCATGCTGAGTTCCAGATGTCCATGTGACATCCTGTTTGAGATGTCCAAAAGGCAAGTGATATGGAACTGCATGTAGCTCAGGAAAGAGACTAAGGCTAGATATATAGATCTGGAAATCGTGTGCCAATAATAATTGAATTCATGGGAACTAATGAGATCATCAAGAAGGATAATACAGTGGAAGAATAGAAAAATACCAGGATAGAGTCTTTGGAAGGGGAGTACCCAAGTTTACTGAGTATGACAGGAATGCAGATGCTGAGGAGAATAAGAAGGAGCTATCAGAAAACCAGAAGAGAGAAGTATCTGGGAGAAGATGGTGATCAATAATGTCAAAGACTACAGAGAAGTCAGAAACAATGAGGATTAATAAAAGATACTTTGGGTAATTAAAGATCGTTGGTAACCTTGAAGAGAACAGTTTCAGTTTATAATGAGGTTGGATTGCAGAAGGATCTAAAAGTGACAGAGAAGAGAAAGTGGAGACACCTAATATAGATAGTTTTCTGAAAGTGTACAACCTTTCTGCAAAGCAATTTGGAACTGTACACAAAAAAAATTACTGAACAGCGCATGCCTTCTGACCCAGCTATACCACAGCTAGACCTATACCCAAAAGAGAAAAAAAACTTTATGTACAAAAATATCAAAAGTAGCTCTTTTGTGATGACAAAAATACTAAAGATACTTCAAGCAAGGGTATGCCCATCAATTAAGGAATAGCTGAATAAGTAGTGATAGATAAATATGATGGAGAACTGCTGTGCTTTAAGACATATGAAAAAGGTGATTTTTAAAGACATGGAAAGACAGTCAACTAATGCAGAGGGAATGCAACATTATAGAAATTAATAATTCTGGAGTCTTTGATAAAATGATGAAGAATGAAATAAGTTGAATCAGGAGAACAATTCCTGCATAGCATTAACACTTTAAAAACAAGCAACTTTGAAAGCTGTAAAGTGATTATTCATTATTCTAGAAGGCTCGTGATGAAATCTGTTATTCACTATAGAGAGGTGATGGATTTGGAGGTTAGGAATTTTATGTAAAACATACGTATGTAGATATATGTAAATACAAATGTGTGTATGTATATATGTGCATACATGTATATGTATACATATGTATATAAGTATGTGTGTGTATAATTTTGGGGAGAGGAACTTGTTTTGCTTGACTATGCATTTCATTACATTTTTTCTTTTTTTCAATGAGATAACAGGATGGGAGAGAGAAAATAGATTTCTGCTATTTTTTTAGTAGAGAAAGGATGCTACAAATCTGAAATGCTGTGTTTATGTCACTGTATGATTAACTTTATTTGACAAACATACTTTTTTACAAAAGATATCCCATGAAGTAGGAGAAATCTGAATATATGCAGTATAAAGAAAACACACATCAATAAAACTGGAAGTGATTTAAAAAAGGACTTAAGAAAAAAATGGAATTTAATCAAGGAGAGGAGAGGTAATGATAATTAGTGAAAATGGTCAGATCAGATAAAGATTTTTTTTAAGGATGTATGTGTTTTTAGGCAGCAGGGGCTGACAGGAGCCAGTACATAGGGAGAGATTAATGATGAGAGAGTCAGAATGATAATGGGGGTAATTTTCTGGAGAAGACTAGAGGGGATGGGTTGATGGGTACATGGAGAAGGGTTTTTTGTGGTAAGAGAGGACCACCTTTCCTCAGAGGCAGGAATGAAGGAAGATGACTGAGTAACATGAGATGAGGAGGTGAGGAGTAGAGAAATGTACCCAAAAGAAGATAATGAGACTTAAAGCCATGTTGTAGGAAGAAATGTTTTTTTTTTAATTGGGTCAAAGAAACTGGGAATATATAACCTAGAGAGAAGATTGAAGGGAATATGACAACTTCTTCAACTATGTGAATAGTTTTCATATTGAAAGAGAACGGCTCCAAAGGGCAAAACAAGGAACACGGTACAAAATCAGAGGGAAACAAATTTTGGCTTAACATAAGGAAAAATATTCTTAACATTTGCAGTTGTCTAACACTAGAATAACTTACTACTGGGGACACTGAGTTTCCTGTCATGAGTGACCAAGCCAAGGCTGGATGACCACTAGAAATATAGAAGAAACTCATATTTTAGGTTAGAGTTAGACTAGGAAACCTTTAAGGAACCTTCCATGTTTAAATAATACGTAATGGTGTTTTGACTTGAAGACTGAAATACGTGTAATAAGATGCATCTTACAGCTGTCTTTTACAGTTTCTATGCAGCACCCAATATACTTTAGTTACCTAAAAAAATGCTAGTCAAGCAAGGGATTATTTCTTTTACTCTGAGGAAATTTTGGTTCATAGAAAAATCAGATTACTAATTTGGTTCCAAACCAGTTTTCTGAAGAAGTGGGAAGGCACTGAAAGAGAGATTATATGGAGGATTTATTTACTTTGACAGAAGGAGCAACAATGAAATTGCCCAAAGATGATGATGATGATGATGATGATAATGATGATAATGATGACTACTACCACCAATCCTTATTGCTCAGGAAAATTCCCTTTTCCCCACTTTGTTGTGGGTGAGGTTATTCCTAAATACTTCAAATCATGTCATTGGTTTCTTCTCCCAGATATCTCACCACTATGTCCATAACCTTAGGAGCTCAGGAGGCAATTGAGTTTCAAAGAAGATAATTTGGTTGCTAAAAGAAAGCCCATTCTGGGATTAACCTTTTAGAATCATAGAAGTTTAGTGTTGGATGATTTAGGATCACAGATTAAGTGCTGGGAGGGACCTCAGAGGATAGTCTTACCCTTTATTTTTATAGGTGAAGAAACAGTGTCAGGGAGACTAATTAACCTGCCTATGGTTACACACAGGTAGAACATATAAGTGGTGGTAGAGATAGGTGGCACAGTAGATGGAGTGCTGGGCCTGGAGTCAGAAAGACTCATCTTCCCAAATTCAAATCTGGCCTCAGATACCGACTAGCTGTGTGACCCTGGGCAAGTCACTTAAGACTGTTTGCCTCAGTTTCCTCATCCGTGAAATGAGCTGGAGAGGGAAATGGCAAGTCGCTTCAGTATCTTTGCCAAGAAAACCCTAAATGGGTCACAGAAAGTTGGACATGACTCAACAACAATGACAACAATGGCAGAGGTAGGGCTTAGACCCTAGGTCTGTTGACTCCCAGTCCAGTATGCTTTCCACTATAATATGTAGCAGATGTCTGTGTCTGCATGTGCTTTACTGTTTGACAAGCTAATCTGAGCCTCACAAGAACTCTGTGAGCTAAGTACTATAGATGTTATTATCCTCATTTTACAGGTGAGAATACTGAGGTTCATATAGTAGAAATGACTTACTTGTCCATGGTCAAACAGATCAAAATAATAATAAAAATAACAAGCCTTTATATAGCACTTTAAGGTTTACAAAGCACTTTATATATTAACTTATTTGATCCTCATAAAAACCCATAAGGTACATGCTATTTATTATTATCTTCAGTTTACAGATGAGGGCACTGTGGCACAGAAATGCAAAATAAATCTTGCCCAGGGACACCCCTGAGGTCAGATTTTAACTCAAATTTCAGTCCTTCACTCTATCCCCACCTAAGTTATCAGAGGTAGGATTTAAACACAGGTCTTTCTAATTTCAAATTCAGAACTACACCCACTATGCCACATGGACTCTCACTCTGGTTAAATTGGCTAAAAGGTTAATGTTGAGGTATACCTTAAGTGAAGTAGTGGATCAAGTACCAAACTTGGAGTCAGAAAGACCTGAATTAAGATCCTGTCTCAGACATTGACCAACTGCAGGACCTTGGACAGGTCATTTAATCTTTCAATCTTGGTTACTCATGCATAAAATAGTGATAAATAACCCTTGGGACTGTGAAGATAAAATGTTTGGGAGTTTGGGATGGAGTGGTGTCAGTGGGGGTGGGGTGAGAACAGAGTCATTGAATAGAAAAGGTACAAAAAGTACAAATCTTCCCTGATAGAATGTAACTTCCTGATGGCAAGGATTGCTTTTTGTTTGTTTTGAGTTTTGCCTTTGTACACTCAGTACTTGGCACATAATGAGTACTGAACTAATAACTGTTGATTGGGTGATAAGTTGACATATTTCAATTACTTAAACTGAACACTCTATCATGCTGAGCCCCTGTCCAACTCCACCTCCCTCCTTTGTGTCTTGTCTTCCTATTAGAATGTGGGCTCAATTAGGGCAAGGTGCTCTCTCTCTCTCTCTCTCTCTCTCTCTCTCTCTCTCTCTCTCTCTCTCTCTCTTTTCTCTCTCTCTCTCTCTCTCTCTCTTTCTCTCTCTCTCTCTCTTTCTCTCTCTCTCTCTTTTTCTTTCTCCTTTCTATTTCTCTCTCTCTCTGTCCCCTCCCCTTTCTATCTCCTTTTCTTCTCCCTGTCTCCCCTCCTTCTTTTCATATACTTACTTCTTTCCATCCACCTTCACCCAATTCTTGCATGTGGCTCCAAGAAGCTGTAGTATGTACAGTGGCTATACCCCATGAAAACTGTCTCAGCAGATGGGCTGAGGGTAACCAACAAGCTTCAAACTTGTTGGTGAGTTACGAGGTTGTCTACCCTGTGCATGTGAAGACTTCCCCCCAGTGGGATGGGCAGATGAAAACAATTTGTTCCAATGGCTATGGGAGTGGCTGAAGCAGGAACTGTGGAGTACTAAGGGCTTGGTCAGACATCAAAGATGCCAAGGTCATCCACTGCATCCCAGACCATCACCAGTTGTCTTGACTTTTTTCTTGCCACTGAACTTCAATGACTCTGGAAGAGAGAATGAGGCTGAGAACTTTGTGCAAACCAGCCTCACCTAAATCCAATTCATCCACTAGTCAAGACATCACCCATGATGTCATTGGTCCTCTTCAAAAATAAAGGACAAACACCAAATATCAAATTCCATGAGAAGCAGGCATCATGGTACAGTGGAAAGAACATTTGGTTTAGAGGGACTGGGTTCAAGTCCGACTTCTGTCACTTATTACCTGTACGATCTTTTGTTGTTCTAGATGAATTTTGTAACTATTTTTTTCTAGCTGTATAAAATAATTTTTGGTTGTTTAATTGGTATAGTACTAAATAAGTAAATTAATTTAGGTAGAATTGTCATTTTTATTGTATTATCTCTGCCTACCCACAAGCAATTGATACTTTTCTGATTGTCTACATCTGACTTTGTGTGAAAAGTGTTTTGTAATTGTATTCATATAGTTCTATTTGTCTTGGCAGGTAGAACTTCCAAATATTTTATATGTCTATAGTTATTTTAAATGGAACTTCTCTATCCCTTGCTGCTGGGATTTGTTAGTAATATATAGAAATGCTGATGATTTATGTGGGTTTATTTTATATCCTGCAACTTTGCTAAAGTTGTTAATTGTTTCAAGTATTTTTTTAGTTGATTCTCTAGGATTTTCTAGGTACACCATCATATCATCTGCAAAGAGTAATAGTTTTGTTTCCTCATTGTCTATTCTAATTACAGTTTCTTTTTATTCTCTTATTGCTAATGTTAACATTTCTAGTAAAATATTTAATAATAGTGGTGATAATGGGCATCCTTGTTTCACCCTTGATCTTATTGGTAATACTTCTAGCTTATCTCCATTACATATAATGCTTCCTGATGGTTTTAGATAGATACTGCTTATAATTCCTGCATTGCTGGTATAAATCCCATCCGGTCATAGTGTATTATTCTCATGTTAAATTTTTGTAATCTCTTTGCTAATATTTTATTTAATTTTTTGCATCAATATTCATTAGGCAAATTAATCTATAATTTTCTTTCTCTATTTTGGGTCTTCCTAGTTTATTTATCAGCACCCTATTTATATCATAGAAAGATTTTGGTAGGACTCCACCTATTTTTTCAAATAGTTCTATAGCATTGGAATTAATTGTTCTTTAAATGTTTAGTAGAATGCACCTGTAAATCCATCTGGCCCTGGAGATTTTTTCTTAGGAAGTTCATTGATGGCTTGTTCAATTTCTTTTTCTAAAATGGGGTTAAGTATTTTATTTCTTCTGTTAATCTAGGCAATTTATATTTTTGATTTTTTTCATATTTTTGTAAACATGCATCCATTTCACCTAGATTGTCAGATTTATTGGCATGCAGTTGGGTAAAATAGCTCCTAATTATTGCTGTAATTTCCTCTTCATTGGTGGTGAATTCACCCTTTTCATTTTTAATGCTAGTAATTTGGTTTTCTTCTATCTTTTGTTTAAATCAAATTAACTAAATGTTTATCAGTTGGGGGAACTAGAGGTGTGTGGCCTGAAGAAAAGAAGAGAATCTAGTGAAAATAGGATAGCTGTTTTCAAGTATGACAAAGGTTATTATATGAGAGAGGGTTTCATTTCATTAAGCTTGGCCCCAAAGGGCAGGGGTAACAGCAATGGGTTGCTTCATCCTTCATTCGCAAAGAAGACCTTTGACATCATGAGGGTGATGTCCTGACTTTCCTGAGAATTGAATTTAAGTGAGGCAGAGCTGTACGAAGTCATCAGCCTTACTCTGTCCTCCAGATTCATCAGTGTTCAGTGGCAAGACAAAAGTTAAGATGACTGGAGATGGCCCAGGATCAGGAGGAGCAATGGGAGATAGTTATAGAAAAGCAGATCTTGGTTCAATGAAAAAAAATCATTTACCATAAAGCAAATCAAAAGTAGAATGAGCTGCCTTGGGAGGTAATGGGTTCCTCCTCACTGGAGGCCATGAGGCAAAATTAGATAACCACTTACAAGATATGTTATAGCGGGAATTCTTGTTCGAGTAAAGAATAGGTCAGTCTTCTATGGTCCCTTCTAACTATATGATTCTGAGTGATTTGTCCAAGACCACACAGGTAGAAAGTAGCAGAGACAGGTTTTGAACCCAGTTCTTTCCATTCTAACTCTAGTACTTGACCTACTCTATATGTAGCACTACCTATTGAAACAGTGGAGAATCTCATCTATCCCTTCAGATTTAGGTGAACACAATGATTATGACCCTGGGGCTCAAAGAATAAAACTGAATTGAAGTTTAAAATTTATAAATAATAAATAAGCCCCATCTCTTGCACTGTTCACTTTATTTTCCTTGACATTGGGCTCAGTTTAGAGAAATATGGCCACTAGTTTCATAGATGGCAAAGTGGTCAAATTTTGCTGAGCTTCTCCAGTACCCATATTGCAAGAGTGTTCCTTGGTGACTACTGCCAAAACCTCCTCTTGACAATAGCTGCAGAAGCAAACCCTAATAAGCTAAGTTATATTATCTACAGATTTCAATTAGATATCCTCTCCTTGTTTCCCTTACCTTCTTTTCACTTGTTTAGAATGTCTCAAAATTCCATACTTTGGGATTAAATTTTTCCATGGTATGATCTCAGCCAAAAGGTGATTAAAAAAAAAAAGTTAAAGCAAATTCATCCTGTCTAGTTTTGAATTAGAAGCAGATGAAAGTTAACTTTTTTTTCCTGTTTAAAAGCAAGCATAGGGATGTTTTGGTGCCCAGATAATTCACTAATAGCTGAAAGTATCCAAATATCTCATCTTCACTCAGGAAGTCTCCTGGTTAATTATGAAAATATTAATTAAGTTAGGAGCAATCGAGAAGAAGCTGCTTTTGAATCTGCTCAATATAAGCTAGTATTAAGTTACTAAGCTATTTGCATGGTGTCAGGTTTCAGAAACATCTGGGAATAGATTCCCATCCCATGTAGCTATGATTTTGAGTTGCTGTTTTAGTGGGAAAATAGATAGGCACAATACTTTCAGCAGACTTGACCTCTGGTAATTACTCAGGCAGTAGGATTGTTCTGATTCATTCAAAAATATTCAACTATCCCATGGTGGAATGGTTAATTCACCACAGAGCTGACAATCTCTTGTTCAATCCATTTACCATTGCCAAGAAGGGATGGAGGGCCAGCTAATGGCTAAGGTTTTATTTAATCTGTTTTAGGGAGGCATGTTTGAGGAGGCAACAAGGAGCCTGGGAGTTGGAAGATACATTTTGACTCTTCTGGGTAACTCTAGCAACTTAACAGGTTGTGACAGGCTGAACATTCTTGAAAGAATTGCCCAGGAATTACATTTTAGGATGATTTGCCTTAGAAAAACACACCACCAAGAAGGCAGGCGGAGAAAATGTGAAGTTGTGTTTTGGTGTATCTTTAATATATATAGGTAATCATAATACTTCCAATTGATAGACATAAGAAGTTAGGGACTGTGACTTCATAGGGCTTTTTGACTACCAGGATGCCTGCTCTAGCACAGCAGTCAAGCAACAAGTATTTATTTATTACTTACCATATGCTAGGCACTCTTCTGGGAGGTGGTTATAAAATTACAAAGAACGAAGCAATTTCTACTTACAATGAGATTACTTTCTAGTGGGGAAGACATACAAGTACATTAAAAACACGTATACATACACATATATATACACACACATACATATATATACACACAAAGACACACATACCTACATATGTAGGGAGAGACAGACAGAGAGAGAGACAGAGACAGAGACACAGAGACACAGAGACACAGAGAAAGAGGATAAGTACAAATACATGGAAAGCAAATACAAGGCAGTTTGATAAGGTAGGGGAGATCAGAAAAGGCTTCATGAAGAATATGGCATCTAGGCTACATCTTAAAGGAAAAGTGGGACTCTATGTTGTTCAGATGAGGAAGAAATGCATTCCAGGCATAGGGAATATCCAACCCAAAAGGATGGTGACAGGAGATGGAATGTTGCAGTTGAGGAATAGAAAAAAGTCTAGATTGGTTAGATCCCAAAGTGCAGGAGAAACAATAACATCCCAATGGCACCGGAAAAGTAGGTTGGTACCTGGTTGCATTGAGGAGTTCGCATTCTATTCTATAGGCAATGAGAAACTATTGGAGTTGGCTAAATAGGAGAGTCATGAGGTCAGATCTGCATTTAAGGAAAATCACTTCAACAGCAATGTTTATAGGGTGAATTATAATTGTAGGAAACGACACAGGGAGATCAGTTAGGAGGCTGTTGCAATAAATAATCTAGATGAGAGGTGATGAAGACCTAAACCAAAGTAGCAGCTGATGAGAGGAGAGAAGGATATGACTTGTCCATTCAAATATCTGGCCAGTCTAATCATGGTAATTTTTCCATAGTTCACAGGCCACTAGCTGGAAGAAATCACAAAGGCTATATAGACCAACCCACTCATTATACAAATGACCAAACTGAGGCCCAGAGCGGTTAAGTCAATTGTCCAAGGTCATGTAGGTAGGAATTGAACCCAGACACTCTGACTTCAGAGTCAATACACTTTTCCCTGCATCGTGCTGACTTTGTCATCATGTAGACATTGACGTAGGTTACTTATAATTCTGAAGAAACTAAATTCTAATGAGAATCATGTGTCTTCAATGCCAATGTGGCTACAACAGAAGAGCCATGGGAAGATGAGTGGATGAAGGATCAGAAAACTTCAGTGCATGCATAGTTCTGTCCCATCGGTGTTAGCTTAAGCAACTTACTTTATTCCTTTAAGCCCTAGCTCAAAGGGATAGAATTCTATCTGTTCTATTCTTACATGACTATGACGAGGTCCAAATCAGATTATATACAGAAGCCACCCTATCCATGTGCGTTCTCCTTAAGGAAGCTATGAATATATACGGTCCACTGCCATGTATTAAAAAAAAAATGCTTTGAAATAATGGATGAGCAAATTTCATCATTGACCAAAGTAGCAACAAGCTTTTATCTAGCAACTATTGAGGGTACAGGGAGCAGCTAGATGGTGTAGTAGTTGGAGCACAAGGCCCGGAATCAGGAAGTTCTGAGTTCAAATCCTCCCTCAGACTAACTGTGTGGCCCTAGGCAAGTCACTTAACCACTATTTGCCTCTTCATCTATAAAATTGGGACACATTGGAGAAGGAAATGGTGAACCATTCCAGTATCCTTGCCAAGAAAAACACATGGACACCAAATGACAGAACAACAAATGTATGTGCAAGGGACTGGGGACATGAAAATAAAAACCAGCATGGTCTATGACTCAAGGAATGTGTTCAGTTGACGAAGAAAAAAGGGGGTTACAACATATGAGCAGGTAAAGATCATGAAAAGGTATAATAAGATGACAGCTAAGAAGATATCTAGACAAAGTGCTCTGGGAAAATTAGAAAAGAAAAAGAGATCACAAGTTGTCTTTCTTTAGTTCTGGCATCAAGCTGAAGACCAGGATAAACACAACCATTTTCAGTTTGGTAGTGCAAGTAATGATATGGTTATCCAAATTAGCATGAACATCCAAGTAAACAAGCATTGTGTCTATATTACATCCAAGTGAAAAGCTTAAAACTATTACCCATATGGCACTCAAATGATTTCTGACCCATTTCACCCTATCTACCATTGCAAATACACACACACACACACACACACACACACACACACTCACAGGCACACTATTCTTCCCTTTCAACTTCCCTCCCTACATCCTATTTTCAAAGGAATTTTGACTCATGCCTGGACAAACCTAAAGAATGACTTGACTGTTATTACAACCACAGTTTTAGCTGCCCCACCATCAAGGTAAGATTTTTCTCTGATACAGGCTTAAGAAAGTTTATTTGGAGCTTATTCTGATTATTTGGGAGGGAAGCTAGAGTTCATTAAAGTAGAATAGCTGTAGCTACATGCTTCCTGGCACTGCTTTGCTTCTATTCAGCCTACACCTAAATAAGACTATGCATTCTGGGAAACGTAGGCACAATGCGTCTCCAGAGCCATTCCGTTCTATCCTTACATGAGAGCAAAGTAGGGGTTAATAGTAAACACGTGATTTCTCCTTTATGTGTTTATATGGCACTATTTTTCTGTCCACTGCAGTTTTTGTTGTTGTTGTTTTAGTTTTGTTTGTTTGGTTTTTTTTTCAGGAAAACCTGGCAGCAATCAGTTTTAGGTTAACACAACTGAAATTAGAGGAAAGGACAGGTAACAGAAAGAAGATACAAGTGAAACATGTGTAGATATAGAACACATGATTCAGCACAGGAACTGGTGCTGCAGCAATTCAGGGAATTCAAGGTAAGTCAGATACATCGGTGCTACCTGACTCCCAACTGCTTCACACACACACACACACACACACACACACACACACACACACACACACACACACCTACCTCTTACTGCATTCATTCTGGCCTGTTTTTATTGTTCTAATTATGTAATGCTTCTGACTGACTCTTGGCCACATCCCAGGAAGGGCATTAGTGGGATAACCTCATCATCCCAGAAGATCTATTTAGCCTTGGTACTCTTCCTTATCACTACCTCTGCCTCTCTGGTTGAAGGGTGGGATCATGAATTCCAAGCCTCCACTTAAGGAGAGACCTCAGCTCAGGCATCTCCTCATTTCTCACCTGGCTATAATACCTTGGGATTTCTCTGACTGACTTCTTAAACATGTTCTCCTGTCAGGTACCTTCTCTGCCACCTCCAAGTTTTCAGCTTCCTTTTGTGTTTCATCTTCCCCTTTAGATTGTAAGTTCTTTGAGTGAAAAAAAAAACCAAACTACTTTTCTTTCTTTTTTTTTTTGAGTATCTATATCCCCAGTGCTTTGCATAGTATTAGGCACAAAGTAGGTATTTAATACATATTTATTGACTGTTATTGACTTTGACTATGTAATGCCCATCTCTTAGTCCCTTTTCTTTTCTTTTTTTTTGCTTAACTTCTTTAGAAAAGTGAAACTCAGCATCGAGGCTGATCATCTTCCATTGACATGGGTGGCCTTTAGTTATGAATTAGAAACTCCAATGCATTTTTCTTCTTGTGGTCTTTTCATTCTTTACAATGTAGTAAACAAATAGGAAAAATGGAAACTCACCTTTGTAATGAAGAAGGAATTCTACAATATTTTCCCCCAGCCTCTCTCTCTGGAGCATCCAAGTTCTGCTTTAAAAAAAATAATGTAAATTGTTTTTATTCCCAATTTAATGCAGTTGATTTTTTTATTCCCATATGTACCCGAGGAGATGATAAGAGAAACCTCTTCACAAACACTTGGGAAGATTCTTGATGGTTACCATTCACAAAAAAGAAGGGCAGATCATGAAGTAATATAGCTGAATCCCAAATAAGGCAGCATGCCATGTCAGAACAAGAATTGGGCTGGGAGGTAAGTCTACAGTGTAGGTCTTGAGATGTTCCAAAATTTATTTAGCCAGTGATTAAGAGGGGAAAAAAAGTGAAGGGAAGGGGAGGAGTAGTTATCAATCTATGTCAAAGTATTATATTTCCTTAAATCTTGCTCCAAATGGTATTTTTCTTCAAATTATCAAGTGAATGACACAAGCAATTCATATTTAATCACTATTTCTTCTATTTTTTAAAGTATTAGGGTTTTTTTTACATCACCTCTTCTTTTCTTAACTATCAAGATATTCTTTTCAACAAAGAATAAGAAAGAGGCAAGGAAATGTAGTTCAGGAAACTGTCCAATGCATCAAATGAGTCTCACAATCTATGCAATGTTCTTTAATCAATTGTTCAACAAGTATTATGTTCAACAAGTATATTCAACTAAGTACTGGTACTCAGAATGTGCCAAATGCTGTGCTGCCATCTGGATACAAAAGTAAATGTTGAACAGTCCCTCATCTGAAGGGAATCTTGCATTTTAATGAAAGAGATGAATATGTCACAAAAGAATATACGCAAAATATATAAAGGATGAACATAAGATACTTTTGGAAAGGGGTGCACTAGTTACTAGGAAAACCTTTAAGCTGAGACTTAAAGGAAACTATTATCCATAGAGTTATAATTCTGCAAAGAAGATTGTAGATTCTGCTCTTATTTTTAAAGTTGTTTTACTACACATAGAAAGATGATTTTCAAAATTAATTAACTGGCAAATTAATCAATTAGTTGGATAGGGATCAGGGTAAAGATAAAGGTTAGTTAGACCTGTGATTTCACTGACATAGATGAGGAAACACTTAGATGAGGAAACAATCTTTTGCAATGCAGATCATCACTTTCTCTGTAATTTATAGCTTTAGGGAGCTGCCTAGAGCACTACCAGATTAATGACTGGCTCAGGGACACTTAGCCAGTATGTGTCAAGAGGCAAGTCTGACACCAATAATGCCAAGATTGGCTCTTTAAACAAACAAACCTCAATAAAGTTGGGGAAAGAGAGGGGAAGAAGGGAAACATAACTGATGAACTGTTAGGTCTTCAAGATGTTTTCTTGCTCAAATATTTCTATGAAGTTACCACAGTGTTATAGAATCTTCTACCTTAAAACCTTTTCACTTTTGTATTTCTGGAGTAGTTGCTTAGGTAGGTCATAGGAGAAGGGTACCCATAGGCTTTAGCATATTTTTCTGCATTATTGAGCACTTTTTTTTTTACAGTCATACAACCAATTAAGAGGTACAGAGAATACAAAATCATACCCTGTTATTTGCCAACTTTCCCCCCAAGCATTTGACTCAGTAGAGCAAAATACACTTTTAAAGCTCTTCTCAAGACAAGCTGTCTCCCAAGTATGTGTTACAATGACAAAAGAAGCTATGAGAGAAATCCTGTTTAATGTCTTTCTATTCAATTTTGGTCCTGGCTCATAGGATCATAGATTTAAAGCTGGAAGAGACTTAGATGCCATCAAGTCTGATCTTCTCATTTTACAGATGAGGAAACTGAGGCTATGATTAGTTAATTGACTTGCCTAAGGTCACTTGGTTGCTTCCAAATGAGGCAGGATTTGAAATCAGTTCTTGATTCCATGCTCAGAGCTTTATACACTGTTATTGTCTATTTATGGCATCTATTGAAGACACATAAACATATGTATATGTTAATGTACTAAATACAAAGAATGGCCTGCCCTTCCAAATTCTTGTCATTTATGGGTACCATGCATTGTTCTTTTCATCTGCTTTACACTGTAAATGTTTTAATCATTCTTTTTTCCATCATTATGGATTTCACTGAGAGGAGTCCATAATCTTCAAAAGTATGTCATCAGCAGATAGGACCCTTTAGAAACCCTTATCATTGTTGGGAAAGTATCATTCTGAGTAGACTCTGCGCAGGAAATCCTCTGTGACACTGGCAAATATCTTGGTCAAGTATGTTCTCCTGTTTTTATGTTTCATTTGTATTTAGAGGGCATTTGAACAAAGTTATTTCCATTGCATTGTCATAGGCTCTTGCATGATCTTAACACATGCCTGGGAGATTGTCTGATTTGAAATTGTCTGATTAAAAAAAGCTGTCTGATTTTAAATGGCAGAACTCTTGTTCTCTAGAGTCAACTCTTCAAAATCGCCAAGCATGTAAATTTTGTACTTTTCATTTTCCCAAATCAACTGCATGAATATAATGAAGTGATATATAATACAGAATAATCTGCTAATTCCTGCCCAATATCTTCTTAAGTTTTCATCTAGGATGAACTTGATTTGTGCTGTGACCATTCTCGAAAATATTTTATATAAACAAGGAAGTATAAATATGGGCTGATACCTGTCAATGTCCTGGTGCTTACCCTTCACTTTTTTTCTGGTAAAAATTCTTTCTGTGATCTTTCCCAGTTTTATGTACTTTCCACTTTTTTGGGGAGACCTTAAAAATCAATACCTGGGTGCCTTCCAAATTATGTTGTCTCCAGTATGGATTTAATGAGTTCAAGAGAGACAAGATAGTGTTGATAATAGGAAACTGACCTCAGAAAGTCAGGAAGACCTGGATTCATGTCTTGTTTCTGACATATACTGACTGTTGACCTGTGCAATCACTTAACTTCTCAGTATGACTACCTATGTGCCTCAGACACAGTAAGAGTTTAATAATTTGTTCAGTAATTTTTAATTCATATTCAATTCTTCATAACCCAATTTGTTTTGGTTTTGGTTTGGTTTTTTGGCAAATATATTGAAATGGTTTGCCATTTTCTTCTCTCACTCATTTCACAGATGAGAAAACTGAGGCAGAGTTAAGTGACTTGCCCAGAATCACATGGCTAGTAAATATCTGAAACCAGATTTGAAACCAGATTTGAATGTAGAAAGATGAGTTTTGCTGACTCCAGGCCTGGCATTCTATCCACTGCTCCACCTTGCTGCTTAAGAATTTAATAAGTGCCTTATTTATCTATCTATCATCTGTCTGTAAGTATCTGTCTATTTAATATTATTTATAAATTTCAGAGAAGTTTCCAATCTGTTGTATAATAAGTAGTTCCTCATCGAGTCCTCCTTATACCATAGGTCCAACTCCTATCTCTAGATCTACTCAAATTGAAATATTTTTCCTAATTCCATCTTCTTAGGTGACACTGGCACTTCCATTTATAGTTTCACAAATATCCTAAAACCTGTAAATCTCATTACCTCTTGAGTTAACCTAATTACCTCAAGAGTCTACCTCTTGAAAGAAGCTACTTTAAGATATTTGTTCTAATTATGTTTCCATCTTTCAAAACACTTTGGCCACTCATCTCTTTTGAACTTAGTTTCATAGCCAGATCATAAAGTATTTGAGGTGGATAAGGGATCATAGAGTAATCTAGTTCAAATCCACATTATTTGGAAGATCAAAAGATTTCAAAGATGGAAGGAACAATAACAACAACAACATTACCCAACCATTCATCTCATGCTAGATGAGAAAACTGTGGTTCATAGAGGTTAGGTGACTTACCGAGGGTCATGCAGATATCTAGTGCCAAAGCTGGGATTTGAACCCAGGTCCTCATATTCAAAGTCTAGCTTTCTTTCCATTGTGCCATGTTACCTTAAATAAAGGGTATTAGGGCAACCCAAGGATTCTTTTACACTGGAGTTAGACTAAAACTCTAAAACAGGACCGGGAAATAGAAGAGGAGAAATACCTTTAGAGATAAGGGATCCTCTGGACATAATCACTGTTGATTAGGACATGACAAAATTCACTATGGTCTAGGATTTCTGGGTCCATGTTTCAGGGTAGTTCAGCAGTTCCTAAAGTCAGCACAGATAGCTCAGCTCAGATGTCATAGACACTTGGATCAGAGAACCTTATATGTTTTATAAGGAAAGGCTGGGTTCTGTTCAGTGGGTCTGATTAGCTTCTCACCCTTGAAATTTGTAAAGTATTTTGAAGTAAGCTAGAAAACTGAAGTTTTCAAGTATAGAGATTCCAGATATGGTAGGGAGAGAGGATAGAGTCACAGAAGAGACAGAGCAGGAGGGAGGGGTGCCAGGCAGGAGGAAGGACATGACTAAGGAACAGACAGCCTGATGAAAAGACTAAGCCAGAAATATTTGAAGTTTTTTCCAGATTGTCACATGGCAAAACAGTAGGCAGAGTCAACCAATTAATCAACCAATCCACAAATATTTATCAAACACTTACTATATAACTGGTAACTTGTATACCAGGAACTGTGCTAAAGGCTGGAGGTAGAAAGAAAAAAGTAAAATGGGTCCTGCCCTCAAGGAGCTCACATTCTGTTGGGGGAGACAATATGCACCCCATACATACACACACACATATACACACATACATACATATACATAGATGGATAGATATACATATACATATATGTAGAAACATATATACACATATATACATACATGCATTCATACATGCATCTATTTGTATACATACCATACACAATGAATGCCAGGTAGTTTTTGGAGGGACAACATTTGTAACTGGGTGAAGGGGCTGGTTAGGAAAGGCTTTGTGTAGAAGGTGATGCTTGAATTGAGTTTCAAAGAAAAAAGAGGGACTCCAAAAAGCATACATGAGGAAGAAGAGCATTCTATGCAAAGTGGATGGCCAGCAAAAAAAAAAAAAAAAAGCTTAGAGTCAGGAACTCAGGATCACCTCCATATGACAATCAGGCTTCTGAATAGAATTTTTATGAAGGGATAGTATCTTAGCAGCATGTCATAATGAATGGCTGGCCCTGGGGCTACCTGAATTCCAGTCCTGAATATAACACATACTAGCTATGTGACCTTGGGCAAGTCAATCCCAAGGGCTCAGTGTCCTGGGAAATTCCCTAGGATTACATCACAGTTTGGTAGGCAACATATATCAGTGGAGGGAACTTCCACAATAAGAGTTGCTCATACCAATGAAATCACAGGTCTGGACCCCAAATTAAAATAAAAGAACAATGAAAATAAATATTAACTTCTGTAATAGGTGACGGCAAGAATCTCTTTCTCTCTTTTTTCCACCATAGATCTCACAAAATCTTTATGATTCACTTCAGAAAAAAATACATTGGGTCACAGAACTGGAAGGGACAGCAAGAGATTACCTAGTCAATTCCAGAGCATCAGGTAAGGAATTTACTCCTGATGCCAAGGGAAGTTAGGTGAAGCATTGGATAGAGAACTCAAGAAATCTGAGTTCCAATTTGATGTCACTTACTAGCTGTGTGACCCTGGGCAAGTCACTTAACCTTTATATGCCTCAATTTCCTCATCTGTAAAATGAGGATAATAATAGCAACTAATTCCCCAGGGTTGTTGTAAGAATTAAATCAGCTAGTGATTATAAAATATTTAGCACAGTGCTGGCATGTAGTGCGTACTATATAAATATTAGCTACCATTATCATTGTACCAAAGTACAAGCGTCTACATCTCTCTTAAAAGTCCCCTGAGAAAATGAGCTATTAGTAACAAATTCTAGACTCTCACTTCCATTATAGTGAGGCAATTTATTTTTCCTCTGGCTTCACATATTTCATACCATAGTGAAAGTCTGATCCCTTTGTCCTGTCTTCAGTGGAAATAGAGAATAACATCACCTTCTCCTTTGCTTTCTTCCCAAAGACAGTTTACTTTTATTTTTTTTTTTAGATAAAGACCAGTGTCCTTGTGAGGAAAGCAGAGGTCACACAGGCTGTCAAACAAAATCTTTGTCAGTATTGAAATTAGAATTAATTTGACTTAATGGAAGTTGACAGGGGGAAAAAATGGCTCTGTGCCGGAATAAACCAGCTGCTGAAACCAGTATGGAGCAACTGAAGGAAATCAGACTGTGGTCTGATGTGTAAACTTAAAGCAGTCTATGGCTACACAGAGGATCATAAAAAGAAGTGACAGTAATAAGATCTTCTATCTTCTATGCAATTGTATTCTATTTATGACTGGAGAGGGTACAGTTAGTTCAAATGGTTACATTTTACAATCAATTCCAGTTCTAACTGTCATTTTATTGTACTGGGGTTAACTGAAGTGCAGTAAAGGACCCTGAAATTAAAAAGAGAAAAAAACCTGTCACATTGGTTTAAAAATAATTCCTTCTAGGTTCTTTCATGTGTTCTTTTCCAGAAAACAGATAGAATCATCCTGACCTCCTCCTGGGTCATTTTATTACATTTTTGATTTGATTCTAATTCTATACTTTGGCAAAGTAGGAGATGTTTCTTAAGGATCCTTGGCATTATTTTGCAAAATTATCTTGGTTAGGGTTATAATCAAGTTCAAGTGGGGCCATTGCCAGTCTTCTTGACTTCTCTCTTGGCACTTGACTCCGATGACTGGAGGAGAGAGTGAGGCTGATGACTTTGCACAGCTCTGCCTCACTTAAATCCAATTCACATGCAAGTTGACAACACCTTTGTGATATCATTGGTCCTCTTCGAGAATGCAGGATGAACTGCTGAGTGAAGTGAGCAGAACCAAGAGGACTTTGTACACAATAGCAGCCACGTTATGCAGTGACTAAGAATGTTAAACTGAACCCTTCTCAGCATTACGAGGATCTAAGACATCTCCAGAGGCCTCGGGATGGAAAATGCTGTCCACATCCAAAGAAAGAACTATGGAAGTCGAATCGCTCTCACTTATTTTTACCTTCTTTGAGTTTTGTTTCATCTTTCTGATGGTTCCTCCTATTGGTTTTAATTTTTACTTACAACTTCACTAATGTGAAAATAGGTTTAATGGGTATGTAAATGTAAAGCCTATGTCAGATTGTGCACTGTCTTGGGGGGGGAGAAAAAGGGAGAAAAAATTTTCAACTCAAAAGCATATGGAAAAAAAAATAAAAAAAAAAAAGAGAATGCAGGATGAACAACAACAATGAACATCACATTATGAAAGTGGTGTTTGTGTGTGGGGGTGTGGGTGTGTTTTAATGCTGATATCAAGGCAGGTTACCCAATGACCCTAGGGGATCTCTAATTCAGTTGTTGTCCTGTTTTCAGAAAAAAGGCCATAGAAAAGTAGCAGAAAAAGCCCTAGCGACCTGGGTTCTAACCTGAGCTCTACTATTTACTAACTCTATGACTGGAGGCAAATTATTTTATTTCTCTAGCACTCAGTTTTCTCCTCTGAAAAAAGAGAGTGCCCTAAGGCCCTATCCAGATCTGACACTCTATTAGTCTATGTATATGACTTTTAGGGCCTTGTGCATGAATCTACCTATATCTCAAGTAACAGCCATATAAGCATCTTCCTATGGATAAGCACAGCTTCTGTTAAAATGACTTGCCCAAGGTCATACAGTTAATAAGTAGACTCAGAAGGTCATTAAGATGGTAATAGCAGAATGGCATATTTTAACTCTAGAGTTAACGAACCAACTTTATGTCTTTACTTTCCCCATTTACTTTTCTCAAATGTGGCTGCCTGGTCATGAATATGACTTCCAGCAAAACATGCCTTTTATTTTTTGTTTGTTTCATTCACAAGTATTTATTAAGAACCCATTATATACAAAGCACTAACGTAAGTCCATGGTATGAAGAGACAAAAACAAAATAGTCTCTCCCTCAGAGAACTTACTTCTTATACAACCTTCAGCGTGCATTCACCCTAACACTACGGAAGTTGCTCCTCAAGGGGTGTCAATCATTAAGGCCTGAAGTTCAAAATCACTGCCTTTCATCAAGTGCGTATGTGGGGATGAGCAAACTGCTTTATATTTCGAGGCTGATTTCTAGATGGTGCAAAAGGGTTAATCACTCAAACTTGTGAGAAAAATTGTAACTGTGAGATAGTAAATCTAGCATTGTTCAAAGGAACAGCTCAAAGGAACTGAGAGGGAAATCTCAGTTATTCCTACCTAGCCCAACAACATGATATAGTGGAAGGAACACTGGGTTTGGATGAAGAGAGACTGGGTAGAAATTTTGGCTGCATCACTTCATATTTACTTTCCATCAAACAACAAAAATAATCACAACAACAACAATAACAATAATAACGAGTAGTTTTATGGGGATAGGCCAGAGCCCAGGAACATGACTTCAAATCTCATACAGAATGTAAACTACTTTGATCAAATATAAAGTGCAAAAGAAACTCCAATTATCCCATGGGAGAACTTTAACGTGACCCTGGCTATCCCTGGCTTTCTTTGTTCTATTTCTATATAATAAGTGACCTGCCTGGAACTGGTGTAGGGATCCATCACACCATTCATCCTCCTGCCCCACCCCCCCAGGACTGGGTCTCATGAGTAAACTATACATACAGGCATGCATACATATACACATACATATATACATATGTGTATGTATATATACACATACACACATATATAGATATATGCACACATATACCTATATACATGTGTATAATATGTACATGTGTATATACAGACATGTAACACACGTATAATACATACACATATACCACCAAGCTGGCACACATCCCTATTTCTTCAGTATCTCAGTATTTTCTTGGAGGGTCTGTGTCCCTACAATTGGCATATCAGAGCAGAGCTGATCAGCCCCCTTACATTTGGCCCTACAATTGGCATAGCAGGTAGGATAGTCTGCCTTCCCTTCCTCCCCATCCCGCTCAAAAAAAGCCTTGTATCCTTATAGTAGTTAACATTCATGTAGTGCTTAAAAATTAACAATAATAATAGTAGCTAACATTTACGTAGCACTTACTATATGCTAAGCACTATGCTAAGTGCTTTGTAACTATTATCTCAATTCTCACAATAATCCAATCATAATTCTTCTTTTCAGATGAGGGAACTGAGGCAAACAGGGTTTAAGTGACTTGCCCAGGTCTACATAGCTACTAAGTATCTGAAGTTAATCCTCTTATTATCTCCATTTTACAAATGAGAAAACTGAGACTGAGTGAGTCGGAGTTACTTGTCCAGTTTCACATAGCGAGTAAATGTTTGCTGGTGAATATCTTCTTGCTTCTAAGCCCAGCAAGTTATCCATTATGTCACGCAACTATCAAGTCACTTAAATTCTTTCAGCCTCAGTTTCCTTATCTATAAAATGAATACTACTTATCCTCTGAGGTCCCTTCTGGCTCTAAATCTTAGATCTAAGGCTTCAGTGAGCTCTGCCAGTCAAGAGTTAAAAGCTATGATGCTCCAGGGGTGACTTGTAACTTCCCCAACATGTACAAAGGATAGTGGGTTTTTTATGTCTCTTTTAAGAGATTTACCCATTATCTCTTTATGTCTGGGTCATTTAAATTCCATTTCTGCCAGTCTTCCCAATAATTCCATTGAATCAATGTCCAATTGTTCAGAGATTTAAGGCTATAAGATTTTGAGGCTATATTTCTGTTGTAACCTATGAATAGTTTCCTAAAACATAATCATCCTCATAATTGATATTATATAGCAATTTGTTTTGCAAGATACTTTGCATGCATTATTTCATGGAATTCTCACTTTTATTCTATTTTCATCCCCATTTTGCAGATGAGAAAACAGCTTCAGAGAAATCAAGTGACTTGCCTAGAAGTCACATAGATGGTATCTGAGGCAAGATTAAAACCCACTTTTTCTTGAATCCCATTCAACTCTCTATCTACAATGCCACTGATGCTTGAATAATTCCCAAGGAAATGATGTCCATCCAGAAGGGCTCCCCACAACTGTAATCTAAGCATTTTCACCTTAGTGAGGGACTTTTAGAAATATAGGTAGAATGAGTCTCTCCTTTTCCCAAATTGGATATGAAAGGTGGAATCCTCACTATATTCAGCTCTCACTTAGACTACACAACAATAATCCCCTATAGATACATGGGGCTTCCCCACTACTTTCCTATTCTCTTTTTTGGGGAACATTCATTGGGAAGATGTGGGGATTAGAGGCACTTCCATTTTTAAACGAAAAAGAAGGAAGCTTGATATAGAAGCGCAACTTAAAGAAATGGGAAGCAGATCCCCATTACTACAAAAACATTCAACTGTGTTGATAAAGACAATTCTTAGAATATTTTCTTCAAAGATTTACAATTCCATGAAAGCTGAAAAAAAATAGATTCCTCCAATTTGCAAACAGGAGACTTTAGAGGAGAAATGATTAAAAGCTCTGATATCATATAGAATATGGACAGGGTGAACATGAATCACCCAATCTTGTGATAATAAAACTAGAGGCTCACCTTTGGAGAATTAAATATTAATAAAGGAAAGTACTTTTCTATCCAGAAGGTAACATAATGAAATTATTGCACCAATTAGTGGAAGAAAATACACACAAACACACACACACACACACACATACACACACACACATATTCAAAATGGATTTAGATAAACTCATGGTAAAAGTTTCATCATAGGTTATTAAAATGAAATTGGACAGGTTCAGAGTATATCTATAACTGCATAGGATGACTTTATAATTTAAACTACCTTGTTCTCCCACAAAATGTTCCTTGGTGCCACTGTCAAAGACAGAATAAGTCGATTATGTCTGGGAGTCCATTTTAACTTGGTTTCATATCTAATGGAATGTGTACTGGACTGAGAATCATGAGGACTGGGTTCATTCATTATTAGCTATGTGAAACTGGGCACTTGCCCCCTTATCCTCCCTAGCTCTCAGGTTTCTTCTCATTTGTAAAAAGAGAATAATGATATTTGTACTACTTATCTTACATGATTATTATTGAGCTTCAAATGAAATAATCTGTTGAAGTATGGTATTCTCTAAACCTTAAAGCATTCTATAAATGGGAAAAAGGGAACAAGCATTTATATGGCACCCACTTTATGCCAGGCATTGCGTTAAGCATTTTTACAAATATTATCTCATTTGATCCTTACTACAACCCTAAGAAGTAGGTGCTATTATCCTTACTTTACAGTTGAGGAAACTGAGGCAAGCCCAATCAAACTCAGTGTATAGATCACTGGGCTTGACTCTGCTCCTGAGTGATTCAATCTATCTAATCTATTGGCATCAATTAGCTATCCATTGGGGATTCTATATATTTAGTATTTTGAGATCCAAGGGACTATGGGACCATTGTTCAGTCATTTTTCTGTTGTGTCTAACTCTTTGGAACCCCATCTGGAGTTTTCTTGGCAGAGGTGCTGGAGTGGTTTACCATTTCCTTCTCCAGTTCATTTTACAGATGAGGAAACTGAGGCAAACAGGGTTAAGTGACATGCCCAGGGTCACAGAGCTAGTAAGTGTCTAAATGGGACCATTATATATAGAATTAAAGGGATCTCAAAGTCTGCAAAAAGGTTTTTAGTTCCCCCAACCCCCATGCCCATGCCTAAAGGAAATGGGTCTAACTTTGTTCATGAAGAGAAAAATAAACCTCATATACTTGTCATTGGCCTATTCCAGTTACTTTGTAAACAAATGAAACTTAATAAATAATAATAACTTTCCCTCCCCATGTACTTATTATTAGCCATTTCATCAAGGAAGGTGCTTCTATTAGGTAGCAAATCTATTTCCCCCAGAATCTCATTGCATGCAATTTTGCTTTCCTCCAGAACCAGCACTAATGCTGCTTAAGGTACAATTACTACCACATCTGCAATATAAAATGAGATGTGTGTTTCCACAGGCTCTTCTCATTTTTCCCAACTGTCTATGGGTACTTTTGGGGGCAAAGTTAAAACGCTTAAAAATCAGAGTAATCAGATCACCCCTGAATTAAGTGAAATACTGCAGCCTACCCTGGCTAGCACTTTTCTCACCTGTGAAGAATGAAGATGTTTTATAAAGTGTTCCTGCCTGCCTTCCATGTTGAATTATTAGTCGCAAAAGAAACAAAATTCTTGCCCTTGGGATGCAAGCTCTTCTGCCAGTAATAAATTTTCCAAAAGTGCAGTCTGATCCTCATCTCTGAATGTCTGTAAACTCAGAATGATTGCTAATGGTCTAGGGGTTGGATCAGGATTACCAGGAGCTAAAAGGGTAAGCATACATACACACATACATATGTGCATATAACCTTCTGCAATGTTTAGGAAGTGCTTAGGTCCATGCACTGAAGAAATGCCATTTAGTTCCCTAGTCCTACTCCCATTCTAGATCAATGAATTGGTGATTAACTGTTTGATGACCATATGCTATGAGCCCAGCATGTTGGGAGTGAGGAGGGATACTATGAGGAATACGGGAGAAAAAATAGAATATATAATCCTTGTCCTCAAGGAGTCTATAAATTTATCAGGGAAGAAGACTAATGCATGAAATAATTAGAATCCTAGTTCTAAAAGGAGGCACAGCTGGGTGGCACAGTGGATAGAACACAGGGTTTGGAGTCAGGAGGACCTGAGTTAAAATCTGGCCTCAGACATTTACCAGCTGTGTGAACCTGATCAAGTCACTTAACTCTGTTTGCCTCAGTTTCCACATTTGTAAAATGAGTTGGAGGGGAAAATATCAAGCCATTCCAGCATCTTTGCCAAGAAAACCCCAAATGGGGTCACAAAGAGTAGGAAACAAATGAACAACAACAAGAGTTCTAGGATGATTGCCTTGGAGAAACCTTCATGTTTCAATGAAAAGTCCACTGGTTTTGGAGTCAGAGGACTCAAGTTTTAATTCCAGTCTTGCCTCTCCTAATCTGTGTGACTTTAAGCAAATCACTTAAACTTAATGACCTTGGTTTCTCCATCTATAAAATGGGGAAGGGGGAGATTGGATTAGATGATCCCTAATAAACCTTTTGTCACTAAATCTATAATTCAACCTGCTCACTGTACAGATTAAAAAAAGGAACCCCAAAATCTGAAGTGATTTGCTGGAGTCACATGGCACAGTCAGAACTAAAATTAAAGTCCAAAATCTCACAAGGCAATGTTCTTTTAAATGCACCATTTACAAAACAGCATAAGTAAAGTGCCAAATTGTTTATCAACAATTCCCACTTTAGCCTTTGTATCTAAGCATTTTTGGAGGAAGGAAAAGAATCATATACAAGACAATACATGTTAAAGCAGTTACAAAATTAGGGATGTTTTCTACTTATGAGGCAGCTAGATGGTGCAGTGGATAGAGTTCTGGGGCTGGAACCAGAAGACTTGAGTGCAAATCTAGCCTCCAACAATTACTAGCTCTGTGATCCTAGGCAAGTCTTTATGTTTGTCTCTCTCGTTTCTTCATCTGTAAAACTGGGGTAATAAAAACACATATCTCCCAGGATTGTTGTGAGCATCAGGTGAGATCATATTTGTAAAACACTTAACACAACATCTTGCACACAGTTGGCACTATATAAATGCTTATTCCTTCCCTCCCCTCTTTTCCTCTTATACTACCAATAGGCAACTCCACACTAACTCCTTTCCCCTTAACCCCCAAAATGATTGCACAAAATTTGGCTTCTATTTTGAAAGGTGTATCAGATAAAAATCTACTTAAAATCACTCATTTCATAAATAAAACTCTCCCTGATTAAATGGAAGGGATCTCTCTCTCTTTCTCTCTCTCTCTCTCTCTCTCTCTCTCTCTCTCTCTCTCTCTCTCTCTCTCTCTCTCTCTCTCTCTCCATATATATATATATATATATATATCTCCAGATATACACATGTGTAGATTTATATATGTATAAATATACATATAGTACACAAATTAAACAGATTTGTACTATTCAATGCTTACTACATTCATTCTGCTGCTTCTCTGCTTGTAATTTTCAATTTAGCCAATTAGTGGCATCCCACCAGGCATTTGTCCCTTTGATTAGCAGGGACCACTAATAGGAGTTCACAGAGCTGACTTCTCTCCATTGCCCGCATAAGCATTTTCCATAAGTGTGGTGAAAATAGTGTCAGCAAGTGAGTAAAGCACAATTGAAAGGACCAATTGGATGCTGAAAGAACTTGAGGAACACCATGACAATTTAGTTTCACAATGACCCAGAGCAGACGCTGAGCTAATGTGTCCTGACCTGTGAGATGCGTGTCCTGGAGTCCTACTCTGAAGGGAGCTCCACCACCAAAGAAAGGTACATTGATATCCAAGGCAGCTGTGCAGAATTCCAGCTGAAGACCATTTGAATGATCAACTTGGATACAAGAGTACTCACATTGTGATGCCATGAGAGATATGCAGCAATAGCTTTTTCAAAGCCAGTTGAAATATCAATGGCTTTTCATTGCCACATGAGAGATGTTGGTGTCTTTTTGAGTCCCGGTAAAATTTTGTTTGGGATTCCACAGCTAGTCTATTCATTGCTTTCAGTATCAGAAACCATAAGTTATTGAAATGAAAGAAACTGGTATTGGGGTAGGATTTCTATAATGGAAAATAATTGAAGGTTTGGTATAAGATGAAGTCAGACAGGGTAGAGGTTTCTAATATTCCTGTTTTGGAGTGGAGGACCACCCCCTTGTTTTATGGGAAGGAGAAGACAAGCATTCATTAAACACCTTTGTGCCAGGCACTTTACACATACTATCTCATTTCATACTCACAACAACCTATAAAGGTAGGTGCCATTATGATCTTCACTTCACACTTGAGGAGAGTGAGACAGAAAGAGGGGAAGTGACTTACCCAAGGTTACACAGCTAGTGTCAGACTGGATTTCAGCTCAGGTCTTCTTGACTCCAGGCTCAGCACTCTATGCACTGAATCACCTAACTCCCTTTGTGGCATATTGCAGTGATCTTCCCTCTAATTCTTTGGATTCAAAGAGATGCTCGCATGCATAGGAAGCAATAATGATTCTGCCCGAGAATTCTGGGAACAATGAAAGTCCAGAGATTGTGGGCTGAGCTTTCTATTGCTCAGTAGCCCAAGTAAAGTGCAAAGGGAGTGGAAGTAGGACTGCATTAAGGGGGAACTTTGCAAAAATCTCTGGAGGGAAGCTGAAAATGGTCTGATTACATTTCTGTACCTAGAATTTACATATAAATAAAGATAGTTACATTGCAAAGGAAAATTAACTGTTTATACCCTTTGACCTAGCAATGCCACTAATAGGCCTATGTCTTCCAAAGAAAACAAAGAAAAAGGGAAAGAAACCACACATACAAAAAAATACTAATAGTATTTCTTTTTATGTGGTGACAAAAAAAACTGGAAACTAAGGAAGTGCCCCTAAATTGGAGAATGACTCAATAGATTATGGTATATGAATACAAAGGAATTCTACTGTGCTATAGAAAATGATGTAGTGGGTGGTTTGAGAAAAATCTATGAGGGCTCATGTGAACTCACACAGAGTGAAGTGAGCAGAGATAGGAAAATAATTTATAGAATAACAACATTGTAGAGATAAACAACTTTGAAAGACTTTAAAATTCTGATCAATACAATTACCAATCACAATTCTAGAAAACTCATGATTAAGCAGGCTACCCATCTCCTGACAGAGAAGTGATGGACTCAACCTAGATTGAGATGTGTATGTATATATGTATATGTATTGTATGTGTATATATATATGTATGTATATAATGTTTTCTTGACTATGCATATTTGTTATAAGGATTTTTTTCTCTTTTTCAAAAACAGAAGAGAAAATAAATTTTTGTTAATTGAAAAAAATGAATTTAAAAGAAAAAATAAAGAAAAGCTAACCTATGTCTATATAATAATAACAATAAAATTTATATATTGCCTAATATGTGCAGGCACTGTGCTAAGCACATTATAAATATTATCTCCTTTGATCTTTACAACAACCCTGGAGGTAGGTGGTATTATTATCTTCATTTTGCAGATGAGGAAACTGAGGTGAACAGAGATTAAGTCACACAGATAGTAAGTCTCTGAGGTAAAATTTGAACTCAGGTCTTCCACAGGCTGGCTCTCTATCAACTGTACTACCTAGCTGCCATGTCAGGTTTCTGAGTTCACAGTCTATTACCTGATTAGGAAAGACCTTAACCCTAGGATCCTTTGAGATTTAATACATATGTGACTCTGTAGAAGTGTTTAACTTCCCTGCTCCTCAACTTCTTTATCTGTAAAATGAGGAGTAGGAATAGATGAACTTTGAGGTCCCTTCCAGCTATAGATTTCTGACATTATGATTTTAGCCAATTTAAGAATAGTTACTTCCCCACTACCACTGTCCCATCATAGTCCCCCTCAACACACCCCTGAACGTGAGCACACACACACACACACACACACACACACACACACACATACATACTATAATCTCATCTAAGGCATAGTGAAGAACAGAAAGCTCATCTTTATAATTGATACAATTCTCTCTGTCACTGAAACCTAAGGTCACTTATGTCCTTTCCCATCTACTAGATAAGAGAAAATTACCAACCAGATGTTTAAGGAGTTCTTGAACACTGGCTCATGGGGACTAGGTAAGTGACAGGGTAATGATGAAGGTTGGCTTAATCATAGGGCCTGGAGACTCCCTGTGGTGCTTTCATTAACCTCCTAATATGTTATAGGATTAGCTACATGGAATAATTGGAATAAATGCTATATTGGTTTCCTTGTTGTTGGTGGTGGTCTTTCATTCTTGAAGAGGACCTAACCAATGTTAGAGCCACTCTGATTGGTTGTGTGAAGTAGGAGGTTGATAGGGTTTCCACCCCCCTCAAAAAGTGCAAGTCAAAAGCAACCATGCCTCCCCAGAGAGTGAAAGAAATCACTAGTCAATAGACAGCAGTCACCCACTAGTTAGCATCACCAGTTTGGTGATGCAAGGTGAAAAATCAGTCATCCCAATTAACTCACCTGTGCTGTAAGAAAGCCAAAAATGAGACTTGGAAGATCGTGCATATTTAGAGAGATTCATAAGCAAATGGCCTGGCACCTGGTTTGCAAGGGTAGAAAACAGGAGCTAAAGCAACATAAAGCAGGGCTTCCAGACTCGGATCAAACTCACCTTCTACATGAAGCCCTTCCTAATCATCACCACCCTCCACCCCCAACATATGCCACTGCCATCACTCCCCAAATGACCTTGTAATTATTTTGTCTATATTCTGCATACACTTATACACATACATGTTTTTTTCCTTTGATAGAATGTAAGCTCCCTAACGGCAGGGACTGTTCTATTTCTACTGTTGCATCCCCAATGCCTTGCACAATTCCTGGCACATAGTAGGCACTTAAATACTTGCTAATGTGTTGCATAATGGATGGTGAGAGAGTCACTGAATGGAATTGCCAGGCATTTACATAACCAAAAAATACACCACTATCAAAGACGAACAGAGAAACAATATTGCCAACATCTTGTGACTTGTAACTATTGGCACTGAATGGCCCCTCCCAGAACTTTGTGTGCACAGGGCGCCCTAAGTATGTCTAAGCCAGGGATGGGGAACCTGTGGCCACTGTAGCCTTGAGGCTTCCCCACCCCTGCCTAGGCCTTGCCAGTTGCTCTGCTGCTGTCCCTTAAGGACCACAGGGTCTTTCTATCTGCCCTGCAGCTAAACTCTCCTATATGTATCATCTCTCCCTCTTAGAATGTAAACTGCTATAGGGTTGGGACTGTCTTAGTTTTTCTATTTGCATTCCTGGTAGTACAGTGCTTGGCTATATCTTTTTTTCCCCTATTCCATAGCAAAAACTACATAGAAAATTATCTGAATTCCTTGTGTCCATGAGGAGAGTAGACAGGAAAGAAAGGAGAGAGACTATGTATAAGCTAGACATTACAGGATGTTATTGAGTAAACACAATCTTTCCCCTGTGGCTACCTAAGATGTGAGCACCCATAACCAATCTTGAGCTCCAGATATGGCAAAATCCTCTGAGGAAGGCAACCAGAACCCAGTGCCAGATTGGTTTCACAGGGCCTCTTCCTGCATGGAACAAGCAAAGATTGGAGCTGGCTGGTAATACTCATTCAGGATTTGGCCCTGCCTTCCCAAGGCACCAAACAAAAACATTTACAACCATTAGGAAACTAACAGAGTGCTTGATATACTGTTATGGAATTCCATACTCCATAGCTTCCGATCAAGGATCCCACTTTATACCAAGAAAGTTTAAGAGTTGGCCCAGGAACACAGAACATAAAATGAATTTTCCATATACCATATCACCCTCAAGCAGCTGGCATTGTGGAATGCTGGAAAGGGTTGTTAAAGACTCAAATAAAACAGCTTTAGGAAGGCCATACCATACACGGCTTCAGAGCGGTATTGCCGATGGTTGTTTTATTCCTTGTGAGGGAATATAATCATTTCTGTAGGCATTTTGAGTTGCTGTGAGGGTGCCCTATATCTGGTAAAGGTTGTAGAGAGTTGGTATTGGTCTTAGTATTATATTACTGTATGCCAAACCAATAATCCAGGGTATTCAAAGAACAGGGACCAAGTCTGATCTCAAGAGTTAGTCCAATCACTGAAACTCATTGTCTAGGAGAAATGTTCCTCAACTTAGTCCAATCACTGAAACTCATTGTCTAGGAGAAATGTTCCTCAACTTTTCTGGTGCCTGTACCCCTTGACTTTCAGTAAATATCCCCACATATCTATTTGATGTGAAAGGAAATAAATTCTAGAATTTACATATGTGTGCATAAGATTATAAGCTTACATATATATGTGTACATGTATATATATAATTACATACATAAACATATATACAAATATACATATACAAATATGAAATGAGATAAAATAAAGAGTTTTTCACTAACATTATTTGGGGATATTTCAACAGGCTAATATACATATTAACCAAATATTCCACGCACTCTCTTGACAAACTTCTCATACTACCGGAATATCTATATCACAGATTGAGCGCCCCTGCCTTGCACATTATAAGGAATTATAAATTATAAATCAGCCTATTTATTTTGGAGGATCCTCAGTATCTAACACTCCATTAAGATTTATCCTTGTCCTTTGAACAAGATACTAATGGGGATATCCATACTGTCCATGGGAAGTTATATATATTGAATATAGAACTTCCCTGATCAATACTCCCTCTACTAATGCACATACGCAGAATTGTTTTGCCCCACGTACAAGGTTGCAGAAGACATATGTGAAGGAAGAGGAAGACCATCCTAGTGTTTTTTAAGATGCATATGATGCTTGTGTATAATAATGGGAAAGAAAAAGAAAATTCTATCAGTAGGTATTTATGGGTTCACCTAATGCAAAAGATATTTTGTTCCATCCCCTTATTTTAATTTTGTGTGAACTTTTGTTTCTCAAATATTTTATTGTAAGCAACATACTGCTGGATTCTTCTTTCTAGTTCATTCTGCCACCCCCCTTCATTTTATGGGTGAGTTCATTTCATTCATATTTATAGTTATTATTGTTAACTGTGTATTTCCCTCCATTCTATCCTTCTATACTTTTCATTCTCTTTGCCCCCCACTTTCCTCTTTAGAAAAAAGAGAAAAGCGTCGAATGAGAAAGTGTGCTAAACACCAATGATTGGCAATTGATGCAGTCCACCACTCTTCTCTTCCCCTCACCTAACCCCCAATCTCAGTCTTTTCTAGGAGAAAGGAAGGGAAGGGGAAAAAAGAGAAGGAACAGAGGGGAGGAAAGAAAGAGAGGATGTAGTTTGTTGTAGTCTTTTGTCCAATGTGTTATAGCAGAAGAACCTTGCCCTGATTATCAAGATGGAGCACAGAGTTAATCTTTTCCTGTAGGCAGAGCCACACACTTGATATCCAAGGCCACTTTCTGAATAGCTGCAAGAGAAATTAAGAAGAAACTCAGGGGAGACATGGCCTTTGCTATGCCTAAGGTGGTATTCTTTCTTCTAAATTACCTATATATTGATTGCCCCGCCCCATAATTCTCTAGTTCTTCTTCTTCATAATTCTCTAGTCTTCTGCTCACCACATCTATTGAAGACCCAGAAAAAAAAAAGCTCCTGCCATTAAAGTCCTTGGCACTGTCAAACAGTTCAACATTAGAAACTGATATGGTTTTATCAGTGAAAATGACATTAAAAAAAGAGGCATTACCATTTGCTTTGCTGCTGCACCCTAGGGACCATATGACTTTTCCATCTGAGTTATAGCTGAAACCTGCCATAGATGTTCTCCACATAGCATGTGAGCTCCTCAAGAACAAGGAAGGTCTTTTCTATTTGTATCTCAACCACTTAGTGTTTTGTGTGATAGTAAGTACATAATAAATGCTTCATTCATATATCCAATACCATGATTCTATAGATGTCTTCAGGTTTTGTTTTGTTTTGTTTTTTAATGACTAGGAGTGACTATGTTTCTAGCGCCATCTCCTCTAAATTAACCTTCTAGCTACTTTGTATTTATATGTAATACTGGTATAAATCTGTTGTCCCTTCCTCTCACCTCATTAGAATTTGAGAAAGCTCTTTGTGGGCAGGGACTCTATTTGCTTTTTTCTTATTTCCCCTTTACTTAGCACAAATACTGACACATAGTAAAGTTTTAATAAATAATCATACCCAGCTAGCATTTAGAGTTTTAAGCTTTGCAAAAGATTTTGCATAAATCATTTCGTTTGATTCTTACAGTGACCCTGCAAGGTAGGTGCTATTATTATGCCTGTTGTACACGTAAGAAACACTGAGGCTGAGAGAGCTTAAGTGACTTTCCCAACATCACACAGTAAGTGAGAGGCAAGATTTGAATTCAGGTCTTCCTGCCTCCAGATCAAGGATTTATACCCATTGTGCCATCTAGCTTGATAATTGTTCATTGATTAGGAGTAATCTGAAAAGGTATCAATGCCAAAATTCCATAGAAGGCTAGAAGAGCTTACATTTGGACCTCGCAAAACTGTCTGACACAGAAGAAAGACTCTAGGGGAAAAAATACAACCCAACAACAAAAAACCCAAGCCATGTAGTCTTTACTAAATGAGCCTTGTCTTAGTGTTCAGAGGACAAAGAGAGCTCTATTCCATTTGCTAAAGCGTCTACAATTCTTTTTACACCCTGCCTTTTATGCCGTCAGTCCAGATTGGTATAGTAGAACAGGTGCCACAGTTCAGCAGCTTCTAATGTGAAAATGAATGATTTTTGTATTTCTCCCCTGTTATGGCCCACTCCTTTCTGACTCTAGGAGAGCTATAGCTATATCCTATTAATGCTTCTCCCACCAACCTCCCATTGACCTGTGACCATTTCCATGAGCAATAGAGGTTGAGCATCATAATCGTCTGCTTCACTGACAACACACACACACACACACACACACACACACACACAGCAACAGAATAAGAACTCTGAAAGAAACTAAGAAACCCATAGAAACCCATTCCCACTTTTGCTGAAAGGGGAATGGAAAAGCCCTTCACTTGGAGGCTAGGTAATAAAATTTGAGGTCTAGTTTGAGTTGTTGACATACCGAACTGGAAGATTTTGGTCAGGTCATCTAAATCTTATCTGCCTCAGTTTTCTCCACCGTCATTTGGAGGCCACTGACTTAAGCTATAAAGGAAGGGAGAGGCCATCTAGTCCAAATGTCTCATTTTACAGGTAAAGACATGGAGGCCCAGGGAGGTTTAGTGACTTGCCTAAAATCATATAGGTAGTAAGTGGTAGACATGGGATCTGAATCCAGTTCCTCTGACTCCAAAATCATGCTTTTTTCCCCTATTTCCTTCCATAGCCTCCATTATGGTGATGTTATATCCCATTATAGTTAGCATCATGGAATGATAAAGTTTGAAACTACATCAGACACTGAGTCTCATCCCTAATTAAGCAATGAGTCCCTTCTACATATCCTCTATAACAAACCTAAACCTAAATAATTCCAGTGATAGGGAACCCACTAACCCCATCCCAAAGTAACCTATTTTTTGGAAGATTCATTAGGAATTTTTCTTTTAATATTAAGAGAAATTCAATTCAATTCCATCCATTAAGCTTTTCTTAGGCACCCACCATATGCAAGGCATTGTGTTAAGGGGGATACAGGAAAAAAAAATCACCTGCCTTCAGTTACTGACATTCTACTGCTTCTATTTCTTACTTCAGGCCAGCCTTTAGAAGACTAATCCCTCTTCCAATTGACCGCCCTTCAAATACATGAAGGGAGCTTTCATGTCATCGCTGAATTTTCTCTTCACCATCCTATAAAACCTCAAGTACTTCCAACAAATTATAGGGTTTACTTAATTCATGGAGTTGACATAGATAAAATATGAGCAGTAAAAAGAAAGTAAAATATAAAATACTCATAATATACATATATTATATATGTATGTTTCTATATTTGTGTATACATACATATACATAAATATGTATAAGTAGCACATCTGGACTTGGAGTCAGGAACCCAGGGTTTGAATTTGGCCCCAGAAACTTACTAGCTGTGTGACCCTTGGTAAATCACTCAACCTCTGCCTTCCTCAGTTTCCTCATCTGTCAAATCAAGTGGGGATAATTTAGTGCCTACCTCCCAGGGTTGTTGTGAGGATGAAATGAGAATATTTGTAAAGAACTTTACAAGTCTTAACCCTCTATAAATATGCTAGATATCATATATAGCTATGTACACATACACACATGCGCATACATGTAAACATATATACATGTGTGTATACATATGTAGATAAATGCAGATATACATGATATAGATATACTGCCTGTGTCAATAGAGATCTAAATCCTCATCTGAAAATTTAATAATTGGCTTTCTTGGACTAGTTTGAGCTGTCTCCAGCATACCTATGTTTGAACTAGATGTCATCAGAGAGTCCTTGACATCACCCATTACGTCACTGCTTCTCTTCAAAAACAAAGGATAAACAAGAAGAAGTTCCTTCCATATGCCTATGAGGGATGGGGGAGGAGCTGTGTGAAGAATGCCAGTGAGACGGGTGCACTTGCACAACCAGCCAGTAGAAGGCAGTAGCAAACACAGACTGGTGCCATCCCATTAGGCGGTGTCTATGACACTAAAACAACTGATTGAAAGTAAAAGTTAAAGCAACTTTACTCATAAAATCGGGGGTGGGGGTGGGAGAGTAGCTTTCTTTTTTTCTATTCAAGTTTTTATTTTTAAATATATGTTTTGTTTTTCTTGATGAGTTTAGTCATCTGGGAGTAAATAAGAGTTTAGCTGGAAGTTTCCAACAAGGTTCCATGTTTCCTTGCTCCGACCTTCTTCTCCAGGCATCACTTCCTTATTTGTTTGCCTAGGATGAGTAATGCTTCTAACCTGTTCAGCAGGGGGGAAAATAGACTGTTTTCACTGCCTTTTTTTCCCCCCACTTGTTAACATGTGAAAGGAGGCTATCCTAGTATAAGCATTTTCAAAGAGTTGTTAAATGTTTTGTAGTTATTTGCAAGGCAGCTTGGAAGGATTTCCATCAAGGAAAGGAGCGAAGGAGCTCCAGAAAACACTTGGAAAGACAACACTGACTATTGTTCCCTTTGGCTCCCCCTAGTCTGCAACTATCAGTACATTGAAGTCACTGGTGAAATCATTGATGGTTTTTCAGGGCAGGTAACATCTCCTAGAACTAAGAGAAAGTTGGTAAAAAAAAAAAAGAAAAAGTTCAGGAAGCTCAGCATGAGATTTTCCACTAGCACCTTCTCTGCACTTTATGATGAGCAGTAAGCTCAGAAATCTGAAGAAAGGCTTGGCAGCACAATGGATAGAGAGCTGTAGGAAGACTGCCTTAGTACAACCTTGATAGGAGGTGCTTTCCTTCGAACAACCACTAGGGACACCCTGACCATTCTTCTTGTTTTAACTTGGACTTTGTGACCTGGACAACTAGACATCAGTGGTTATTTATATCACAATTTTTTTTTAAAATTTTTTAAGGTAACAAAAGAAACTGGACAGATTCTTTAAGGTAGACACTCTTAACGTTGTTACTATCAACAGGTAGTTAATTGGCTACTAGACAGAATACTGGATTTGAAGTTAGAAAGAACTGAGTTAAATTTCTGCCTGAGACACTCACTAGCTGTATGACCCTAGACAAGTCATTTAAACCTCCGGCTTCAGTTTCCTCTTCTTTAAAGTGGGGATAATAACATCACCTACCTCCCAGGGTTGTCGAGAGGATCAAATGAGGTAATAACATATGTAAAGTCCTTTGTTAACCTTAAAGTGCTACATAGCTACTCGTTATTATTTTACTTAGTTATTTTAATACTTAGTTATTAGTTTACTACTAGTTATTATTTAACTACTAGCTATTATTATTATATTATCAAAGCCTGAACTTGAAAATGAGTGGTCTAAATCTTAACTCTCCCACTCACTACCTATTTAACTTTAAGCAAGTCATTTGCTCACCGGAAGCCTCAATTTCCTCTTGTGTAAAATAAGGTGACTGGACTAACTTGTTATTTAGGGGATTTTTCAGTCCTAAATTTTGTGATCCTCTGATTCAGGCAGGTTAAGATATATTTCTATTCACTTGAAAGGACAATTCACTTTAGTTTTCCTACTATTGAACTAGCCCTGCATTCCTAGTATAAATCCTACCTGGTCATAGTGTATTATCCCCATGATAAGTTGCTGTAATCTCTTTGCTAATATTTTATTTAAAATTTTTGTATCTATATTCATTAGGGAAATTGCCCTATATTTTTCATTCTCTGTTTTGGCTCTTTCCCGTTTTTGTATCACAAAAAGAATTTGGTAGGACTCCTTCTTTGCCTATTTTCCCAAACAGTTTATATAGTATTGGAATTATTGTTCTTTAAATGTTTGATAGAATTTGCTGGTAAATCCATCTGGCCCTGGAGATTTTTTCTTAGGGAGTTCATTTATGGTTTGTTCAATTTATTTTTCTGAAATGGGGTTATTTTATTTCCTCTTCTATTAATCTGGGAAATTTATATTTTTGCAAATATTAATCCATTTCACTAAGTCAAATTTACTGGCATACAGTTAGGCAAAATAGCTCCTAAGTATTGTTTTACTTCCTTCTTTATTGGTGGTAACTTCACCCTTTTCATTTTTGATGCTGGTAATTTGGTTTTGTTCTCTTTTTTTAGTCAAATTAATCAAAGGTTTATCTATTTTATTTTTTTTAATAAAACCAGATCTTAGTTTTATTTATTAGTTCAATAGTTTTCTCAATTTCAATTTTATTAATCTCTCCTTCGGTTTTCAGATTTTCTAATTTGTTATTTAATCGGAGATTTTTAATTAGTTCCTTTTCTAGCTTTTTTAGTTTCATGCCCAATTCATCAGTCTCTTCTTTCTCTATTTTATTCATGTAAGCATTTAGGACAATTCACTTTATAAGCTGATTCTTACAGGACTCCTTTGAACTCCTGAACATTGTAAGCATTGAATCAAATCAACAAATATTTCTTGAGGACTTAATATGTACAAGACATAGTATGGGATACAGTGGGGAATATAAAAGAATAAAACAAGGTCCCTGCTCTCTGGAAGTTTAAATATGATTCTATTTATAAAAAAATCCATTTATACACAGATATTCAGCAAAGCAACTCTTGTGTGAGCAGAGGTCCACCCAGACATCATCAGATATATAGCAACTAGGTGCTGCAGCAGATGGAAAACTGGACCTTAAGTCAGGAAGACTCATATTTGTGAGTTCAGATCTGACATCAGACATTTACTACCTATATGACCCTGGGTAAGTCACTTAACTCTATGTGCCACAGTTTCCAGATATGTAAAATGAGCTGGAGAAGGAAATGGCAAGCCATTACAGTATCTTTGCCAAGAAAGCCCCAAATGGGGTCAAAGAGTTGGACACTGCTGAAAAATGACTGAGCATCTCTCTCTCTCTCTCTCTCTCTCTCTCTCTCTCTCTCTCTCTCTCTCTCTCTCTCTCTCTCTATATATATATATATTATATATATATATATATATATATATATATATACATATATATACATGTATATATGTGTATGTGTATATATATACATATATAGACATATATTGCTATATGGACATTGATATATTAATAACATGTTCATATTTAAATGCCACATATGACACACATCTGTCTTTATGTGGCTGAAAACAAAATAGATGTTAAAACTATTAACAAGCCAACCTCAGCAAGGATTGCTTTAACATTTCACAAGGTCAATCATTAAATTTAGGTTGCGTCATTTTTGTTGTTGCAATAGCCATTCAATTAATGAATTCTCTCTGACATACATATAAGGAATATTGGGGTTATTACCTATATCTCTCTGAATGAAGGGGAAAGCAAAGCCCACTCTTCTCAAGTGCCTTGACTATGATTTGTCAGTATCTGAGCTAAGACTGAAACTCAGAACCCCAGATCTGAGTTTGGAATTAGGAACATCAGGCTGAGATAAGAACTTGGAGTCTCAGGGCTAAATTTAGCCCTGGTTTGGGTTCAGAATTCAAAAGCCCAGAATTGAGATCATAATTTGGAACCCCAACCTTGTGATCAGAATTTATAATCTCATGGCTCAGATAAGAACTCTGAAAGCCAACCTTAAAAGAAGATCTCTGAACCCGACAGCTAGTATTGGAACTTCACACCCCCAAGGATGAGACTTCAGAGCTGAGATTGGAACTCAGATCCTGAAGGCTACTACAGGAACCCCAAACCACAGAAATAACCTGGACTTTGAACCTGAGAGCTATGATCAGAACTTGGAACCTCAGGGGTGGAACTCACATGTTTAAACTCAGTTGTCTATCTTCAGGACCTATTCTGGGAGCGCTGACATCCTGGTGAAAGTTAATCATTGAGCCTTTAAAATAAACCATTTCTTTCAGATATCCTATCATGTGAACCTCTGGTCTTTCAGCCTCCAATGTCTTGGTTTCTCAGACTACTTTATCTATGATCTGACAAAGTTTTTCTCTTTGTTTTTGTTTTGTTTTGTACTTTTACCAGCTGTGTATGTCTATTGCTCTGCCTCATGAACTTCCTCAACATAACTGAAAAGAAACTAAGGACACTCACTTAAAGATGGGTGCTCCCGATTCACAAGCCTTCGTCGGCCTATGTAATGGAGACCAGTTATACAAACACACAGTAGTGATGTCAGGGCTGTGAGTAACTGTGGTATCTTAGCAATTTAGGAAGGTGAAGATCAAAGGATATTTTTTCTGCCCACAGTTTTGGGGAATGACTAATTTTACCAACTTAGACTGTTTCAAATTAATGGGCTCGGCAACTTCAGAAAAGAAAAAAAAAAGTGGGGAGGGGGTAAATGATTTGAAAAACAAAAGCCAGACAGAGACAAAGTGAAGTTGAGTGTTCAGGAATTCTGACAGTATTTGTTAGATCAATCTTCCAAAGCTATAATCATTTGACCCTCACCTGATTCTCCTCCAGAATGCTAATATGTCAGTTTCACAGAATGTAAGGTGCATCTCTCGAGTTCTCTTGTGTGTGAATCAAAAATTCCTTCTTGCTTAAGGGGAAGAAAAAAAAGAACTTTCAGAAAGTTAGACTCAAGAGAAGTACATTAGCATATTAAAAAATGTCATTTGAATTGTGTTGCCCACCAGAAGTGTTAGGAAGGCTTTATACAGATATCTTGATAATAAAGCTAAAAATTAAATCACAATTTTTGGCAAATTCTAAGTATGGAGTCAGTAGAATTAATAGTAAAATATTATATATATATATATATATATATATACATATATATATACACACTTATATAATATGACATATATGAATTATATATATAACATTTCAGATGAAAGAAAAGCTAACAGAAGGACACAGGATTGACAATATCAAGAGTAAAATGTAAATGGATTTCTGGATGGGTGCAGTGTGTTACAATAAAAAGAGCACTGAAGTAGATGTGAGGACGTGAGTTTTTTTTAACTTTAGTTTTTATATTGTTTTCCAATTACTTGTAATAACAATTTTTAATGTTCTTTTTAAAAGATGTTAAGTTCCAAATTCTCTCTCTCCTTCCTCCTCTCCTCCCTCCTTGAGAAGCAATTTGATATAGATTATACACGTGCAGTTATGTAAAACATATTTCCATATTAGCTATGTTTTGAAAGAAAACACAGACCAAAAAAAATCAACAAAAACAAAGAGAATTTAAAAAATATGCTTTGATCTGTATTCAGACTCCATCAGTTCTTTCTCTGGAGGCTGATAGCATTTTTCATCATAAAGAGAACATTGGTTTTAGTAGAAGTTCTGTTGTTAGAAAGTTGTATGAACTAGGGCATAGGACATGTCAGATCATTTTAAGAGACAGAACACTAGTAACTGAGAGAATGAGGGAAAGCTTCATATAGGAGGAGTCAACTGAACATAAATTGAAGATGAATAAAGGTCTAGCCTTTTTGGCAAGATTGGTCTTTCAGGGTACTTCCATCTAGCACTACAATCACTTTGCAACTCTGGATCTCAGTGTTCTTATCTGCAAAATGGAGGCAACTCAAGATTATTTCTGAGGTTCCTTCTAGTATTCTCTGAGCAGCCTCTGACATTCCATGATAAACAGATTAAGCTAGCACACCAATAAACATTTCATTAAGCATTAATGAATTAGATTATACCTGTCACATTTATAAATACGGCAATATTTTTCTACTTGTCCAGTTCACAGATCCAGAAAACAGTGACTGAATACCAGCACCTGTGGAAAGATTTCAAGGTCTGGAGGTAGGATTTCAAGTCTCAGACCTAAAATTACTTCTCCCCTCTATGCCACAGTTTCCTCAATGTAGATGATGTCTGAGATCTCTTCCAATTCTAAATCTATGACTATTTTGGCTTTGACAGGTAGCTAGGTAGCAGTGGATAGATTGCTGGATGTAAAGCCAAGAAGACCAGTTCAAATTCTGCCTTGGACATTTCCTAGTTTTGTGACCCTGGGCAAGTCACTTAACCTCTGCCTGCCTCAGTTTCCACAGCTGCAAAATGAGAATGATAATAGCATATAGGCTACAAGATTGTTGTGAGGATCAAATGAATATATATGTATTATAACATGTGCATATATATGTATCATAATATGTATATATATATATACACATATATACAGAGAGAGATGATTGATAGATAAATAGTTCTCTGCACACTGCGTGACACATAGAAAGTGCTTAGCAAAAATACTTATTTTTTTTCTGATATTATATTTCTTTCAACAGTTGAGTTATTCAGGTAAAAAAGATTGGGAAATTCACATGATAATTCTTTGGTTTTATCCTTCCAATGCTCTAGAGCCAGAGGAGGGAGAAAATCTGCCTTCTCTCTCCACCTCATGAACTCTATTTGAACAGGGAGTTTCACTGGTTTGAGTAGCTAGTGGCCTCTAAGATCACTGGAAGTGTTATCTCCATGAAGCCACAACAAAAGCTTCATTTAGTCAGTTCAACCAAAAATTAGCCAGTTGTGTAGCAGATTAGATAGAGATTCATTCAACAAGATTCATCGGGTAGACTAGTGCTGAACATTGTAGACATAGTCACATTTTTCTAAGTGCCTAGGAAAGCATTGTGCCTCTCTGCCCATGCTTGATTAATGCAAAAACCTAGAGGGATGGCTCATGCTAACCCTGGTCATGCTCTCACTGGTGCTGCTCCATGACCGAGATTTTGCTGTTGGATGGATGTACTCCCAGGAGCACAATAGAAAGCACAATTTTACCACCAAGGTTAGAACTTCATTCAGCTTCAATTTATGTTCAGCTGAATTGTCCTATAGGAGGCTTTTTTTTATTCTAGCTCTTAGTATTTTCTCTCTTGCATTAACTTCACATGTCCTACATATACATTATCTATCTCTCTATATCTGTCTGTCTGTCTAGCTATCTATCCATTTATATATCTATTTATCTGTCTACTTACTTATTCATTTATTCACTCATTCATTTATTCACTCACTTTATCTACCTATTAATGCAATTTTTTCTTTGTGTGTTTGTTTATCTGTGTATGGGCTGTATCTTCCCAGGAGATTATGAGCCACCTAAGGATTTTAACTATTTCCTTTTTTGTCATTGTATTACCAGAGCCAAGTACAGTTTCTTGCACATGTAGGCTCTTAATAAATGCTTGAATTGAATTGGACTACACAATACTTCTGATCTGTGATTCAGAGAATTTTATTTACTCTCTTTACTTTCCTTTCACTTCAAACTGAGATTAGCTTTAGATTTCATGAATGTCTAATAGCAATATAGGATTAGCAGAAATTTTTAATGTTATTTTGTTGTAAAATCAAGGTGCAACAATTAAACCCTTATTGTGCACCTGTGATGTGCAAAGCAAAAACAGTATGACAGCAGGAAGACGTGAGTTCAAATCCTGCCTCTGTCACATCCAAGCCAATCATGGGCACTTCACTTGACCCCAGACCACTTTCTAAGACTATAATTTATAGCTGAGTTGCTGTTTTCCATTTGTGGATGGTGTTTCTATACCAGAACTTCCTCATACCAATGAAATCACAGATTCAGGCAAAAAATAAATTAAATATACAAAGCACTGGGGGTAAAAGGAGAAAAACAATACTATTTTTGGCCTGAATGAACTCACAATGTTAATAGTCGAAATTTACATGGTACTATACATACATATCTGTACCATTTCCTCAAGTTGCTAATACAGGTATTATTTTAGAGATGAGGAAAAAAGGTAAAGTTCAATGAATTTCCACAGAGCCAGCAATCATCAGAGGCAGGATTCAAACCCAGGACTCTTTTGATTCCAAGTCCATTCTTCTCATTATACCAAATCCCCTTTAATCTATTAGACATGAGCCACAGATACACACACGCCACACAAATGGTAGACTGTGGCAAGAGCAGATGAGAAATTTGGACAAAGTACACTAGGACCATTTGAAGAGGGAGAGATAGCTTTCATCTAAGATTTGGATGGGGGAAATGAAGATATGGAGGTCATGGAACTTTATTCACATTGGATCTTGACAGAAGTTGTTCAGTCATTTTTAGTCATGTCCATGTCTTCGTGATCCTATTTGGGCTTTACTTGGCAAAGATACTGGAGTGCTTTGCCATTTCTTTCTCCAGCTCACTTTACAGATAAGGAAATTGAGAGAAACAGTGAGGCCCAGGGTCACACAGCCAATAAGAGTCTAAAGCCAGATTTGAATTCAGGACACTGAATCTTCCTGACTCTGGTCCCAGCAGTCTTTCCTCTTTGCCACCTAGCTGCCTCTAGACAGAAGAAAGAGATTTTAATAGATGTGAGATAAAGAAAAAAAATGCGTTCAACATATGGGGAGATTGACTGTGTAGATTCCCTAGGGTGGAAGATGACAGGATAAGATCAGTAATCAGCTAGCTGTAGAAGAATTTGGTTGGAACTTAGAGTACAAGATGGGAAGTAGATAGAACAAAGGCTGGAAGGGAAATTTAGTACCACACTATGAAGACATTGTCAAAAGTAAAGAATTTGGAATTTAGCCAACAGGCAGTAGGGAGTCACTGAAAGCATTTGAGCAGGACAGAAGCATAGTCAGACTTGTGCATTATGAAGATTGTTTTGGAAGCTGTGTGAAGGACTGACTACAACAGGAATTTTTAACCTGTTTTGAGTGTCATGGACCTCTTTGGCAGTCTGCTGAAGCCTATGGACCATTTTTCAGAATTCTTTTTAGGTATAAAAACTAAAATACATAGGGTTACAAAGGAAGACAGTTATATGTCATTATCTATCTATCTATCTATCTATCTATCTTTCTATCTTCTTTCTCTCTATAGATAGGTATCTATAGGTATGTAGATAGATATTCATAGATAGATATTCATAGATAGATTAGGTTAAATTGAAGTCGTTATCTATCTAATCCATTTCTATGTAATTGGTTTCCTTTATAATCCGATGCATTTTTTTGTGTTTGAAAACATCCTAAAGGTAGCTAGGTAGTGGAGTGGATAGATCACTGGCCCTGAAGTCAGGAGGAACTGACTTCAAACCCAGCCTCAGACATTTGACACTTACTAGCAGTATGACCCTGGGCAAGGCACTTAACTCTGCTTGCCTTATAAATAAATAAACAAATGAATGAATAAAACATCCTGATAAGGTGTCCATAAACTTATATAATTTAATTATATTAAAATCAATCATATCTCTCTCTCTACACATGTGTGTATATAACTATAGATAACTATTTCAATATAATTTATTTTCTTTGTAGTCCTGCTTATTTTATTTTATATTTGTAGTTAGATAGATGTAAACAGAGATGAAGACATAGAGATATACACAGAGATAACCGAAATTCACAAATCTCAGAGAAAGAACTCCTGGACTAAAAAATGGTAAGCTTGACAGAAGAGTTACCAGTTAGTTACAATAGTCTGGGTGAGGGGTGATAAAGAACAATCCATAAAGTTCATCATATGGGTAAGGAAGAGTGGATGGATGAGAGAGAGATTTTATAGGTAGAATTAGAAAGATTGGGCAACTCAAAGGAGTGAGAGATGGCAAAAAATCAAAGATGACTCAGTTTTTTATCCTTTTTCAGGATGGCATGTACTCTGTGATGTTTTTCAGGAGTGGGAACAGATTGAACTGAGCCTGCCACACTTTCATTCAATCTTCCAGAGACTGAGGGTGTATATTTGGACAATGACCATTGGGGATGCAATGAAATGATGATGACTTTCTTGGATAAGTCACAAACAGGACTTGAATTCAGGCCTTCCTGATCTCATACTGTTTTTTACTTTGCACAGTCTGTAGCTATGGCACTTAGTAGGGAAATGGTTCAAATAGGGATTGAATGCTTGCATTTATAAGTACAAAATAGATTTCCCCAAAGTTCAGCTTCACCGGTATCAAATGATTTAATACCCAATAGTCAGTGGTGGAAAATGGAGTAATTTCCTATGAAAACACAGATTGAACATAGAAATAAATCAATCATGTTCTATTTTAGCTGTATCTAAAAATACATATTTCATTCTTCATCTTGAGTCCATCCTCTCTTTGTCAAGAAGTGGGTGTCATGTACTGCCATCAGTCCCCTAGAATCATAGTTGATCATTACATTGATGAGAGCTATTATGTCTTTCAAAGATGTTTGTCTTTATAAATGCTTGCTAATAGAATTTTTTAAAATTACATTTAAAAAATAAATAATTTTTATCCTTTTGAGTACTAACAATAACTCATATTTATATATCCATTGACAATTATGGAAGACTTCACATTATCTCATTTGAATTTCGCAGCCCTGTGAGATAATATCATTTCCATTTTACAGGGTCAGAGAAGTTTAGTGACTTGCCTAAGGTCAGGCAATTAGTAAGTGGCAAAGCCAGAACCTATATCTTCTGACCCTAAATCATATCACACTCAAACAGGGCTAAATATTTACTAAGTACAGTGCTCTGCACACAAGTATTCAATAAAGACTCAAGAGAGCTAAAAGGTACTTGACCTGTGTCCTCATGTATCATTTCCATTTCCAACACTTCTGTTGCTTTGCAAATAAACATTTAGTGAGATCACACTTGCTGAGATTTCACCATGAAGAAAACATAAAACATAAAAAATGAATTAATGAGGCATTTTCTATCTCCCACCCTTTCACTTTCAAACATTATCTCAGATCATGATCTTTATCTCTAAAGATAGGGAAAACTGGCTACTCCAGAGATCATGTTTCTTTCTTTTCATCACCTGCGATCAACTGATTCCTTCTACTTATAGATTTCCTATTTGAAGTTCTTAAACATCCTTCCTCTCTCTTGGCTAAGAGTCCGTTTATAGACCTCCAGGGCATTCTGTGAAACATAACTTTCTCAGTTAAGCCTCTTATGATTTGTAGGAGAGGACAGCTGGCTGTTCTGGAAGCACAAGGATAGTGTTTTCTAGTTTTGTTTTCTTAGGATGGTGTGTGGCAGACCTAGAGGTTTAATGGAAAGGATCAATTTCAAGAACAATGGGATAACCACTATCTGTTACCTCTTTCTGTGTCAGGATGACCTGTGTGTGATTGGCTGTTTCAACCGCTCCTTGGCAGTGGCAAGCGGCTTTCACTCAGTGGGCTCCTCAGCCTACTATTATTGCACATGGATTGTAACCCAAATTCCTGTTCTTAAAGGCAAAGATCAAAATTGGAGGAAAGGTTGTGAATCCTCCTTCCCATATCAGAGCTTAAAGCACTTACTATAATTTCATAGTGAGGAATTTACCCAGTAAATAATGCTTATTACTGGGAAGGAAGTGTGATACAATGGAATGAACCTCAAATCTGTATGCAAAGGAGCTGGATTCAAATGCCAACACTATTATTTCTTACTTCTGTGACCTCATGCAAAGCACTTAACCACTCTGGATCTCAGTTTCCTCATTTGTAAAAATAAGGAGGTTTAGATAACCTCTAATCTTCCATTTGATTATAAATCCATGATCCCATAATCTTATGCAGACAATAAAAATAACATTATTGTTCAAACATTTCAGTCGTGTCCAACTTTTCAGCACCTCATTTGGGGTTTTCTTGGCAGAGATGCTGGAGTGGTTTGACATTTCCTTCTCCAGCTCATTTTATAGATGAGAAAACTGAGGCAAACAGGGTTAAGTGACTTGCCCAAAATCACATAGGTGGTAAGCATCTGAGGCCAGACTTCAGACCTGGCACTTTATCCACTGTACCACCTAGCTATCCTAAAATAATATTGTATTTGGCCAAATAGCCAGAATTATCAGGAGCAGAATCAAACGCAAATTTTAACACCTCTTCCACCTTCCCTTTATATCTGCTTTCAGGCATATTCTTAGATCAAAACTCTTCAGAATGTCAAAATTGGAGTAATACGGTACCATGTTTTCCTATTGCCACCAAAAGGTATGGAATACTAAGACTTCACCAAAGTAGTCAGATTTCTACACATTATGGAAATAGTCAGCAGCTGCCCCAGGTGAAATTGTAGAGTAGGTGAAGTTTGTCTTTGGGACTCTCTTCTTCCTAACCACTCCTCTATCCCTCCCTCCACCTCCCCAGACACACACTTATTAGCTATGTGACCCTGGGCAAGTCACTTAAACTCTCTCAGTCCTATATCCTCATTTGAAAATTGAGGATAATAATGGTTTTCCATAGGTTCATCACAAGGTTGCCATGAGGATTAACTGAGATAATATTTATAAAGTGCCCTACAAATCTTAAAGGGCTAAATAAATGCTAGATATTTTTATTATACCAAGTCCATTAGCTGTTTCCTTCATTCCTATTAAAAGAGTATTTTATGGTTTCAATCAACAAGGATTTATTTGGTATCTATCATGTATCCATCAGCGTGCTAAGCACTGAGAATACAAAGACAATGAAACCACCTCTATCACTTAGGAGCTTATCCTCTATTGGGAGAGACAGCATGTATGTACACATGAAAGTGTGTGCAAACTTTGGACAAAATAAATACAAGTTAATTGAGGAGAGGGGCATTCATAACTAGAAGGATCAGGAAAAGCCTCAAGAGGTGTATTTGAATTGAGCTTTAAAGGAAACTAGCATCCTTAGAAACAAAGGTAGTTCATTCTAGGGATAGGAGATAGAAAGACCGTGCAAAGACACAGAGATGGAGGTAGAGTGTCATGTTAGTATAAATGTAGCCAGGCTGTAAGGACAGCTAAGTAATAGAATTCCAGGTCTGGAATTAGGAAGAAGACCTGAGTTCAACTATTCTATGTCTGGGAGTACTTTCTTGGACATGACTGAAATGACTGAACAATTAATGTTATTTTCATTGTACCTTACAGCATAAGATCATGAGGTTGTAGATTTAGAACCAAAAGGAAGATTAGAACTTATCTAATTAAACCTCCTTATTTTTACAAATGAAGAAACTGAGGCCCAGAGTGGTTAAGTGCTTTGGATGAGGTCATAGAAATAGGAAGTAACAGTGTTGGCATTTGCATCCAGCTCCTTTGCCTACAGATTTAATATTCTTTCCATCGTACCACACTGCCTTCCCAGGAATAAGCATGAGGGCAAGTCACTTTAGCCCTGTTTGCCTGTTTCCTCATCTCTAAAATGAGCTGGAGAAGGAAGGAAAAACCACTCCAGTATTTTTGCCAAGAAAACCCCAAATGGGGTCAGATACAACTGAAATGACTGAACTATAACCAAAGCCAGTCTGTTAGCTTCATTATCACCATTACTATAAAAATCATAAGATCATAAATAAAAAGCTGGAACAGATCTTAGCTATCATCTAGTCTAAGCTCCTCATTTTATAGCTGAGAAAACTGAAGCCCAAGGAGGTTTTGACTTACCCAAGGCCACAGAAATAATGAGCATCGAAAGTAGAATCTGAACCCAAGGTTCTCTGACTCCAAAGCCAATATTCTTGGTTTTTTTGACTCTCCTACAGATCTGGAAATTGAGTCTCAGAGAGTTTAACTGTCTTTCCTAAAGTCACATATGAAGCAGCAGAAGCAGGGTCTGGTTTGGAATCTTCTGATGCCAGATCTAATGTTTTTTGTTTATTTTTTTCATTGATTTGTAAGCTATTTGAATATAATTCTCACCTCTCATTGTAGATTAAAAGCTTTGTCCTGGGGGCAGCTAGGTGGCTCAATGGATAAAGCTCCAGCTTTGGAGTCAACAGGACCTGAGTTCAAATTCGGCCTCAGACACTTGACACTTACTAGCTATGTGACCTTGGGCAAGTCACTTAACCCCGATTGCCCACAAAAAAAAAAGAGAGCTTTTGTCCTGGAATTTCAGATATCACTGAGAAGGGGAAAGAAGCTATTTGGGGGGAAGAAAATGGGGTAGGGTAGGGTCTTCCTAGATCTTCTCATACACACCTCCATCTCCTAGGCAGGCACTTACTCTCAATGGCTAAGATGGCTTTAGGAAAAAACCCTCCAAAGTGAGCCCTAGCCCTTCATGAGAATGTGAGCCTCCTCCTCCTCCTCCTGGTAACACTGAATTCTTTATGGGTAGACTGAATTTTCTGCTGGGAAGAGGCGATAAAATGGATTGGCTCACTGAGGGATACGCTTCAGAAGAGAGTGAGGAAGTGACAGGTTCTTCTGAAAACTATTTGGAAAATGTGTCTGCCTGGATTTATTTTCATTTATCAAATATTATTTTGCTACCGTACCTAAGGTGGTATAACTAATGTTCCCAATTGCCCTTTACCACACCCTGGCATTGTGCCCGCCAGCAGTGCAGGAGACAGACATCAAGTGACATAGGCAAGACTGCTCTTTAATAGCCCAGCATTATTTTATTAAGGAAAATTTGTATTGCACCTTTCCCTCCGAGATGTGCCAAATGGACAGATTTCCATTTTGCTTGGCCAAGGGAATTAAAGACCAAGGAAGCCACTTTGTTCCCCTCTGGCTCTTGCCACTGAAGCAGACGCTGAATTCAGGAGGTCCCTGCTGAATCCAATCTTCTTGGAGCAGCTAAAATTTCAGGTTTGAATTTCATCTCAGAAATGCACAAAGCTATAAGGCTGGTGACAGTATCCTAGCTCAGTTGTTGTCAGTTACCTGTTATTCTGTTGCTAATCACAGCCAGCCCAGGTGTATCCCCCCTAGGTAAGGCGGGAGGCCCTGCTGAATACCAGATCTCTTTGTTGCATATTATCTTGTTAGTTAAGCTGTCATGAAAGTTGCCAGTAAGTGTGGGGAACACAGAGTTTAATCCAATTAAGCCTTCACTGACTTTTCCACATTCCTGGTACTAGAAGCCCAAATTAGCAAGACTCTTTTCAAAGTGGGGGCGTCAAAAAGAAAGGTGGCTAATAAAAAAAAATGTGTAGCAACTGGGTGCAATTTAAAGCATAAGGCATTAAGAAGAGGATTTGAGGGTGGGGGGAGGTAGGAGCTCCTTTTGACCTGAGTTGACAGTAACCTTTCATCTCCAGCTGTCATGGCCTTGGAGAACTCCTTGAGCAAACCAGGCAAAGGGAAGGACAGCCTACTCTGGACTGTCTAGTGAAAAAAACCCTTTGTTTCTCACATGTTCCAACCAATCTGATTCCTAAGCAGGCATTTTGTGTGATGCTGGGAAATCGTTTTCTTCTTCTTCTTCTTCTTCTTCTTCTTCTTCTTCTTCTTCTTCTTCTTCTTCTTCTTCTTCTTCTTCTTCTTCTACTAGAGAAACAAATTCCTAAGAGTGAAAGCTAACACATATTTTCAGATTGAAATCCACACACTTCACATATTGACACATGCTGTCGGTTTTTACTGATAGATCATTTCCCTTTCACAATGTAAAACAACATGCCATGACAATATAACATAACGCATAATATTCTCGAGGAATTCTAAAAGAAGCAAAGATAAGATACTACATTCCTGTTTGGTGCATGTGAGTTTACTCATATAAATACACACACATACGTACCTAAGATTATAGAACCATTTTAGTTTATAGAGCTGGAGAAGGAAATGGCAAATCACTCCAGTATCTTTGCCAAGAAAAAATGGTGTCACAAAGAGTTGGACACAAGTGAAACAACTCAACAAGATCACTAATATATAAATATCATCATAATTTATTATTGTTATGCAATCTATATTATAGACTGTGTTCCCAACGTCTTATTACAGTGTTAAACTAGATAACTATAAAATTGCACTAAGGCTATTGGGACACCCTTTGTGTTCATGTATGTATACATATATGTTTAAATATACATGTGTGTATACATACAACCTGACATGTGATTTCAACAGTATGGGGGAAGCTCGGGGTAAGGAACACTCTCCACCAATGCATATTTGTACCTGCTGTGCAATTTATTATTTTATAATAATACTTATAATGCTAAGAGGTTGTCTGTTGCCAAGGTCATTCTGATTCTGAGGCAAACTCTATTAATTATGCCACATTTTATCTCTCGTTTGTGTGAGTTGCTACTACACATACACATATAATATATACAGACATATAGGTGTACATGCATGTATATATACACACATATACACATACATATACATTTATGTATATGTTTATGTATGTACATGTATATGATGAGCATATTATAATAAACTAAACTAAGTCTATGATCTCATATATATGTTTCTTATTCATATATTATTATTTCTTATTCATATATTTCTTATTCATATGTAGGATCTCTTATTCATATATTTCTTCTTCATACATTATTATTTATGCACAAAACTATAAGGTTAACAAAAGTATTATACTCTTTTTTTCCCCAGAATCAAATGGATAAATGACTTCTTTCTAACCAGGAAACATCTAATCATGTTGAGAATTGGGGAGTTACATCTGAGTGCATTCACTTAGAACTCCGTGAGAGACAAGAATATTTCTGATTGCTGAGAGTCAACGGGATGTAGCGGATGGAACGCCGAAAATTGGAACCGCTAAGAATTGGGTTCACATGCTAGACTATGATACTACTAGTTATGTGATAATCAGTAAGTCATTTAAATTCTCTGTTTCTTCATCTGGAAAATGAAAATACTTATAGTAATACCTTACAGCATTGTTGTCATGATGCTCAAATGAGATAATGTACATAAAGTGCTTTGTCAAATTTAAAGGACTATACAACTATTTATTATTAGTCTTTTCTCCTCTGCTCTAGGTAGAAAAGGAGATGCAATGGAAGGATGAACACTGTGGAGTGTGAAGGGAGGGGCCAGATGGAAAAGCCAATGGAATGAAACCATTCGGAATCATTGCTCAAACTTTGTTCAAATTTCTATTAAAGAAATGTTTCCTTTTGCATAAGAGGTTCAGGTTCATTCATAGCAGAGATCTGGAAGCTCTACACAAGATTTTTTTTTTTTGGCCTTCGCAGAAATTTTGTTAGAAGAACTAGTAAATACTATTGTATGTGTCAGATGCTTCCCCAGCACTAAGGAAATGTAGGATGAAAGCCTTAGTCAGATGCTTCAGACAGGCAACTCAGCAGTTGAGCCTGAAGGGAACTCTCCCATTTTCATAATGACTCGCCCATTTTCATAATGCTCTCTTCTTTGGCCCTAGAAAGACAAAACAGTGACACTCTGAAGACTGGAGACTTCTTTTCCCTGCCTGAGAAATCTTCTAGGTATCAGTAGATTACTTTTTGAGAATTTACACATGACAAAGGGATTCCATCACAGTCCTGAGACTACACTGGTCACACCTGCATGATGCTCTAAGAGACCATTTTACCCAGCTGTTGGTTACTCACACTTTAGCTACCCTGCTATTTTAGCATGTGATCTGGCTGGTATTAAAATCACTAATGGTCTTAAGCCACCCAGTCCTGTGTTAAGTACTCTTTGGTTAACCATTGTCCCCATTTAAGCAGTGTTCATTGATATCTCTTCTTGGCATTGAGGGGCATCTCTGCCTTCACTGTACCAGTCACAGTTGGCAATAGCTCCGGGAGGAGCTCTGATGCTCCCCCCCCCAAAAAAAAATGGAAAATGACTTCTTTCTGGCTGGAAAAAAAATCTAATTTTGGCGGAGATTGTTTTAAAGTTATATTCTCCATGCAGAGATGATCTTGCTTAATTTTCTCTCGCCCTCATATGCCCCTAAAGAGTGGAGGGGGGACATGTAAAACTCTGAGAGAAAGGATTTAAATCTTTAGGGAGTTCCTTCAGAAGCAGGTTGTAAATAAAGGAAATCACAGGAATGGTTTCCTTTGATTGTCTAGGATTGTTGTCAGGGGACTCTCACTTGGATACAGTTGATTCTGAGGTTAAGCAGTCCAGTGGGATTTAATTCTGAGCAAACCAGAGAGTCTATCATCACCATCACCATCAATTATTCCAAGCTAGGACACAGGGAGAGCTGAAGAAAAGTTAAGAATTATTGAGAAATGCACTAAAGTATACCCAAGGCATTTATTTCCTTAGAAGTTGCTCCTCAATTATTTATTTTTAAGTACAATTTATTTATGCTACTTTTATTTAGCTGTTTAAAAAAGTTACAATTTAGATAAAAAAAATTTTTCATTTTGAAAAACTAATGTTTTTATAGTATTGAGTCAGTGGATAGATAAACTTTGTTCACCAATACACAGATATTTATGAAGTGATAATTTATGTTCTAGGAACTGTTCTAATCATGGTGAGAAAAGTGGTGAGCACTGGATGCTGACCAGGGAGGGAGGGCAAGACAGTTCTTTCCATGGGTGAGGCATTAACCAGGGGCAAAAAAGATAGCCCTGGGTATCTGAGACTGGGAGCAATACAGGAGCTTGATCAATTTCAGTCTTACCTAATAACAACTACTGTTTTGAGTCTCTAAATATATGGAGTCCAGTGCAGAGTATACCTAAGTGTTTGTTCAGTTTGGAAACCCTTTCTTATCAGGATTTTTTGGGAATTCTTGAGGGTCTTTAGAACCTGCTCCTTCAACTCTGAACCTCTGTGACTAAAGAGCTTAAAAAGCATCTCTATGTTCCTCAACTCCCCATCCTGATTTAACATGGAGTCAGACCCTCACTTAGGCCACCTTGAAATTGGTTTAGGGGAAGAGCAATCAGAATAAGGAAGCAAAGAAGTTTGATTCCGTGAAACGCCTTAACTATTCAATACACAATAAAAGAAAAGCAAGTTTTATTAATTGTGGGATAGATTGCACATAGACAATTGCACATACAGAAACTCAAACTATATGCATGTAAAGTTTGCGTTTTTGTTTTCCCCAAGAAGAGAGAGATCCTGCCAGGTCTCTGTTAATGGAGAGATACAGGAGACTATAATTAGGAGCATCTATTTACATATCAACAGTTAATTTACTGCCAGCCTTAGAATTACTTCGTTTTCCTAAATAGCAGCAGCTGCTCCAACAGTTGACATGTATGTCATGATTTAAGGTTTGCAAAGGATATTTGATCTTCAGAGCAACACTTTGTGGTAGGTTAAATATTGCCCCTACCATTTTATTTGTACTTATCCAACTGAGCAAAGTGTTTTTGCCACTCTTAGTATCCTTAGCATTTAGCACAGGGCCTGGCAATGTAGTAAATGCTTAATAAATATTGCTGACTTGACTTCTTGCTATAGAGCAAAGATAAATTTCATCTGGGACCAGGATGAATTGCAATAGATATCAAGTTAATTGGGCCCAAATTCTCATGGTACAAGATAAATTAATACTTTGTAGGTTCTAGTTGCTCATAAAAATAATCGACTCCAGGTGGAAATTACTCATACCTGTTCCAGCAACCCAAACTTCATTAATTAAATATTAATCCTAATCTGGATTAAGTCTGAAAGAAATGTGCCTTGAGAATATCTAAACGGCCTCAAGTTTTGGGATTGAAGACAAAATCCAGTTTCTGAATCGTCACACCTTACCCTGGATTTAAAAAAAAAATACTCAGCACCACTAACTGGGAAGTCCTAAAATTCACTGGCAAATTGGACATCATAACATATCATTCAGTTGGTGTAAATATGGATACTTCACATACAGTGGAACTGGTGATTTCCGGTCCCTTTTAGGCAGTTCAGTACCACCAATAAGCTAGCCAACATCAAACTGCGCTACTCAAGAAAACGTGCTGTCAGAGCACCAGCCCGGACCAGTTCTTCGGTGTCATAGAATCACAGCCGGAGGAATAAGAGCTGAAAGGGCTTTCTTTAGAATGCCATCCTCTTGTAGGCCTTTTGGTAGTCAGCGTACCCTATCAGCAAGTAATTGTAGGAGCCTAACCCTACATATGCTTCACTACTTAGACACAATGAGACGGATTAAGTTTTACAGATTTTTCTTTCCTGCTTAAGCTGGGCCCTTCAAAGGATCAGGACGTGTTATTTGCCTCAACTGGTGGCTTAGACCCCTAGAAACCCATTGCAAGGAGAATTACATGGGTGGATACGAGGCAGTTAATTCAAGATCTCAAAGCACATTGACAATAAATTGTTTTTCGCTCCTCTTTTTTTTTTTCATGATCACCAAATAAATTGAAAAACAGAACTGTTCTACAAACTTCAAACTGAAGCAAGTCTAGGGAACACCTTTGACGCCTACACAGGACTTACATGAACTCTTGCTGTCAAGTGAGCCCTGGGATGTGACTTATTGTATTGCTGAGTCTACCAGGCCAGAAATGAAGAAAACTACTCTGGAAGATTAGGAAATGAGCAGTTTCATTTACGTACACTGGATATTGAAAGGCCAGGTTCATTCCACTTCTTCTTTTCTTCTTTTTTTCTTTTCCTTTCTTTTGTTCTTCCTTTTCGTTTTCTGTCTTTTTTTGGGGGGGGGGCAGGCAATGGGGTTAAGTGACTTACCCAGGGTCACACAGCTATTAAGTGTCAAATGTCTGAGACCAGATTTGAACTCAGTCCTCCTGACTCCAGAGCCAGTGCTCTCATCCACTGTGCTACCTAGCTGCCCCCATGAAGTAGAACTTTTTTCAAGGCAGTCGAGGTTAAGTTACTTGCCCTAGGGTTACACAGCTAGTAAACACCTCGGGCTAGATATGAACTCAGATCCTCCTGACTCCAGTGCCAGTGTTCTATCCACTGTGCCACCTAGCTGCCTCCATCCCTCTTCTAATATGCTTAACTATCAGGTTTTTTCAATGGTGCTAACCTCAGCATTGTTTATGGCTTGGCATTGGTTTTAAAGTGTTCCTGAAAACTTATCCTATATACGTATGCCTCAAGAACTCCTACTTTTTCTTTAGACACTTAGTCTTCTGTTATTTTAGGACCACAAATGGATACTTTTATTTTATCGGGAGCATTCAAAATCTGTGGATTGGGGTCTTCAATCAAGCAGACAGAATAGTGACTGAAGGGAACAAAGTCAATTTGTTAGAAATATAGTATTTTTTTAAAAAAGTTTATTTAATCAACGCAAGTCTGAAACTCTTCAGAGGAGAGAATTTGGATGCTGCAATATATTCCAATGGAAAGTAAAATTAGTAGTGAAGTGGGAAAAAAATAGGGAGAGATAGATCTACCTGTATGAGTGGTCTCAGAAATGGGGCATTCAGGTCAAAATACTTGCTGGTAAGGAAAGGGAATCTGCATTAGCCTAATTAATTGTCTGCATAGATCACATTCACAGGATGACTGCTTAATTCTCCACGTGACTTTTCCTGTCTTGATACAGACCAGCTACTAAGTCAAATTTCTTACTCTTTACACTATTTATAAAATACAAGTCAATTTTCCCTTTCCCTAGATAACATGCAAAATCAAGTAATGTAGTTAGGTGGGAGTCAAATTGTTTCTAGTAGAAACTTATTTCTAAAGTTCAGCAAAGTTGCCTTTCAAAATATGAAAATTTAACAATTATTTAGCACTATAACCAAACTAGGTGCTGAGAAAGGAAAAGCAGAAAGGATAACTTAAGTCATGACCCTGCCCTCATTAAGTTTATAGTCTAGTGGAGCTTATAATGTAGGAGAAGAGAGCTAAGTTTTTAATAGCAGCTCCGACATGAAGCTTTCCAACCTGCACATTTCCAGGGCATTGTACAGCAGGGGTCCTCAGGCTCTCAACTTTAAAGATGGGGAAAATTGGCTAAAGGCTCAAGATTTGAAGTGACTTGGTTACAGTTATAGAATCATAGAATTTTAGAGCTAGAAGGGACCTTCGAGGTCATCTCATCAGTCTTCCTCATTTTGTCAGATAATAAAAATAACTCACTTTTATAGGACACATTAAGGATTACAAAACGCTTTTCTCTCATCTCTGAGAGGTAAGTAGACTCACAGAGGTTAGATGACCCTGTCAGTGAATGACAGAGCCTACCTTTATTGTTATCATATTCCGAGCCTAGTGCCTTTTCCACTGTATAACACTGACTGATAAAGTAACAGAGACTCAGAGATGTGAAATGATTGACCTAAGATCACGCTGAAAGTTGTGCTGAAACCAGCTCATACTAACTCCTGAGAGCTGATTGTTAAAATTTCAAGGTTAGCATTTATATTTTTGTTGTTGTTGTTGAGTCATTTCTGACTCTTTGTGACCCCATTTGAAATTTAGTCGCCAAAGATGCTGGAGTAGTTTGCCATTTCCTTCTTCAGCTCATTTTACAGATGAGGAAACTGAGGTAAACAGGGCTAAATGACTTGCTCAGGGTCACACAGGAATTAAGTGTTGGAGGCTGGATTTGAACTCAGGCCCTCCTAACTCCAGGGCTGGCTCTTTATCCACATTGTACCACCTTGCTGCCCTATTTCCACCTTAGAAATCCACTAATACTACAAATCAGGGCTTGATTAATTGTTGTTGTTTTAATTGTCCAGACTATAAAGTGATGGGGAAAATGTCAATAATAAAGATTAAACTTCAAAATGTGTCATATGTACATTTTCCCCCAGAAAGTCAGTTGTTAAACATTTACCAATGATTAAACAAAAGCCCATTGGTCACACTTAATGAGCAGAAATTCAGTGTCCTAAGTCATAATTCATTTCTCATCTTGCTGTAATGTGAAAACTATCCAGTGGAGGTCAAGCATTGAACTCTGTCTACATTAAGTACTCAATGACTGTTTATTGAATAAAACAATAATGTATAACTCAAAGGGGAAACTTTTTGAGTTCCCAGACCACTGCTAAATAACAGGTGTAAGCAGTTAAGTAATCATAGTGTCATAGATTTTGAGTCATTAGAGATGTTAATCTAGAGATTGAGAAAACTAAAGACCAAAGTGCTTGAGTGACATGCCCAAGGACATAAACATAGTGAGGAGCAGATTTGTCATTTGGTCAATTTCAATAGTGTCTGACTCTTCATGACTCCTTTCTTGGTTTTCTTGGCAGAGATACTGGAATGGTTTGCCATCTCCTTCTCTAGCTCATTTTATACATGAAGAAACTGAAGTAAATATGGTTAAGTGACTCGCTGAGGGTCCCACAGCTAGTAAGTGTTTGAGGTAGATTTGAATTCAGGTCTTTCTGACTCCGAGCCTGATGCTCTAACCTAAGTCCTGTGACTCCAAATACAGTTCTCTGTCCACCAATACTTCCTTATGCTATCTCCCTCACATTACTGAAGGCAAAAAGCTGCCATCAAGATAATCCAAAGTGTCTGCAGAGAAGAAAAGAGAAGCATTTGTTATGTTTTCCAAATGACTGGATGTGAGATAAGTTTCAATGGCCTCCAATTTGTGCTTTTCAGAGGGCAAGGATTACTGCCATACTGTTGAAAGCAAACATGTAAAGCCTCCATTCAAAGAGAGGCTAGCTTGTTAGAAATGCTGTTAGTACGAAGGAATTGCAACTCATAGATTCTATAATGGAATCACTGAAAGCTGAAAAGTAGCAAATATTTATTAAATGCCTTACTGCGCACAAAACATTATACTAGTCACAGGAGGAGATATGAAGCTGGTGATATGGTACCAATTATCATGGAGCTTACAGTCTAGGAGGGAGATACGTCCCCAAACAGAGAAGAATAAGCAGGAATGTGGTAGTAAATGTTTAACTACCGGCTTGGGGGGGTAATAGAAAATTGCATAGATAATGCACTTTTAAGTCTAAACTTCATTATTAACAATTTCCCCATCACTTTCTCAAGTGTAGAAAAATCAACAAAACAATAAATCGACTTCTATTTGTGACATTTGTCAGTTTCTGAGACATAAATTGTTGCTCTTGTTTAGTTGTTTTTCAGTTGTGTATCTAACTCTTTGTGACCCCATTTGGGGTCATCTTGATAGAGACACTGGAGTATCTTTTGCTATTTCCTTCTCCAGATCATTTTAGAAATGAGGAAATTGAGGCAAACCAGGCTAAATGACTTGCCCAGGTCACACGGCTAGTAAGTATTTAAGGCCAGATTGGAACTCAGGAAGATGAATCTTCTTGACTCTAGGCCTGGCTTTTTATCCACTGTGCCATCTGACATGCTCATCCTGAAACTCTAACAATTGGTATTTGGGAGGCTATGTGAGCCAGCTCCAACATACCACTGATTACAATCTACTAAGAAACATGTGAAGTCCAGTAAAAAGTTCTAAGACAAAGTACCACATGAGGTCTGAGGTTCAGTCATCACTAACAGGGAAGTGTTAGGAGGAAGTAACATTTAAGTTGGGCTTTGAAGGATAAGCAGTCAGCAAGTGAAGAAAGAAAGGTTAACATTCTAGACATCAAAGAATCCTGCATTTAGAATTGGAAGATATCTTAGAAGCCAAACAGAGAAGTTTATAGTTCATCTTAGAGGAAATGGGAACCTCCAAGAGCTGAATGAGGAGGATAGTGACTTCATCATATCTGGATTTAAGAAACATCACTTTGATTCCTATAAGAAGGATAGGTTGAAGAGGAAAGAGGAGAGGGGAGAGGACACCACTTAGAGGAATTTTGTAAAAGTTTAGAAGAGAGATGATGAGTGCCTGAACTAGGGAGATGGCTGCATTATTAGAGAGAAAAGGACGTGTGAGAGAGACAATGTGGTGATTGAAATAATATATGACAACTAACTGGATGGGGTGGAAGTGAATGAGATCAAAGAGTTGAGGATGATACTGAAATTGTCAACCTGGATGATTGGATGGTAGCCCTTTCATCCTAACACCTCCCACTTGTGAGAAATGATTATAAAATAATGAGGCTATTTCTTAAACAAGTATATTAAAAAGTATATAAATATTACAACGTATCTGTGATTTCATCACTAATTGTTTTTTTTTATTATTTTTGTTTAGGTATTGGTATCACATTTGTTTCATAAAAGGAGTTTCATAGAATCCCTTTATGTATTATTTGAAATTTTTTTAGGATTGGAATTAGTTGATCTTTAGATATTTGATAGAATTCACTTGTAAATCTATTTGGTCCTGCTGCTTTTCTCTTAGGAAGTTCATTTATGGCCTGTTCAATTTCTTTTTCTAACAGGTCTATTTAGATATTCCATTTCCTTTTCTGCTAATCTAGGCAATTTATATTTTTGTAAATATTCTTCCATTTCACTTAAATTATTAAATTCATTGGCATATAATTGGGCAAAATACCTCATTATAATTGCTTTAATTTCATCTTCGTTAGTGGTGTATTCACCCTTTCCATTTTTGATACTAGTGATTTGTTTTTAAAGTTGGCTATCCATTATGTGCCAGGCACTGTGCTAGGTGCTTATAACATAAATTAGAACAAACAAACAAACACAATAGCTCCTGCCTTCAAGGACTTTACATTCTATTGACATGGGTATTCCCTCTAAAGATGCCAATTCACCCTATCTGTGCCTGGCCATCCTAAAAAACCCTTAGCTGGCATCAGAGGCAAACCATATACATTTCTAAATAAATGGTTTTTTTCCCCTTCAGAATAGTCACCTTAAGAGATTATGTACTTATTCCCTTGATGGTGCCATTGCTCTGAGCATATTTGGAACTCTTCTTTTGTAATTACCTTCAGAGTCAGTTCACAAGATACCCAACAGCAATCTCAGAACATGACTTGATAATCACACTTTGTTTTTAACCTCAGTTACCCACCATAGTCACCACATGAACGGTGATTTTTTTTTTCTTGCTCTCAGCAAATCCTGAATATTTCCAAAAATTAAATCCATTCAGGAAGAATGAAGATTTTCCAACATGATAGATAACTTAAAAGGTTGTGCCCCAGGCTCTAAAGGCAATCAGTCTCATCATTTTATAATCATACTTTATGTGATCTCAGTTATCCCTAGATCATCTTTAAAGGGATGTGTTACTTTCATTTCCAGCAAGAAAAAAACGGGAACAAAAAGACGGTGAGTGACTCATCCAGTATTGCCTAGATAACAGGAAGATACCAGATGGCTAGATCATATTAGTTGATGTTGAATTTGGTCCTACGTGGCAAGCTCTAACTTGGCTGGTCATCAATAGAAGGCATGTATAAGATATACAAATCATTTTCCTAACTGCAACATTTAGTGATAGTGTATCATCCCAATTTTACAGATGAAGAAACTGAGGCTCATTAAGGTTAAGTGATTTGCCCCCCAGTGGCCTGACTCTAAGACCAGTGTCCTTATTGCTAACCCAAACTGCTGCCAGTGAATTCAAGTTATTAAAGTTTAGGTAAATTACATCCAAGGAAACAGAAATAAATTGAAGGCATAATCTCAGAACCAGGGTTAGGAATCTTTTGAGAAATTCTAAAGAACAAGAAAATTCTACAATTTGGGGTGTAGCAATTAGCACAGTACAAGCACTTGGCACTTAGTAGGAAATAAATTATTATCGATTGTTGTAGGATAATGATAATATGACATTTGCTACCAAGATTATAATAAATGATAACATACATAAAATATTATTTTAAAAAATAACTTTATAATTTAATAATATGTAATGTGATTTTAAAAATCAACTTTAATCCCTCCTTCCACAATGAGAACATTGTCCCTAAATTCTCTGCTTTGGCAGCTCTACCCATTGATGCCAAGTGTATAAAGGGAAGCAAAGGATTTGAGATTACTTACTCCTTTGGGGCTATACATATACAATGCCTCATTCTTTAGGGTTTTCCTGGGACAAAATAGCCTGCACTTACTGGATGTATTATTCATGTTGATAAATATGCTTATCGATGGTCAAAAATTACACATAAAGCAATGCCCTACATGTTAAAGCTTCATTTTAAAGTTAGCAAAAAGAAAAATAAATCAATAGCTCAGTTGTGCTGGTACTCTTAGTGACTTGCAGTGGCTTAGTAACTTGCTGCAAGGTTGTAGCAGCTTGAAAGCAGTTTCTGCTTTCAAGGTAAGAGCATGAGGCTTCAGTACTAACACTGGTCTACTGTAGGGGGACAGATGGGTGAATGGTAAACTGTCAGTTGTATCCAAGAGAAAGCTAAATCACTTTAATGAGGGTGAACATTTATAGCCAGGCCAGATTATGCTGGACTCCTAAACCTGCTTTCAGCTCCCCTATCTGGCCAATGCAGGCAAATGGGATTTGTTTTGGTTGGAATGAGTTGGGAGAAGTCTGTTTAGATCTGTCCTGACTGAAACAAATGTTGAAATCCTTGTTTCAGGAGAAATTTTGACCCAGTGTCAGAATGTCCAAAAAAATTGCCCTAATAAATGACAGAGATAGGAAAGGAGAATAGGAATATGGGAATCTCTGTTGTCTAGAGGTAGCAAGAAATAATACCACTTCTATGATGTTTATGGTTTTAATATCTGAGGGGAAGTCACTGGTGTTTCAAAAAAGCCAAAGTTGGAAGGGAACTCAAAAGCCATCCAGCCTAACCCATCACTGAATAATAGTCTTCTTCAGTATGACACATGGTCATCCAATCTGGCCTTGGCTTGAAGATCTCTAGTGAGGGAGAACCCATTACCTACCAGGGTAACCTCCATGTCCTAAACTCTAAAACAAGGACATTAATACCACCTTTTGCAGAAGGCCTTTCCCGTGCCCTCCCTCCCACCTCTACTTTAGTGCTAATGCATTCCCTTTACACTGTGTACTCTTCTATGTCCATAGTTATTTGTATATTGTCTCCCCAATTACCATGTGGGTTTTAGGGCAGGGACCACATTTTTTTCATTTTTTTGTATCCCTAGCAATTAGCAGACTTCCTGGCATAGAGGAGGTGCTTAACAAATGCTCATTGACTGACTGAGTGATTTCATGCTTCTTCACAGTTTGTGAAAGAATCCCAGAATTTGAGAGCTGAAAGGGGCCTCAGATGCTATCTAATAACTATAATGAAAAGCATTTAGCAGAATTATTTTGATGAGCTATAAGTTTTATTCCAAATACAAATCTAGTAAGAAGAAATTTAATAGGAATTTAAAAATTAATCTCACAAGTACATGATTGGGGACATATAAATAGATGACAATCTGAAAAGAGATCTGCAGGTTACAGAAGTCAGTGATGTGAGTCAACATTTGTATGAAATGATAGTCAGAACTGAAGCTAGACCACATACAGCCTATATCAGATTGCTTGCCATCTTGGGGAGGGAGGAGGGGAAGGAGGAAGGGAGAATAATTTGAAACTCAAAATCTTATAAAAATAAATGTTGAAAATTATCTTTACATATAATTGGAAAAAAAGAAAATACTATTTTAAAATAAAGAACAGAAGCTAGAAAAACATGGTATCCAGAACTAGGGAAGTAATAGTGCTATAGGGCTTGGCCCCCAGTCAGTCCATGTGTGGAAGACTGTTCAATTCGAGCATGACACTCTAAGGACACTGATACTCTGAGTGTGTCTAAAGAAGCACAACCAGTAAGTTGGCTTCAAGGTTAGTCCGTATGAGAATTGCTTGAAAGAACTGGGTTTATTTAACCTGGAGAAGGGAAAACTTAGGATCTTCCCATTATAACTGCTTTCATGTATTTTAAAGACCATAATTTGGAAGTAGGATTGACTTTTTCTGCTTGGTTTCAGAGCCCAGAACCTAGGAGTAATACCTGGAAATTGCAAAGAGACAAATTGCGTCTTGATGTAAAGAAAACCTCCTAAGAATTAGAGGTGTCCAAAATTGAAATGAACTGCCTTCAAAGTTAAGGGGTTCCTCTTCATTGGGGAAATTTAAGCAAATAGAACAGATTCTTTTTCAGGTATAGATTGCACAAGATAGACCCTGGGGTTTCCTATCTTCCTCCTCTGAGATTCTACAATTCAGTGATACCTCAATACTAGTAAACAGTTATGTATTAGTATTATAGACGGGTGTGCATGTGCATGTGTGTATGTGTATGTGCGTGTGTATGTGTGTATGGCAATTGTCACAAATAGAAGCTTGATTTATTGTTTTATTGATTGTCTGTAATACTGGCACACAAGTATATCTATCTATCTATCTATCTATCTATCTATCTATCTATCTATCTATCATACTGTGTAATTGTGACACCTTCAGTGACCAGAGGTCCTCAAAGATCATGTCAGTAGAGTATTAACTTTTGCAGGTCCTACCAAACTGAAGTGTCTTGAAATACAAACCCAACAACGTAATGAGAAGACCAGGCTTAGCAAAGTTCATACAAGTTAATCAGCCCAAGTGTGATTACAAGTGGCAGATTTTTTTTTTTAACTCTCAGCAACTCATGAACCCATTTACTAAGGAAGGTATGTTGGGATTCTGATTTGTGTTGTAGAGAGGACCCACACTGATGAAATATAGATTTGAAATGCTGAAGGAAACATAGAAAGATTTTTTAAAAGCAAGCCAGGCAACTTAAGAGGATGTAGAAGGTTATAGTCTGAGAACTTTGTGGGTAGATGCAGTAAGATCTGATATGGAATCCTTTTAAAATTGAGCTTGGGGGAGATGGATAGAAAGAAAATTTAGGATACTAGTGAGCACTTGTGCCTGAAAACAAAATATCCTCCCTGAAAAACAAGGAGAATCTGGGATTTACAAAAGCAAGGAAAAGAAAGATACCTAGAGAATGCAAGGTGTTCACAGATGCGCTGAAGGAAAAAACCTGAGGCTTGGTGCTGCTTATTTAATTAATTAATTTATTTTTGTAGTTGATTAGTTCAGTATAGGTTTAGTGAGTCATTTTGACAATTCACCAAGTTGTGATGGCAAAGGAACTGATAGCAAACACAGGTAGAAAATGGAAGATCTGACTCCTAGCACAATGTAGTGACTTCATTTTTCATGGACTTTCCTTCCAGAACCATTAAAGGTCCTGTGAATAATCATTTGGGAAGGAGGGTACAAATATGCACTGGGGAGGTTTGCAGAACTCACTAACCCATTGTCCTGTTTCCATAGACCCCATTTCCTCTGAAAACTATCTTAAAATACATATCTACCACGAAACCTAACCCTTTCACTGACGTGTCTTGGAGAATTCAAGATGCAGAATGAGACTTACATTCATACATTTTCAGATGCAGGCAATGTGGAGATTTTCTTTGCTTTCCTACTCTATTTATTGGTCAAGTTTTGGTGTTTTTTTTCAATTTGGGGGTAATGTATGGGAAGAAGAGAGAGGCTGGCAATAGAGCAGCAGCAACAACAACAAAAGAATGAAAAAGGAGTCAATGAAGCATTTTAAACTGTACAGAAGAGAACTGAAGCAAGGCCAGAAAGAATAACATGAGATCAAACCACCAAACATTATTTTATAGAGCTAGAAAAAATAATAACAAAATTCATCTGGAAGAACAAAAGGTCCAGAATATCAAGGGAATTAATGAAAAGAAATGCTAGGGAAGGTGGCCTACCCATAGCAGATCTTAAATTGTATTATAAAGCAGCAATCATCAAAACTACTTGGTAATGACTAAGAAATAGAGTGGTAGATCAGTGAAATGGGTTAGGTACACAAGATACAGTTGTAAATGACTATAGCAATATACTGTCTGAGAAGCCCAGAGATTCTAGCTTCTGAGATAAGAACTTACAATGTGACAAAAACTGCTGGGAAAACTGGAAAATAGTATGACAGAAAGTGGGCATAGACCAACATCTTACACCATATACCAAAATAAAGTCAAAATGGGTACACAATTTAGATATAAAGGCTGATATGATAAACAAACTGGGAGATCAAGGAATACTTTATCTGTCAGATTTATGGAGAACACAAGAATTTATGACCAAACAAGGAATAGAGAACATTATGAAATGCAAACTGGATAATTTTTTTATTATATTAAATTGAAAAGTTTTTGCACAAAGTCAATGCAACCAAGATTAGGAGGGAAGCAGAAAGCTGGGAAAGAATTTTTACAACCAGTGTTTCTGATAAAGGCCTCATTTCTAAAATATAGAGAGAACTGAATTAAATTTATAAGAATACAAGTCATTCCTCAATTGATAAATGGCCAAAGGATATGAACAGGCAATTTTCAGATGAAGAAATTAATAGTATCTATAATCATATGGAAAAAATGCTCTAAATCACTATTGATTAGAGAAATGCAAATCAAAACAACTCTGAGGTACCACATCACACCTATCAGATTGGCTAACATGACAAAACAGGAAAATGATAAATGCTGGAGAAGATGTGGGAAAATTGGAACACTAATGCATTGTTGGTGGAGTTGTGAACTGATCCAACCATTCTGAAGAACAATTTGGAACTATGCCCAAAGAGCTATAAAAATATGCATACCTTTTGACTAGCAACACCACTTCTAGAGCTATATCCCAAAGAGATCATACAAATGGGAAAAGGACTCACATGTACAACAATATTTATAGCAGCTCTTTTTGAGATGGCCAAGAATTGGAAATTGAGGGGTTGCCCATCAAAATTGAGGAATGGCTGAAAAAGTTGTGATATATCAATGTAATGCAATACTATTGTGCCATAAGAAATTATGAGCAGGCGGACTTCAGAAAAACCTGAAAAAACTTACATGAACTGATGCTAAATGAAGTGAGCAGAACCAGGAGACATTGGACACAGTAACAGCCACATTGTGCAATGACTAATTTTGATAGACTTAGCTCTTCTCAGCAATGCAAGGATCTAAGAAAACTCCAAAAGTCTCATGATGGAAAATGCTATCCACATCCAGAGAAAGAATTATGGAGTCTGAATGCAGATTGAAGCATACTATTTGTTTCTTATTTTCGTTTCTTCTTTCTCATGGCTCCTCTTATTGGTTCTAATTCTTCTTTACAACATGACTAATGTGAAAATATGTTTCATAAGAATATATATGTAGAGCCTATAGCAGATTGCACACTGTCTTGGGGAGGGGGAAGGGGAGAGAGGCAGAGAAAATTAAAACTCAAAAGCTTATGGAAATGAATGTTGAAAACTAAAAATAAATTAAGTAATTCAAAATTAAAATTAAAACAGAATCACATGAGAAATAAAATAGCCTTAAAATTGTATGTTGAATACATTGTATATTTTAAATGAAAATCAAGCTATATGGGAATGGTCTCACGTGCGATTCTTTTTCTTATCTACCATATATACAGAAATGCTTATGTCATTTGGAGTTTGCTATATTAAAAATAAAAGCAACAAAATTATCAGGGGAAAAAAAGAAATGTCTTGGAAGGAGAATAGACAGAGAAAGACAGACACAGAGAGATGGCCAGCTTATATATTTATAAAACATTTTCATATTCATTATTTGTTTCAAACTTCTCAAAAACTCCATGAAGTAGTAGTACAAATATAATTACTACAATATCAGGCCTGTGAAACTATATTTATGTGTATCTATGATTTTTAAAGCCCTTTATAACCTTCACATGCCACCTCCTTCCTACCTTTCCAGTCTTTCATAGCTTATTCTGATGTCACCTGTGTTTCATCACCCTTCCCCCACTCTTACGTACACTGTGATATGGTAACACTGGCCTCCTTGCTATTCCTTGAACAAGATACTTCATCATGCAATGGGGCATTTTTATTGGCTGTCCTCATGCCTGGAATTAGTGCCTTTCGGTTTCCCAGATTTCCTTCAGGTCTCAGGAAAAAAATACCACCTTTTATAAGAAATCTTTCCCAGTCTTCCTTAATCCTAGTTCCTTCCCTCTAAGGTTATCTCAGCCTTGAGAACAGGGATACATTTTTAGTTTGGGTCTTGATTTTTTTTATTATTTTTTTGTTTGTTTGTTTTGGTTGTTGCTTGTCTTTCTTTGTATTCCCTCAGTTTATTACAGTATCTGGCAAATAGTAGGTGCCTAATAAATGCTTATTGACATGACTTGAAGGGACTGTCATACTCTTGTCTTTGTATCTTCAGCACAGTGCCTAGCACATATTAGGATTTAATAAATACTTATTAACAATCAATTGAATATTGTTTGAGATTTGCAAATAAAAAAATTGAACCCCAGAGAGACTCCACAACTTGGCTCAAGTCAATCCAGTAGCAAGTGGTTGACCCAAGATTAGAACCCAGGCCTTCAGAGGATTAGTATCCAGCACATCTGTACACCATTCTGTTTCCTTAGCCCCTACAGTCTGTATGGCACAATAGGTGTGCAATTATATTCTGTCTTATATTGTTCAGTAGTTTCCTGTCTTGTTATGTATGTCATCTCATGAGTTAGAACATAAGCTTCTTAAGGACAGAGAATAACTTCTTGACTTCTTTTGTGTCCTCCATGAGGACAAAATTAGGCACACAGGACAACAGGCACCATATTCTGAGTATTATGCATCTTAGGCCTATGACTTGCACTAATGATAACCTTGATTGATATAGTCTGCATTGCGTATTAACAGATGGTGATGTGCTTATGGCCTGGGGAAGTTATTTTGTTAAGCCAGTGATAATAGTCTAAGACACAGCTATTTACTCAGTTTCTTTCTCCCTTCTCTAAACTCCCATTATACACTGCAATTGCTCATTGCACTTTAATATTCTACCTGGCCCCTCCTACCTTTCCAGTCTTCTGTAAGTTTATTTCCCACCATGTATTATTTGATCCGGTTACACTGGCTTCCTGGATGTTCCACAAATAAGACACTCTTGGCTCCAGGCATTCTCTCTGGTTGTCCCCTGTTCCTGGAATTCTCTCCCTCCTCAGCTCTGACTACTGACCTCCCTGGCTTCCTTTAAGTCCCAACTAAAATCCTACCTTCTAAAGGAAGCCTTCCCTACTTTCATTTAATTTCAGTGTTTTCCCTGTCTTTTAATCATTTCTTATTTATCCTGTATATGGCTTTCTTTGTACATATTTATTTGCATGTTTTCTCTCCCATTAGATTGTAAGATCCTTAAGGGCAGGAACAGTCTTGCCTCTTTTTTGTATCCCCAGTGTTTAGCACAATGCCCGGCACATAGTAGGTGCTTAATAAATGTTTATTGATTGATTGACATTTATATTTTTAACAAACATCTTCTCCACTGGATTGCAAGCTCTGTGAGGGCAGGCCTGCCTTTTATTGTCCAACCCACCCTGGACATGTTGCAGTCTACCCTGCTACTACTGCCTCTTTCCCAGCCGGAACAGGAGCCTCTGGACCAGACTTCCAGAGGTCATAAACCAACACCCCTGTCTTCCTCTGCCTCCAGGAAATTAATGTTCTCAGTTTTAGAACTCTCTTCCCTGGGACTGAGAAGCCCTAAATGGGGCGAAATGAGTACAAGCTCACCTAACCCATTATCAACTCAAGCCATGCTTTATATTCATCTTCCCCAGACACTTTGTTTTCTGCCCCAACTCTGACATTCTGAGATTTTGCCAGGGTCTAAAGAGTCAAGGATTTTCCCACGTTTACTGAAACTAAAAGCACAATAGAGCTATCAATAGATATTCTCATATGTCCCACTCCTCCCCCTCTCCCTCTCTAGGAGCTTTCCTTGGCTGTAACAATAACAAATCAATACTAACAATGTTTCTGGAAGTAGCTTATAATTGACTGTCCTGTGTGGCATCACCCACCATTCCTGTGACTTCTCAGACCAAAACTCTTTCCTGGTCTTCACTCTTCTATAGTTCAAATAATGAAGCCTCTGAAGTGGTCATACGCATTCAAGTTTCCATTATTTAAAAGTCGTAATTGTGTAAAATGTGGTAATTTGATATATTCACAGTGTGAATTCCAATAATACAACCATTTCAGGGATTCGTTATTTCACACTAATTGGTATTTGCCTATTTTTTTTTTCAGCAGTCATAAGGATGTAAGCTTCATGAGGGCAGGCAGAGGCTCACTTTGATATTTTTTTCCTAGGCACTTAGCACAGTGACTGATGCATTATAGGTACTGAAATGCTTTTTCACTGATCCATCCATCCACTCATCCATCCCCAGAGTTCCTTGCATACAGAGACATCAATAAATAATAGTTGAATAACCATAGTGCTCTAAGGTTTTACTCATATTTCTAATGTGCTTTAAGGTTCACACAGTACTTTCCTTACAACAGACCTGTGACACCTAAAGGGCAGTCATTATGATTGTCTCCACTTTATTAATAAGGTAACTGAGGTTCAGAGAAATTATGAGTTACCTTAACATTCACAATAAAACTTACAAATGTCAGCAGTGGGATTCAAGCTGAGGCCTATCCCAATTCCAGGTCTAGAACTTAACTCCCTGTGCCATATCATTTGCAACTCAACATTTCAGGCTACTTATTTTATGCCCTTTATTTGAATAATAATAATAGAAATAATGTTAACCCCATTTTACAGATGAAAAAACTGAGTCTCATAGAAATTCAGTGACTTTCTCTTAGCTATAAGAAGTCTAGTTAATATCAGCAGCTTGCATCAAACCCTTGCTTCTCCTGCCTCCTGCCATCTTTCCTGGGTTATGCACTGCAAAACCTTATAGCAGAATTTATTCAGCACTGTTAATATAATGCCGTTATATGGAAACATACTAATAGTATACATTTATATAGAGCTTGACTCATAACATCTCCTAGAAGTTGGTAGGATGAACAAACAAACTAAAAGCATTTATTAAGCACCAAGTATTATCAGACATAATATTAAAAGCTTTACAAATGTTATCTTATCCTCACAATAATCCTTGGAGGTAGGTACTATTATTATTCCCATTCTACAGTTGAAGAAACTGAGGCAGACCGAGGTGAAAATACTTACCTTATAGGATCATAGAGGCCAACTAGTCCAATCCCCTGGTTTTATAAATGAGGCAATTTGAGATCCAAGTATATTAACTGACTTATCCAAGTTCACACAGAGGGAGGATTTGAACACAAGTTCTGGGAATCCAGAACCAGTGCTTTTCTGTGGTACTTGGGCAAGGCATTTAATGTTTCTGAGCCATAGTTTCCTCATCTACAAAAGCAGAGACAATAATACCTTTATCATCTACCTCACAGGATTCTTGTGAGGGATGTGCTTTGTAAACTACAAAGCCCTAAATGAATGTTAGTGTTAATTAATGTTAACTATCATGTTATTAATGTTAATAATTATTATTAATGTGAATTATTATCATAATTAATTTTTAATATTATTGATTATTATATTCTATTATCACATTGCATACATATTATAGTATATTATAATAATAGTTATTATTGTTGTTGTTATTGTTAGACCCATGGTCCAGGCCTAGTTTGCCCTTGAGCGTTTCTAACCACTGAAGGAAAATGGGCCTTCCTGTGGATTTCTGGCTTAAACACCCAGCAAAGAATGAACATTACTCTTAATTTAGTCTCAGGATAGGCCTTAGATCAGGGATTCTTAATTTTTTTGTGTTTTATGGACTCTTTGGCAATCTAGCAAAGCTTACGGACACCCAAATGGGCTTTGTAAAATAACAATTATAAAACAATAATAAAATAATGTATTTTTTATTACATTTGAAGGAAATGCTAAATTTCAGTTAGAGTTTAGTGAAAAGAATGACATTTTTTCCATTTATATTCATGGACCCCCGAAATATACCCAGATTCCACTTAGTGAGTATTAAGAACTCCCTGCTTTAGACCATTTCTACATTTTCTGCTTCCAAAGGGCTTGTAACTATTAGTTAGCACCTGGAGTTTCACATCAGAGAAGACAACTTCAGGGATCAATACACCTGCTTAAGACCTAGATTCAGTGAAGATTCCTGGTTGGTACCAAAGTGAAGACCTAATTATTTCTCCATGACAATTATTTCACTTTGTCGTCTTGACCTCAAAAGGGAAAATCAATTCAACTGATATTTCCCTTAACCAAAAGAAGATTTGGGAGTAGAGTTGGGAGATATAATAACTGCCTCAGGTATTCGAACAGTTGTCTTATGAAAGGGATTAATTGTTCTGCAAGGTCCCTGAGGGCAGAATTAGGAGAAATGAATGGCAAATAGTGGCTCAATATAGGGAAAGTCTTCCTAAGCATCAGAGCTACAGTTTAAAATAGAATGGGCTACTTCAAGAAGCAGTTAGTTGTTTGTTGGTAGTGGTCTTTGAGGGAGGGCTAGATAAGCCCTCACTGAGGATGTTGTGTAAGGGATTTCTATATGGGCTATGGCTTGACTAGCTATAGCCTTTCAATTCAGAAATTCTGTAATCATTAGCTACTCCTTCTTTCTTCCTGGAAGAGCTAGTTAGGAGGTTTGGGGCTTATGGAATACCCTAGCTCATATTTAGTCTTTGGCTCACATAGCCATTCATATTTATCATCAGGGTGAAGTCTACAAAACAGTCTCTTCCCAGTCTAGATCTTCATTTTCTGAGGGTGAGAAAGGCGACTTTGGCCAGCAAACATTTCCTCTGAAAAACACAAAGAACACAGAAAAAAAACCACAAAGAAAAAACAAATCTCATTAAAACAAATGCTTCAAGAGCTAGATTTAAACCAAGAATCCCTATAACACAAAACAAGCCAGATAATGCAACTGGTTGTGTTGCTAGACACAGTTGTTGAAATCTGTTTTCCAACTTACCCTATGGCCCCAGGTTAAAAATCTGTGATTGGTTAAGCAATCATCACCTTTAAGGTGAGAAGGTCACTTCTCTCAATATGGTTTTAGTCTGCAGCTAAAACTAGGCCTGACCAAATGTCAAGTGTCCTGAGACTCAAACACAAACACACAAATACATACCCACACAAACCCACACACACACACACACACACACACACACACACACACACACACACATTTTTCCAACATGTCATGCTGTGGAAATTTCCCTTTCCCTTATTCAATCTCTAGATGTGTTTCAAAAGGTAAATTCTTTAAAACTCAGTATAGCAGCATGAGGTCTTAATGATTCTTTTTTCATATTAACTTTTGTGATTATAGTCACAATCCTGAATTTATATTAAACATGACTATTTAGAAAGACTGCAGTGAATGGGTCACAAAACTTATTACTATCTTTATGTTGATGATTCTCAAATCTACCTTTCCTGCCTCAATCCCTCTGCTGACTTCCAGTCTTGAATCTTCAACTGTCTTTCAGACATCACGAACTGGACGTTGAGTAGACATATTGAACTCAACATGTTCAAAACAACTCACTATCTTTATCCCAAAATCCGTCCCCCATCACCTTCCCTATTATTATAGAGGGCAACACCATCCTCCTAATACTTCAGCTTCACAACCTAGGAGTCATTTCTGACTCCTTACTATCTCTCACCCTCTATATCAAATCAGTTGATTTCACCTTCGCAACATCTCTCAAAAATGCCTCCTTCTCTCCTCTACTTTGGCACAGGATCTCATCACCTAGTAATTATACTACTGCAATAGTTGCTGATGGGGCATTCCCTACTCCAGTTCATCTTCCCTTTAACCACCAAAGTGATTTTTACTAATACACAAGTCTGACTATGTCATCTCCTCCTGCTCACTAAACTCTGGTGGTTCCTATTACCACCTCCAAGATCAAATACAAAATCCTCTCTTTGGCATTTAACACTCTTTACAACCTAGTCCTCCCATCTCCAACCTTTGTAGTTTTATTGAATCTTATTTTCTTGGCCAAATACCCTTCAATCCAGTAACACTTGGGCCACCGGCTCTTCTACCAAGAAGACATCTTATCTCTCAGCTTTAGGCATTTTCTTTGTTTTCCATGCCTGGAATGCTCTCCCTTTTCATGTATGCTACTGACTTCCCGGATTTCCTTCAAGTCCCAGCTAAACTTCCATCTTCTACATGAAGTCATTTCCAATTGCTTTTAATTCTAATGTCTCCTCTCTTTTAATTATTTCCTATGTATCCTGTATATAATTTATTTCTACATTTTTGTTTATTTTTTTTTGTCTCCCCCATTAGATTGTGAGCTCCTTGATGGCAGGGACTATCTTTTGACTCTTTTTGTAACCCTGGTTCTTAGCACAATGCCTATTCTATAGTAAGTAAGCACTTAATAATTGTTTATTGATGACTGACTGACTTCTCCTTCCTCCATACCAGTGTATGATTTACTATCAGCAAATTTTTTTTTCATAATTTTCTATAAGATCATAGTATCAGAGATTTAGAGGTGGAAGTAAACTTAAAGATCATCTAATCCAATGTCCTCATTTTACAGATGAATAAATTGAAGCCAAGAGAGGTTAAGTGAATTGCTTAAGGTCACACAAGTACTTCAATGGCAGAAATTAGATCTGAACCCAGGTCCTCAGGATCCAAAGAGTGTACTGTTATCATGAACATCATAAAATGCTTGAAATGTGAGTGGATAAGCCATTCCTCTTTCTGAAATTACTCAGAATTATCTTGCTATATTGAACTCATAGGGATGAAAGTTGCAAAGGTTTTTTGACATTTCCAAGCTTCTCTCCAAAACAAAACTTGTCTTTTAAAAATCAATATTCTAAGAGTGAGTAGGTGGTGCAGTGGATAGAGCTCCAGCCTTGGAGTCAGGAAGACCTGAATTCAAATCTGGCCTCAGACACTTGACATTTACTAGCTGTATGACTCTGGGCAAGTCACTTAACCCCACCGCCTAGCCAAAAAAGCAAAAAAAAAAAAACAATATTCTACCTGTGAAGGATTATAGGTAAGAATCAGGAAAATGTTACTTTTGTAGAAAAGGATATTGTGGGTACAACTGTCCTGTATCACATTAAAAACAAAGAATTATGTGGAAGAAAAGATAGAAAGGATTTCACCAAAGAAATGTATGCCTGGAAAAGAAGATGTGGGTCATTCAACAGTTAACAAAAGATTTATGTAGCTATATAGCGGGAGGATATGCAATAAGTATACACATTGAGGGCAATTCCAGTTGCTTCAGCTGATGAAGCACCCTTTCCCTCATTGCCCATCATGGTCTACCAAGTATCAGAGTACCTTGAGTTCCTCCTGGTTATTTTGTATTTAGAAGATCAGGATGTGATCACAACTGCTTAGGCCTTTAGTTCCTTAAGGAAACAAATGTCTGTCTGTCTCTCTCTCTCTCTTTCTCTCTCCCTCTCTCTGTCTCTGTCTCTCTGTCTCTGTCTGTCTGTCTATCTCTCTCTGTCTCTTGCATCATGTTAAGGAATTCTAGAAAGGACTCTGGCACATTAGATGAACTCTCTATGAGTGAGAGAGTTACCAAGGATAAACAGTCCCAAATATGTTGAGAGTTATACAGTTGGAAGGAATTCTCACATTAATGAAATCAAAGATTCATCCTAGTGTGGTCATATGGGGAACTTTTAGGAGGCAGCTAGATGATACAGTGGGTAGATAAAGGTGGCACAGAGATTAGCTCTGGGCCTGGAATCAGGAAGACCTGGGTTCAAATCTAGCCTCAGACATTTAGTAGCTGTGTGACCCTGGGCAAGTCACTTAACCTTGTTTGCCTCAGTTTCCTCATCCATAAAAAAGAACTGGAGAAGAAAATGGCAAATCAGTCCAGTATCTTTGCCAAGAAAACCCCAAATGGAGTTACAAAGAATCAAACACAACTGAAATGACTGAACAACAACAGATGATGTAGTGAATAGAATGCTGGACCTGGAGTCTCAGAAACTTACTAGCTGTGTGATTCTGGATGAGCCACTTACCCTCAATCAGCCCCAGCTTCCTCATATGTAAAATGGAGATAATAATTGTACCTACTACCCAGGATCATTGTGAGGACAAAATGAGATAATATTTGTAAAGTGCTTTGTAAACTTTAAATGCTATACAAATGCTAATTGTTGCTATAATTATTCAATGAATCATTCACTGCCTTATAATGGAATACAGATAATTCTGAGTCATAAATGGCCACAGGTACAATTCTGTCAAGTTCTATCATGCTGGAAAGGTTTTGAGTAAGGTCCCAGTGAAAACTGTGCATCTTCATGTTAACAACAACTCAGTTAACATAAAGAAGTTTATCACCAGGATGGCAAAACTGGTCATTATTATTTTTTTTTTTGCCAAAGTAATGCTAGAAAAGTTTTAACTTCATTCTAAAAGGGTTAAAATATTTTTTGGTGAAATAAATATCCCTACTGATAAAACCATGCATATTTGAGGTGAGGAGGTATTGAAATATCTCCAGTGACAAGGTAATCATTTGATTCAGCAGTTCTATTCAATTTAACCTTCTATGTGCAAGGCACTGTTAGATAGGCAGGGTTATTTTTATTTATTCATTCCAGTGAGATATGCTTGTACCCATTAATGATAACTTCTAAGTTATTCTGTATGTCCTACTGGTTGAGTTTGATACAGAGTAAAGTTTCAGTAATAAACAAGAACTTATTAAACACTTACTATGTTCTAGGTATTATGTTAAGTGCTGGGGATAAAAAAAATCAGTCTGTTAATAAATATTTATTAACATCTACAATGTGTCAGGAGCTTTACTAAGTTCTGTGGGTATAAAGAAAGGGAAAATACAGTCTCTGTTCTCTAGCATCTCATAGTCTAATGGGGGAGACAACATTCAAATAACTATATATAAATAAGCTCTATACAGGTTAAATTTGAGATAATCAACAGAAGGAAAGTACTAGAATTAATTGGGATCAGGAAAGGCTTCTTGTAGAAGGTAGAATTTTATCTGGAATTTGATGGAATCCAGGGAATCCTGGAGGTGGATTTGAGGAGAGAGAGAATTCCACACATGGGAAACAGCCAGTTAAAATGACTAGAGTTGGGAGATAGAGTTTCCTATTCAAGGAACATCAAGGAGACAGGTGTCATTACACCTCAAAGTATGTGGTAGGCAGTAAGGTGTCAAAAGACTGGAAGGGTGAGTGGTGGGCAGATTGTGAAGGACTTTGAAAACTAAATAGAGGATCTGATATTAAGAAAGGTGAAAGTATTTCCCTGCCCTCAAGAAATTCACATTCTAATGGCAGAAAAAAAGCTTATAAATAACTATGAACATCAATATCACTATAGGTTACATGGGAGGGAATCTTAGAAGAAAGGCGCTGGGGAGCAGTAGGGAGGAAAGGAGGAGAGAATGGGAAATATCTCCTATAAAAGTTATAATTTGGGCTGAATTGTAAAGAAAGACCAGGAAACAAAGAGGTAGAGATGAGGAACTAAAGCATTCCAGGCATGAGGGACTGCCAGTGCAAAGGCCTAGAAATGGGAGACAGTGTGTCTGGTGAGATTAACAGCAAGTAAGACAGTGTGCCTGGATGATACAGGTGACGAAGGGGAATAAAGTGTAAGAAGACTGGGAAGATAGGAAAGGATTGAAGAGCTTATGAAAAACTTTCCATGTTGAGGAGAGGAATTTATATTTTATCCTGAAAGTCATTGTTAACCATTGGAGTTTACTGAGTAGAGGGATCACAGTAGCAGACCTGCACTTCAGGAAAATCACTTTGGCATCTGAATGGAGAATAAAGTGAAAGGGGCAGAGACTTGAGGTAAGTAGCTCAATTAGAAGGCTATTGTAATAATCCATGTGAAAGGTAATGAGCACCTGGACCAGGGTATTAGTGGAGAGCAGAAGACCCTGTACAACAGATATTGTGAATGCAGAAGGGATAAGATTTGGCAATGGATTACATGTGTTGGTAAGTGCAAGTGAGAAGGTGAGGATGTCAGCAAGATTCTGAGCCTGAGTAACTTGGAGGATGGTGTTGCTCTCAACAATAACAGGAACATTTGGAAGAGGGTAGAGTTTGGAGCAGGGGGTAGGGCAGAGATGAGTTTCACTTTGGATATGTTAAGTTACCAGATATAGAGTTTAAGATGTCCAAAAGGCAATGGGTGATATGGGACTGCAGTTCACTAGAGGGAGATATAAGGATCTGGGAATCCTCTGAATAGAGATGATAATTGAACTCATGATACCTGATTAGATCATAAAGCAAAATAGTATAGAGAGACAAGTGAAGGACATCCAGAACAGAACCTGTGTGTTGCCCAAGATTACTGGGTATGATATGGATTAAAATACAGTGAACAATCTGTAGGATCAGTCAGATAATTAGAAAGAGCACTGACAGAAAGCAGTATCATTATGTTGAAGGAGATAATGATCAACAGTATCAAAGGCTGCAGAGAGCTGAAGAAGGTTGATGATTCCAAAAAGGCCATTCAATTTGGTACTTAAGAGATCACTGGTAACTTTAGAATCGGTAGTTTCAGTTGAATGATGAGGTCAGAAGTCAGGTTGCAGATGGGTAAGAAGAGAGTGAGAAAAGAGAAAAGGGGAGGCAGATATTAAAGATAGCTGTCTCGAAAATTTTAGCACAAAAGGAAAGGACTGCAGGATAATAGATAGGAGGGATGTCAGATCCAATGAGAGTGTTGTTGCTGTTGTTGTTTTAGGATAGAAGAGACACAAGTGTATTTGTGGCAGCAGAGAAAGAGCCAGTAGATAGGGAGAGGAGAGGAGAGAGGAGAGGAGAGGAGAGGAGAGGAGAGGAGAGGAGAGGAGAGGAGAGGAGAGGAGAGGAGAGGGAGGAGAGGAGACAGAGACAGAGAGAGAATAGGGAATGATAGAGAGGGTAACGTGCAGTGAAGATGAAGACAGGGGGAATGGGGCCAAGAGTGAATGTAGACAGTTTTTCACAACATGCAAAACCATCACATAATCAGAGACAGGAGTGAAAGAGGTTATAGTGGAGAAAGATATGGCATTTCATAACATGACAAGAAGATAAAGGCTTTGAGTATAAAACATAGTACAGAGTTGAAGTATTTCACCAATAACTCAAGATAGGAAAAGGACTAGCGTGTTGACAGAGCAAGAGTCATGAGCTAGGAAAGAACTAAGGGACTGAGGGAGTGACAGTGACGGTGAGGATGAAGAACAGGGCTTGGGGTAGTGAGAAATAGGGGAAAGAGTCACCTTAGATACTCAGTAACATTCTTTGACAAGATCTCATTTTATAGGTAAGAAAATGAGTAAAGAACGGCAGCTTTCATCAGGGAAAGATACCTTCTGCTGTTCCATGGGGCCATTCCAAACCACTCTCTGACACAGGGATAGGTAAGGGAATAAAACCAGTGAATTTGGCCTCCCAGTCCTTTTCTCCAGTCACTACACATGCACAAGTTTGCTTCTCCCACCCTAGATTTGATGTCATGCCCTATGCCTTGAAAAACTAACAGGCAATCAAAAGAAATTGGTTCTCACAGATATTAGATTCCCCTGGATATTTCACAACCATTTAGCACATGAACTTTTGGGACTCGAATTGCCCTATTCTTTATGATGTCTATAATATTTATTGCCAGTCTCTCTAATTTCTCTGAAAGACCTCTTCTTTTGGTACCCTCTTTAAAGACACAGAGAAGGGAAAAAAAACATGTTATGGCCCTATAATGTTGGAAATTATCTAGTAAATCAGACAGAAGAGCTTGGAACAAAAAAAATAAATGTACACAGGAGAAATGTGAGATACGTTCAAATATGAACCTTCTATCCAGAAGATAAATGATCACAGCATTTTAAAATGTACTGCTGTGAAAAGATGAGAAAGAAGAAAGAAAGAAAGAAAGAAAAAAGAAAGAAAGAAAGAAAGAAAGAAAGAAAGAAAGAAAGAAAGCATGCAAATTGTAAAGAGGAGCTACTGATGCAAACCATAACTGTATTTTCCACTGAGAAAAAGTAGAAGGCACTATTTTACCCAGAGCAACATTAAGGTTGAGTGGGAGCTACAAGCAATCAGCAAAATCAATCAATCCACAAATTGAGCATCTACTATGTGCAAAGCACTGTGTTAAGAGCTGGAGATGAAGATAAAAAGATGTATATGCCTTATTTCCTTCCCTCAAGGAACTTACAATAGAGTGCTCGACAAGGAATATACCAACAAAAAGACAACTAACTCTACAAAGCAATACATCCCAAGCATCATGTGAGAACTAGCAGAAACATTTTATATACATTTAGAGAGTGAGCATGATCAGGATGGTTAGAGGAAGAGGAAAAAAAGAGGAGAGATTTGGCTTTAACGTTGAAGTAAAGCAAGGTTATCTGTCTGCTACGCTATGCAAATAAAATAAAACATTTCCTCTCCAGTAAATTATCTATTACTAGTTGGCCAAAAAGATTAAATTGTTTAACCTATTACAACATATTAACATTTTATATTTAACATATTGCAACAATAATATGGAGTTCTATGTGAATTCAGGTGCTATGGATAGAGCACTGGGGGAGCTGATTTAAATCCAGCCTCAAATACTTATGAGCTATGTTACCCCGGGCAAGTCATTTAACTTTTTTTGGCCTCAGTTTCCTCATTAATAAAATTGGGGTAATAATAACACCTCCCTCCCAGGGTTGAGATAATATTTCTGAAGCACTTTGGAAATCTTAAAGTGCTATATAAATGTTGTTGTTGTTACCATTCCTACCACTATAGAGAGGAGAAAGGAAATCATTCCAGGTGGGGAGCCTAGTGTGAGCAGTGATGTGGGATGAGAATGCAAAAGTTAGCAACAGGACACAGTGAGCAAGTCAGTCCAGCTGGAGTAGGGTATTCTCTGAAGTGCTGGGGAGGGCAGAAGGACAGCAAGAGACAAGTCCAGGGGTCATGGGAACTTTTTAAAAAGAAGAGTGAAGAAGCCCGGATGAGGGAAGTAGGCAGGAGGATTGGAAGGAGGAAAGGGTTTGCAGAGAGAGAGATGAGTTAGGGGGCTATAGCAATGACTCAGACTTGAGGAAGTAAGAACATTAATTAGAATCATAGTGTCAGCATCGGAAGTGACTTCAGAGGTCTACTAGTTCAACTAGCACCTAAAAATGGATGCACTCTACAGCATCTCATGATGCTAGCAACTTTTCTGATCAGCCTTTCCTGAAAATATAATTATCAATTGATGCCAAGGTACCACCTCAGTTTTGAAGATGAGGAATGCAGAAGGTAGAGTGAATAATTATTTATCCCTCCCCCAATCGACTTCATTCAGAACAACAGTGAGTCCCAACAAGTCACTATGAATTAGACTAGGGAGATCGTGCACAGGGCAACACTGAATCAGCTGTTATAAAAAGGGATGGCTTCTGCCTGCAGATCATGTGGAGTGTATAATGAAGAAGGTGGGGTTTTTGTCTCTTTATTCAAGTGAAAAAAAATAGTTAGGCCTTGATCCTAGTAAGAAAAGAACTAAGAACATGACTAGAAGCATGTAAACTAACCAGACCAGAGGAGTGTCCAAGGCTTAAAAACAGTTATTTGGAGTATTCTTGCTCTTTTAATCACTTTTCTCCCACTCTGATTCTTGGTGAATATAGGATCACAGTTTTGCAGTGGAGAAGGAATATTTAAGTTGTCTAGTTCAACTTCTTTATTTGGCAAATATTGAAAACTGAGGCCAGGCAATTAAATTACTTTAAAAAGTGTCAGACAAGAGATTCAAACTCATGCACTATGACTCCAAGTATATAGTATGTTCTATTGCATCAAAGAAAAGAAGTATGTGCCTTTATGTTTTCTTTTTCACTTCCTAACAGACAGAAGAAGAGGCTCTCCCTTCTGTCTTTCTCTTTCTCTGTCTGTGTTTCTGTCTCTGTCTTTTTGAGTTTTTTTAAAATTTATTTTAAGCACATGCAAAATGAAAGAAAATAAAACATTTCCACGTACAACAGAATCTAAGAGAGGAATCAATATGAAGCAGTAAAAAAATAAATACTACACATTAATTTCAAAGCTGTTCATCTTTGCTTCCTGGTAGGTTTTCTTTCGTCTTCTACTGTATACTTTTTATTTTATGTTTTTCCTCTCCTCCCCCTAAGAAGGCTAAAATTAAATTCAGCTACATATACATACACATAATATGATTATTTCTATTTGTTATGTTTCTCTGAAGGTGGGTAGCATCTTCCTTCATAAGTCCAAGTCTTCCCACATTTTTCTAAATCCACCAGCTCATCATTTCCTACACCACCGTAATATTCTGACCCAATCACGTTCTATCTGAGAGATTGTCTATGACAGTTTTACCCCAGTTTTCTCCCCTCTCTCTATTCTTGGCTACATAGTTTTATTTATACAGGAACATTTTAATTTAAGATAATCAGAATTATCTATTCTACATTTCCACACTGCTCTCACCTTATAATATGGTTTAAGGTTTGATACTACTGAATATAGTTCCTTCACATCTTTTTACCCTGGTTTCCTTGAAGTTCCTGACCATCTATTCTTCCTAATTAACTGTTATTATTTTTTCTCAGTCAGTAAGATAATTTTTAGTAATTTAATTGGGATGGCATTACACAAATAGATTAGTTAGGTAAAATTGTCAGGTTTTTTTTTATTATATTAGCTTTACCTACCCATGCACAATAAATATTACTTCAATTATTTAGGTCTAACTTTGTTTGTATAAAAGCTGTTTTGTATGTATACTCATATAGTTCTTGCGTCTGTTTTGGCAAGTATACTCTCATTTTTCTATACTGCCTAGTTATTTTATATGGTCTAAAATTATTGATTGATATGGCTGATATATAATATAGTTTCCCTATTTTTCTCTTTTGATTAAATCTATTTTAGCTTAAACTTTGTCTGAAATCATGATTATTATCCCTGCTTTTTACATAATAAATTCTCTTCCTGAATTTTATTTTATGTTTGTGTATAACTCTTATTTTTATAGCATTTCCTGAAAGCAACATATTGTTGAATTCAAATTTTTAATCTGTTATCAGTTTTCATTTTGGGGAGTAAATTCATCCCATTCCCATTCTAAACTGTAATTATTTGTATATTTTCCTCCTTCCTATTTTCTTCACTATCTTTCTCTTCTTATTCCATGCTGAGCCATCTGCAGTTGTCCTGATCTATATAAGACCCAGATGACTCAGGAAGAAAAAAGGAGGCTGGTGAATTGACAGAGCCCTCCCTCACTTAAAACCAATTCAATCATGACTCATGGCATCATCTTCCTGATGTCATGGTCATCTTCGAGAATGAAGAACAAACAACAGCCCTGTTCCTATCCTTCTTCACTCTTCTATCCCCTACCTTGTCCTCCTTTTCCTTAACCTACCCCCCCTCCATGAATGCCTCCATTGTCCTCTTATGTCTCTCTCTTTCTATGTCTTCCTTTCCTCTTTCTGGTCAGAGGATTGGAAGAGTTTCTTTCTTTCTTTCTTTTTTTCTAAAGACAAGTTCCAGCTTGACAATGTCCTTACTAAAATATGGACTTCCCAAACTAAACACCATTCTCCTCATATTGCCTAAACAAGTAGATTACAACAGAGTTATTACTTCCCTTGTTCTAGCCCAGAGATTCTTGCCTTTTTGTGTCATGAACCCCTTTGGTAATTTAGTAAAATTGATGAACCCCTGCTTAGAATAAAATTTTTAAATGCATAAGATAAAGTTCACAGAATTATGAAGGAAATCAATTTTTAGAATATAGTTACCAAATTATTTTTAAATAAATTAAAAAATGTCAGAGTTAAAACTTGAACTCAGGTCTTCCTGACACCAAGGTGGGCCCTCTATCCACTATAAAATGCGCCTCTGTTAAAATAATATTTCCATTAATATCATCTGTCATCTGTGGTCTCATTAGCCTTTCTACTTGTCACCTAAACTTAATATTTATGAAAGGCAATGCCCCATCAATCAAATATGTGTTGTTTGATATCCTTGTCAGTGTAGGTAATATAACTTGAAGTTATTGAGGGCAATCAGGAGCTTTCCTGATCATTTTGTTGCTTATATTTGGTTTCAACTTCCTGTTTATTCTGTAATTTCTGATCTGAAAACTAGAAGGTGAAAAGAAATACAAATTAAAATATGAACAAGACAGGAGAAGGAAGGTAAAGTTCTGTCTATTATAAAATCCATGATTTGTGATAATTGTCTAAGAATAATTTATAATGGGTATATTTGTAAATGGTAAAGTGCTACAAAATGTCAACTATACTGTTATGAATGCAAAATCAGCTGCCAAAGGTCTTACCTATTAAGAGGGGAAGGGAACAAGCATTTATTAAGCACCTACTATGTTCCAGTCACGATAAGTGTTTTAAAAATATTATCTCATTTGACCAATATGATCTGTGATTATTCTATTACTTGCTTCAGAAACACTTTTCTAATACAGACAAGAAAAAGTCATTACACGTTAAAGATATTTATATTTCATAGCAGCTTGAATTTGGTAATACTATCATGCTTTTAAAAAACTGTAGTTCACAGGGTCACACAAACTAACAAGATTCCAGAAAGAGACTTGCCCTCTGAGGTAAACTGAAAGAATGAAAAACAGCACTAATCTATTGCAACTTCCTCCATTATAGAGCAGGAATACATATCTCACAGCAAGATGAATGAAGTTTTATATCACTGAAACCTGTAAAGGCAGCTGTGCTATGATGAAAAGAATACTGGATTTAAAGTCAGGTTCTATCACTAAGTAGACAAGCTACTTTGCTTCTCTTAGCCTCGATATCCTAATCTGTAAAATGAGAATAATAATACTACATTACCTTCTACTACAAAATTGTTATCAGGACCAATTGAACTAATGTTATGTGAAGTGCTTTCAACACATGAAGCACTACATAAGTATGAACTATAATATTGTTGTTGATGCCATCATCATTTTTATTTCTCTGAATATGTTCTCAGAACTCTCAGGTCTGAAATAACTCTTAACACAGTGAAGGTGAACTAGTTTAAATAATCAGCAAAGAGTAGGGTGCTCATATTAAATCTCAGTTTTGACCTTCCTTCTGTATGTACCACAGCAGCAGAACCACTACTTTATCTTCAAAAAAGTTCTCAACACCATCAGTTACTTTCTTGAGGGCATCATGGGGGGTGGGAGTAGAGCCAGTTTACCTGCTGCTCAATAGTGTAACAACCACTGGGGCAAACCCCAGTCAGCACCATGGCCAGCAGTAGCCTGTTCTGAAGCTTGGCTACTTGTATCAGTACCTGACTCCAGTTTGGGGCAAGTATAACCTTATAATTTCTGAAAAATTCTTAAATACTGCTAGTGCTTTCCAAATACTGACTCTTTTTTTTCTCCATTCATATGGGAAAGACTCTTCATGCTGTAGCCTGGGCTATTCACCACTCTTCTTACCAAAGCATTGTATGTGGAGCAAGTTGGATCCATACCATAGCTTTTCTTACTACTTTTTTTTTTTTTTTGGTGATCCTGCATGTACCATTTAACCTCTATCAGTCTCAGGTTCCTCACTTTTTAAATTAGAAGGTTGGACTAGATGACCACTAAGGTCCCTACCAGTTGATTCCACCAGCAGGGTGCTGTGGACAGATCACTGGATTTAGATTCAGAAGACTGGGGCCAAATCTTGTCTCTGACATTTACCACCTGTGTATCCATGGGTGAGTCATGAAACATCCCTGAGCCTCAGGTTTTAATCAGGAAAATTAAAGGGTTGAACTAACAGACCACTAAAGACCTTTCTAATCCTGAATATTTGATTCTAAATCCATGATCCTCTACATCAGCCATGCCTGTGAATTGGTTCATTCAAGGCAAGTGTTTCCAAATGGCATTATATTTTTTGGCCTGACTTATTCCTCTTTCCTGCAATTAGTCTCTATGGAGATAGAGAGGGTACTAAAGATAAAGGGAAATATGATGCACTGAGAGCCAAGAAAGATATTTTTTTCCATTTAAGACCCTGGCTAGGAATTAATCAGAAGCTTTCTAAATAAAACTATAAGATGACCTGATAGAAATTCAGCTAAACAAAACTATACTTATTAACCACTCACATGTAGAATGAGGTGCTAGACTCTTGTAGAGGTACAAAATTTAAATGGATTTGTTCTTGAAGTCCTTTCCTGTTTTATTGATCTCTTTCTATAATGAAAATCTCAAAAGGCTCTGACCTAGTCATTCCTCTTTTCTGCCTTTATCTTCTTTCCCTCTTAACTATTCCCAAGATTCAATTATTGACTTTGTGCCACTTATTTCCGAGCTCTAATTTCTTTCCTTAACTCCATTCTTGAATCACCAAGTTCCTCCTTTGTATTCATTGAGATGTTCCATCAGCTTCCAAAACTCGGTATGTCCCAACCTGAACTCTAAACCTGCTCTTTCTCTCTATTCTCCAATTCTTATCAATAGTACCACTATTATCCCACTCACTTGGGTTCTTGATTCTTAAATCTTCCCTGTCTCTTAACCTCCCATATCTAAACAGTGCCAAGACATTGATTTTGCTTCTACAACATATGTCATATCCATACCATTTTTCTATTCACACTATTAGCACCCTAATTCAGGTTCTCATGATATCATACCTAAACTTACTATAATAGTCTCATCAATGTTCTTCCTGTCTGCAGTATTGACCCTTTTCAATCCATCCTTCATATAGCTGCCAAAATCATCTTCCTAAGGCAAGTTATAATCATGTCATTTCTCTTATTAAAAAATTTTAATGGATCCCTATTACCTTTGAGTTAAAATGCCATAGTTTACAATCTAAAGCCTCAAAGATCTGATTTCAGCTAGTATGACGCAGTCAAAGAGCACTAGATTCAGAGTCCAAATCCTGCCCCTGTACCCTATAAGAACTTGGGGTAGTCTCTTCACTCCTCTGGCCCTTTGTTTCCTCATCTATAAAATGAGGGTAATGAACTATATGAACTCCAGTTTTAGGCCTTATAGTTCCAAATCCACAATCCTATGATTCCACCTTATTTCACTGTCCTCAACCTTACCCACTCTATATTGCAACTAAAATGGTCTCTAGTTAATTCCCTGAACTGCCTATGTGGGCATTTTCTTAGGCCACTCTCCCCCATAGTGTGATGTCTTCCTCCTAAAGTCTGTATTTTAGATTTTATCTCTTCAAGGTTCAGCTCAGGCACCAACTCTTCCATGAAGCATTCTCTGATTCTCCCAGGTGATGATAGTGTTCTCCACCTCAAAATCTCTCTCCTTTCACCATGTCACACTCCCTTTTTTTTTTTTGCTATACCAGTGTGTATGTCTCACCCCCTTTTCTCTTCCCTAGTAAAAACAAAACAAAACAAAACAAAACAAAACAAAAACAAAAACTAAGAGCTTTGCATCAGAAAGTGTATCATTATCTATGTACCCCAAATACTTCACACAGGGCCTTGCATGAAGCAAATGTTTAGTAAATATTTGTTGAATTAAACTGAGAAGATATGCTCTCTTCCTTTACATATCTTGGAGTCTATTAGGAAATGAGAGACATATTCAATGATTTAATATAAAATCATATATGAAAAGTACGCAAAATAAGTTTAGGTAAGGTGCCAAAGGAGTCTAAGGTTGGAGGAAGATAAGAGTAAAGAAGGATTGATAGTTGGCATTTAAGGAGGGATTTAAAACATGGTTAGAAATTCAACAGGAAGAGTTCTTGAGGATCATGAAAGGACATTCCAGGCACATAGAACAGTATGAAAAAAGCACAAAGGGGAGGAAATTCAGGGAATATTGAGGGAATACAAGTAGCCTAGTCTAACCAGTCTACTGACTGTCTTCCACACATACATGATCAAACATTCTTTTGGGTTAGATTGACCCAAGCCCATTTACCTGAGCTGAACAAGTGATAGGGATAAGTCATGCTAACTACCTGGTATGAATCCCTTTGGTTACGTTCTGTTCTTCCATACAGCAACCCAGTATGAATCTGATTTTATCATGTGTGGTTCTAGGCACTGACTTATGTCTTGACTATTTGTCCATCATCATGTAAATATGACCTTTATCTCGATAAATAAAAAAATTGACATCAAGCAAAAGCCTATGTCTTGGTTGTGGAGTTGTCAAATGAGACAAAATGCTCTCAAACTGGAGTTTTGAAGAGACAGATGATGGTCCTCTTCTTTCTCAAAGATTAAAATACCTAAGGGCTCCATAAATACCTTTGCCCCCAGCTCCTCACTCTGAGAGAGATTGTTACTCAGTAGAGCAAAAAGGTGGCTAACAGCATAGCATCCATTTAATAAGTGGAGGAACTGAGGCACAATAGGACAAATGAATTGTTTTTCTTCATCTAATAGTATCTTTTTGAACTAGTATATAATCCAACTAGCATTAGGTCTTTTTACTAGGAGCACTGTAATTTATTATTTGAAGCAGGCAGTGTTTCTATGCAAGAACAGAAAATTATGTTGGAGAATGAAAAAATGCTTCCAGCCCAGTTCACTGTGGGTCACCTTAATGCCATCAGAGCAGTGACGCCTTGCACCTAACCTGTATAGCTACACAATGGTAGTACTATCTGATTAAATTTTCTGATTAGATTTACTGATTAAAATTTTCATTATTGGTACAGGTGATTTTCAAATGCACATACAATCTATCCAGAGATGCTCAAAGATTTACCTTGATTGATGTTTAAGCAATAATCAGTAATAAAAACATTAATCATAATGCTGATGCATCTCTTCCTATAAAACAGAACATAGAATTAGTGTACAATTTATTATATATGTATGTACACACAAATATGTGTGTAAATATATATGTATATATAAATATACATATATATTTAATAAGACAAAATTCTCTCTGCTCAGAGATATATCCCTGTGTAAAAAAAAAAAAGTAATTTATCATACAACTGTAATATACAATGTGTCTTCCAGAGTGGCTAAATTATCAGCATCATAGCCTATAAAATGGGGAGATAGGAACAGTAGAGGGAGGAAAGGGAGAGATGAAAGGCCCCAAAATGCCTCCTTTGTAAAACCTGAATGAAGCAGCATAAAGCTTTGAAAACTCAGCTTTCTTTCTCAGGATTTTCCCTGATGACAGAGTTAGACGAGATGGATGTCTCACCAGATGATATAATTGAGGTAGATTGAACTTAATTAAATTGGATGATTGGTGTTGAGTTTTAACCTTTTTATTTATTTCCATGTCCTTTTCAGTGGTAATGGCTGAGGAAAGAAAGAAAGGAGGAAAAAAAAAAACAAAATGGAGAAATAATGATCATATAAATGGTTCATATTTATTTATTTCACCACAATTTTGGGTAAAAGTAAGTGATGGGGGACATTGACATCAATACCTGTGAATAAAAAGGATAAACTGAGTTTCTAGTGTAAGAGATTTTCAATTCTATACCTCTAGCCCTATAATCTCTAGCACAGTATATAAGACACCCAAGCTGATACTCAGAAAAAAAAATGAAGTTTTAACCAGAAAAACTAACACATGAAGATTTTTTTTTCCCCTTGGTCTTGGATTCTACAGCTTTAACAGAGGGTTTTCTGTCATTCCAGGATACCGAGAACATAACATTATCTTTTCTTCTGTAATAAATATAAGAGGGAGGCTGGTACTCAACAGGAGTTTTGGATTCATCTTGTGTAGTTCTGACTCCCGACAGTCACATTTATCTTTTTAATCTCTATCTAAGAACTGAATTTCATAGAAACATATTAAAAATTAGAGCATTTTTTTGGTTCAGCACCTTATTTTCTTTGAATATCATGTTGGTCATCATTTTGTTTGTCAAAGTCAAATATCAAGCAATTTTGAGATGTATTTTCACACTCTTAAGAATTATAGCTAATTTGGTCAAAATAAGTTACCTCCTTTGAAAATGAAGATAAGATATATATTTGAAAGGCTAAATGGTTGGATTAGACCTGAAATTTATTAAATTAAAGAATTAGTTGTACTTTGAGAACATTTTCATATAGATGGGAGAAACTGACTCACCTTCTGCTTCCTAAAGAATGCCAAGTTTTTGGTCCCAAAGAATTAATCTGAACATTTAGATATGATTTCATTATATCAAAACCAAGGCTACTTTCCTAGGGCACTGGAGTGTAACCAAAAGAAGTAGGTGACATTACCTGGTTTGGGGTTTTCTGTGTATCAGGATCAATTACAGGGAAATTTTCCATGAGTTTTTGACCCTCAATATTATTAAGCACCAAGGAATGAATTGGATCCCTGAATGCTAATTTGCTCCAATGATCAAATGCTAATTTGATCCTTGAGTCAAGATTCTCAAAATAACTGAAATGCAAGTCTTTGCCCCAGTGATTTTTTTTTTTATCAATGATGGGAATTTAGAATTAAGTTTCATTGGTAACCTAATCCCTTTCTTAGGTCTAGAATTGGATGAAGTTGGGTCACAAATTCAAAACCTGCAAAAATTTTACCTAAATTTATATCCCTCCAAAACCTTATCTAACCTGTCTTGAAATGAAATCATTCCAAAACACCAATCCCTTGAACATCTTCACATCTGTCGGTTTGTGAATTTGCTGGCAAGAGAAAATCCCATAAAAATGAAGAAGAAAGGGAAAAAAAATCTATTAAATAGAATAAGTATGTAAGTTAATGATAATGTATTGGAAATACAATTTAAATTGGAAAACCAACTTGAATGCAAAGCAATTACTGACACATTTAATATTAGCCAGACTAATAAAGCAGCAATTAGATCTCATTATATAGCTATAAAATTGGTTTGTAATAGATTGATTGCACCAAATGCTCTGACTGATGTTTGATGGCATCACGGACAAGAGAGCTATTCCTTTTTATATTGCTGTGCAAGAAAAATAATAATTTCTCCTAATGGATTTAAGATGCTTGGGATTCATGCTTTCAGGTGGACATCAAAGACAATGCAAACAAACAAACACAAAGAGAAGAAAAGAATAGCTATGTAGAACTCTATATGCTTGTCTATTTCTTTTCCCAGGGGAATCTCAGTTATTTGAGAATCTTCTTGCCACCAGCGCTGTTTGGAACTCTTATAGCAGACTGGCTCCTTTGTTCATACTCAAGGTAGGTGTGTGAGCCACTGGATGAAGGTGGCGTGAAAGCACATATCCAAGCACATAATGATTACATGATCTTAGACATTTGAGATATCAGACATTGTCAATGATTCCAAAGAATAAAGGAAAAAAATGGAGGGCCAGGGTGAAAGACTACCTTGTTATTCAGCAGAGGAAAAAAGTCAGTATTCTGAAGTGTGTTTATTTACTCAGCTAAATTCTTTAACTTCTGAAAGCCTTAGAGATGCTTATTGAGCATCTCTTAAGAGAAATACAGTTAGGACTAAATGGAAGACAAGTGGACATCTGGCTTCATATCTGGAGTGAGCTAAAGCTGATATGTGATGTTAATAAAAAAAAAAAAGATGAAAGTGAAAGATTTGGAGTTGTATCCTTACACTGCCTTGATATATCATTACTCCTTTTTGGGCTTGGGGAAAAAGACATTTCATTCTATATTAATAGGGCATAGGGCAAGACATATACCTATTGAATTACCTATTGAATCCAGGTGTTATGAGTAGAAAAGAAAAGGACTCAACCATTGTATAACACCCATCTTGATCCCCACAGTTTTTACAGCCTTATTGTGATGCAAACATATTTCAGGATTACAAGAAGCCATGGGCTCATCAGACCCCCTCCACTACTAACCTTTGAGCCATTAATAGCTGGTTTTCATTTAAGTGGTGCGGTAACTGAAAAATTTACCACCTTGCTGCCAACCTGGTCACCTACTTCTACAAACTTAGCTAGGGTTTTCCTTGATAATAGGTATGAGCCTCACAACATGGTACAGTGGATAGTCTGTCAGCTGTGGGTTCAGGAAACCTGGGTTCAAATTCTGCCTCAGTTACATACTGCCTGTATGACCTTAGGCAAATCACACATTTTCTCTAAGCTCCAATTTCCTCATCTATAAAATAAGAGGATGGACCAGATGCCTCCTGAGGTCTTCCAAATCTAAATCTTCAATCTTATGATCTTATGATACTGTACTTGAATCTCCATTTAGGTATAGTAAGACTAGACAGAATTTGTGTTCTAATGGCACAGCCTTTATCATCATCATCATCATTATATTACTACTATTAATAGTAACTAACATTTATATAAGGTTTGCAAAGCTTATCATCTCTACCCTACAATAAAGTAGCAGAGTACGACTCTAGTGGAAGGATCCAAATATAATGCTATTAAAACCAAGTTAGTTTAAATCAAATGAATTTGTTTCTGTTCTCTTCATAAATTTCATCAATGAGTTTCTATAGTAATTTAACAAATTCAGTTTGACCAATATTTATATGTAAAGCAGCAACCCTGAATTCTCATTCTCAGGCAGTACTCACAATATCATTTCCCAAGTTGAGTTGAATTGTTTACATTTTTTCAAGCATGAATTTTAAAGTTTTTTTTGACTGATACAATGTGAAAACTGAAAGGTATCTTAGAAGGCATCTAACCCAAGCCTCTAATTTTACAAATTAGGGAACTGGGTCTCAAAGAGGTAATGCTATGCCCAGAGTAATACAATTAGACAAAAACATTTAATTTATATTGGCATTAATATTTCCTTATGCAAAAAACCCATAAGTAAAATATTAAGCTTGAACTATATTCAACTTATGATAGTTTTAATTCATACTTATTCAGACTTTACTAAAGCTTATAATTATTTATAAAAAGTTATGATATTTGCTAAAAAGTGCAAATAAAATAATCAACATTTAACAATATTTAATATTTTCTCTAATAAATATTTTAAAAATTTCTGTTCTATTTTTCCTCTTGAACTAAACATACGTTAGACTTTACATGGCAATTTATTGACAGATAAGCTTCAAATAAAGCATCAAAAGCCCAAATTTTCTTCTTTCTTTGGAACTACTGCTTCTAAAGTAGGTATTATATATTTTCTGAAATCAGTAAAATAACCCACGGCCAGTGTGCACTTTGTGTTTGTTGCCTTCAATATAACCTTATTAATTCACACAAACAGCTCTTAATATCTGTTGTACAAATGCTATAGAACTATAACTTGAATGGGGCTTCATTTTTCTAGGCATTTCAGTATGTTTCTCTCTCTCCTTCTCTCTCCCTCTCTCTTTCTCTCTCTCTATACATATATTAGATGTCTATGTATATATGTGCATTTTTATTTTATTTTTTATATGTGTATTTTTATAATTTATATGTGCATATGTGTAGATATAGCTACAAGAGAAAAAGGAGTCAGTATCTGACCTCAAGGAATTTATATTCTTTGGGGAAAACAAAATGACACACATAAAAAAATGTCACCTAAAAGAATTCAAATTACCATTATTCTTTTTGTGTGCACATGTTTTAAGATTATTTTGTGTTCCATTAAAACTGTTTTTGTAAGTAGAGGTGTGTGGCTTTTTTTTTTTGGAGTGGGGTATGGAGAAGGGGTAATTTGTGTAGAGTGTAGAGCTAATTGAGACTGATTTAAATAGGGAGAGATAATAAAGATAATAAAATCTTGATAGAAGCTTTCCAAGAAGGATCTCCTTCAACAAAAAGAGCTGTTGAATGTAGAGGCACTATACAATTTCAGAAAAAGGACCCTCCAGGCTTATTCTTCCCTAGTGAATAAACCAACCTATTCTTCTTAGGGGGAGACAATGGTCCACTCTCCCTTAAATAAAGGCATACCCCCAAAAGTGTCAACTACCACCCACTCCTAAAAGCTAATGCACATATAAATGTGTCCCTGTATTAAGCTCCTTTATGTTCTTTAGTGCCTTTGCTTTGGAGAGAACAGTTTCCTTATTAAAACTCTTCAAAAGGCAGAAAATGCCTGGAACAAAGTAACTGTAACTGTAAAAATGTCCTTAAAGGCCAATTAGAAATTGCAATACTGGGAGTTTTATTACAACCAACTCCTCCTTAATTATCAATCAATGGATTCTGTTGGAAGAAAAAATCTCATATTCACTGCTGGGGAAATGATGCTAATTATTTTCTGTTAATTAAGGCTGTTCTGGGATTCAGACTGTCATCCTTCAACTAAAAGATTGACACATCAATGCTAACATAATGTTCAAGGCCCCCTTCTAAAGACTTTATAAGTAGCAATAATAAATTGGTGTCATGTTATTTTAAATCTCTTGAATAATCATGACTTTGTCTCTGAACAAAAATGTATATGCATGGAATAATATATATATATATATATGTATGTACTTTGATATGTTATACTATATAGCTTTGCAAATATTTAAAGAAGGCTTTTCGACACCAGACTGTACACATTCATATTTTATTAGATAAATCTAAACGCAATACTCATATAATGTTAAGGCTGAAGAGTGACCTTAGGGGATCACCTTGTCCATCATCTTCATTTTGTAAACTGAAACCCAGAAGTTAAATGGAATTCCCAAGAATATATAGTGAATTAATAGCAGTAAGAATATGGCATAAGTAGCAATTTTTGTACCACGTACAAATGGTAGTCAGATTAAGCTCACCTGGGATATAGTCATAACATGGAAGGAGGCAAACACTGTCAGGGACTCCTTCACTTACCTAAGCCTCCGAACAGAGAACAAGTTCAGGTATAGCTTTACTACTATATATGTTGCTGCCACCACTGGAAGTAAGATGTGCAGGGGAAAAAGCATGCTTCAAAATCATACTGTCCCCCAAAGTCTTCCACTCTTGGGCACAGATCCATTGGCCACAACCCAAATTATGATTCAAGGCAGGAAAGGAATTCACACAAGTTCTCTTCATTACTGGCTCATGATTGTTTCCACCATGTTGCTTTGTAAGACAGTCTGATTCTGACAGCTGAAGTACAAAAAATGAAACATTTCTTTAGGACCATCTAATTTATTAGACATGGTAAAGTACTCAATCTCATTAAATGGTATGGGCCATTTGCATGGCAGGTGTTAAGCAACTGGTCAAATTATAAGCAGTGCATTCAGTAGTATTGAAAGTGAGAAAGTAGCAGTTTGATAACCTAACACATGATAGCTATGATATATATCTCTCAATCTGTCCCTCTTCCTGCACTGAGGGAGGTGACCTAGCTTAAACATGGGCTGGTTTCTAATACAGGACCAACCCAGAGCATGACCTTAGTCCACATGACTGAGGTTGTAATAGAACCCTGAAGGTTGTAGCCTGGAATGTAAAGGCAAATAATTAAAGCAGGTGTTGCTATGGTTAATAGAGGCTCAGCACACTGCCTGTTTTTCATTCAAGTTCTTGAAGCTGTCTTGGTTCCACATAGAATCACATGGAATATCCAAAAGGGGATGGGATCTTACCTCACTACTGTTTTTAGGAGCCTGGTTTACTGTAGTGGATATTCACTAGGGCTTCAGGGAATCTGAGATGGGAAGATAATGTCCTTATCTAGTCAGGCTTTGAAGTTACTAGCACCTTACTGGCTGAAGGTGGAACCAAGTATCTCTCCTTTAAAAAAAATATAGCCCCCTCAAACATGGAAAATAGAAGTTTGACATGTGACAGTGGCTTCTGCATTTTGATGGTGATCCTTATCTCCATAATTGTTATAATCAGTCTTGATTTGATCCAAGGCTAAAATGGGTAAGCCCCAATCTCTTTGTGTTTATAAACTCTCTAGTTTTTAAGGTCAAAATCCTTTTATAGGCAAAGCACCACCTTCACCAGGAAGACAGTGTAATATGCTGCCCCTTTGTATATGGATAGTATTGTTGCTAAAGGAGTAGGAGAGGAAAAGAACATTTGTATGAGAAAAAAATGATAGAAACAACTTGTGAAGAAACAGTCTTTTAGATAAAATGTTGAGTAGAGACACAGAATCTTTGGGGAGAGCAAATACAAAATTGCCCGTTAGGTGAATATATAAACATGACCTGTTTGGAGATAGAGCAATGACTGGGGTAAAGTTAGCTTCAGGGCATGGTGATCTATAAACTCTTTTTTTCATTTTTGCTATTTTTATACTTTTAGCAGTTATTATAAAAACATAAGTCCAATAATTTTGGAGGCTAGAAAAGATTATGTAATGACTATTGGGTTCATGCCTTAAGAAAAGATTTATATAAGATAAACCCCCCATAAATCATCAACATTTCTGTATATTACCAATAGAAATTCCATTTAAATAACTGTAAACAACATAAAACACCTGGAAGTCTACCTGACAATACAAACTCAGGAACTGTACAAATACAATTACAAAACACTCTTCACACAAATAGAGTCAGATCTAAACAATTGACAAAATACTAATTGCTCATGGGTAGGCCAAGCCAATATAATAAAAATGACAATTCTAAATAAATTAATCTATTTATTCAGTGCCATACCAAACTAGTAGAATAATTATTTTATACAGTTAGAAAAATAATAACAAAATTCATCTGGAAAAACCAAGGACAAAGCTATCAAGGTAATCAATGAAAAACAAATGTGAAGGACAGTAGTCTAGCCATACAGATCTCAAACTTTGTTATAAAGCAGCATACATCAAAACAATCTCATGCCAGCTAAGAAATAGAGTGGTAGATCAGTGGAATAGATTAGACACAAAATGCATTATAGAAAGTGATCATAGTAATCTAATACATGATACATCCAAAGATCTAAGCTTTTGGAACAAAAACTCATTATATGACAAAAACTGCTGGGAAAACTAGAAAACATTATGGCAGAAAATAGACATAGACCAACATCTCATACTATATACCAAGATAAGGTCAAAATGAATATATGATTTGCACATAAAGGGTAATACCATAAGCAAATTAGGAGAGCATGGAATAGTTTATCTGTCAGATATATGGAGAGAGGAAGAATTTAGGACCAATCAAGACAGAGAGCATTATAAAATGTAAAATAGATACTTTTGATTATATTAAATTAAAAAGTTTTTACACACAAAAAATAGAAGGAAAGCAGAAAACTGGGGGGGAAATTTGCAACAGGTATCTTTGATGAAGGCCTTATTTCTCAAATATATAAAATACTGAGTCAAATTTAAAAGAATACCAGTCATTCCCCAATTGATCAGTGTTCAAAGGATATGAACAGGTAGTTTTTAGGTGAAGAAATCAAAGCTATTTGTGGTCACATGAAAAATGCTCTAAACCACTATTGATTAGAAAAATGCAAACTTAAAACAACTTTGAGGTACAACCTTACACCTACAAGGGTGGCTAATATGACAAAAAAGGAAAATTATAATTATTGGAGGGGATGTGGGAAAACTGGGACACTAATGCATTGTTGATAGAGTTGTAAGCTGATCCAATCATTCTGGAGAGCAATTTGGAACTATGCACAAAGGACTATAAAACTGCATATTTTTTGATCTAGCAATACCACTACTACCTCTAAATCCCAACAAGATTAAGAAAAGGTGAAAAAAAAGACTGATTTATACAAAATATTTATAGCAGCTCTTTTTGTGGAGGCTAAGAATTAGAAATCAAGGGGATGCCCATGAATTGGGAAAGACTGAACAAACTGCGGTATATGATTGTGATCACATATTACCATATTATAAGAAATGACAAGCTGGATGATTTTAGAAAAACCTGCAAAGACTTATAGGAACTGATGCAAAGTGAAGTGAATAGAACCAGGGGACAATTGTATATAGTAATAGCATTATTATATGATGAACTGTGAATGACTTAGCTTGTCCCAGCAATACAATGATCCAAGATAATCCCAAAGGACTCATGATGAAATAGCCTATCTACTTCTAGAGAAAGAACTGATGTTGTCTGAATACAGACTGACATACTATTTTTCATTTTTTGTTTGAGTCTTCTTGTACAAAATGAATAATATGGCAATGTTTTACATGATTGCACACGTATAACCTGTATCAGATTGCTTACTTTCTCAGGGGTGGGGGAAAGGAAGGAGGAATAGAATTTGGAACTAAAAACTTTTTAAAATGTTAAAAATTGTTTTAACATGTAACTGGGGAAAATGAAATATTATTTTAAAAAAAGAAAAGCAGATTTCTTAAGTTTTACCTCCAAAGATAAAGATGAGTCACTACAGATTTTTTATTTGAGACACTGACAAACCCTAAGAATCCCAAAGGAAAGGAAATACAAAAAGACATAAAAGACTGAAGAAGTAGGGGAGTAAGCTGACCTTAGCTGCAGCTATAAGAAACCAGAAAGGGAAACATAGAAGGCTTCTGGCTAAGGCAGCCAACTTTTCCACTGCTTTGCTAGGAATTTGCTGATAGAAAAAGAGGAATTTATTTGCTTACTAGCTAGAGAAATGGTGGAGGAACTTCTAGGAGCTTTCTGGAAGAGAGTTAAATCTTGATAATTTGAGAAGAGATATTTAAACCTACTGCTATCCACTGCCATCTAAAATCTCAGAGAGGGGTAAACTCTCAGGTTTGCCTGTATTGCTATGTGTTGCCCTCTTTGCTTGGAGAGCTAAACAGAAGGGGAAAGACAAGCTTAGACTCTGTTTTTGTTTCTTCTCTGAGCTTAGCTTTGCTGAGAGAATTAGGTTGGAGCTGATTAGCTAAAGCAGAATTAACTGCTATTTGCAGATCTGAGGAGTTAACAGAAGTCTAAGTTCTCCAACTTTACAGAATTTTCTTGGTCACTAAAAAAGCATAACACTCTTTACGAGCCCTGTTAAGGGTGACTACGAACAAAAAGAGCTTTGTGCCACAGCAGAACAGTGAGAGTCAGAAGGGAAAAACAGTAGAGAAGTGCATTCTGTGGCACATATTGTTCCTGAAGGGAACAAGGATATCAAGACCTGAAGTAAAGAGTCATAAGTTGCCTTGGGCACCTAGATTTCTCCAATCATGTTCTTCCCTGATATGTTTCTGTGTTTTTCCACTCCCCCCAACCCAATAAAAATTATGTGTGTTGAAGGAAGAGTGTGATCCAGGTTTAAAGTGTTAGAGTGAGTAAAATTTTTGCCTTTTATTAAGTGTATATTATGATTATTCCCATTTTTTCTTCATGGTAAATTTTATTATTTCTGTTTTTAGCTTTTATTGAGTAAAAGGAATAATTATTTCTGCTTTTACCTTCTAACGAATAACTGTAATCTTTGATTAGTCCTTCTTTTGCTTTATCATTAAGTAAATATTTTATGTTTCAGACTAAATGGTGAAATTCTTCCTCAATAGATAAGTGGTCAGAGGATATTAATAAATATTAACAACCATATTTTTTTAAAGTTCCAAATTACTAATTCTAAAAGAAATGCAACTCAATACAAACTTCATTTCAACTTACACCCCACAAATTGGCAAAGCTGCTAAAAAAAAATAGGGCTAGGAAATGTTGTAGAAAAGGTTGAAAGACAAGTACATTGACATGCTATTGCCAGACTCTGAATGGGTATGACCATTCTGAGAAACATATCAGAGTAATGCAAATAAATTGACTAAAAATTCCATATCTTTTGACTGCTACATATTTTCCTACTGGTAATGACATGTTTAAGTCATTACCAATAAAAGGCTCCACACATACCAAAATATTTATGTCCACACTTTTTGTAGTAACAAAAGAGGTGAACACAAAGTAGATTTGCACTGACTGAAGAATGGTTAAATATATCAAATACATGAATGCAGTTAATTTCTTAAATCACTTTTTAATTAATAGGAATTTATTTTCTCTGTCCTATTCCCAATCCATTGGGGGGAAAAAACCCACATTTCTTATAACACATATACATAATAAAGGGAAAAAATTCTTTCATTGGCCATGTTCAAAAATATGTTTTATTTTGAACTCTGAATCCATCACTTTTCTGTAAAGAGAAGGATAACATATTTTCATTAATGGTCCTCTGAAATCATGGCTGGTTATTTCATTGATCAAAGTACTTATAGATTTTAAAGTTTGTTTTCACATTGCCATTATTATCCAAATTGTTGTCCTGATTCTGTTCATTTCATTCTTTATCATTTTAAATAAGTCTTCAAAATTGTTTATAATACCGATGTTATGGTATAAATTGTCCTTCTTACCAGGAGGTCCTTATACATGTGAAATCAGATGTAAATGCATGCAATGTGTGTATACATATACATACACATATATATGTTTTAATTTAAAAGAAGTTTCCAGTATTCCTTCTGGCTCATTCATGACATCCCAAAACCCATCTCTATTCCTTTGCATAGCTATCCCCCATGTCAGGAATGCTTTTCTTCCTTCTCTTCCCTTCCCTTCCCTTTGAAATTCCTAGCTCCTTTCAAGGCTAGACTAAATGTCACCTCCAATGACATGCACTTCCTGATAGCCTTAATTTGGGGGATACCTCTCTGAACTAATTTGTCCTTGAATATCTTTTGCATTTACCTACTATGTACATGTTGTCATCTCTTCCTCCAAAATAATAAATTTTTTTGAGGACAGGGCTGTTTTTCTTTTGTCTTTGTACCACCAGCACCTAGCACCTTGACTGTCACATAGTAGAGACTTGATAAATGACTGATGTTTTGAATTAAATTGAAATTATCTTCAGTATATGCCTGTGAGGTATGAGAGAGTCATCATTTATTTTATCATTTTACAACAAACTGAGGCACAGGGAGAATATGTTATCTATGCTAATAAATCTATAGAAGAAATAAGACTAGAACTCTATGACTCCACTTCATGATTTCACAGACTGCCTTCTACTCTCTCTATTCCCCTCTGCATCAAAGCCTAGATACAGCCTGAAAACATAAATTCATTTCATGGGAATTTCCACAAACTCAATTTCCAACCAATTATCTTCTAAAGTACAACCTATAATTATACCTTATACATGTTAACTGTCCATTAATCAACAACTATTTATTAAGAACATAGTATGTGCCCAGAATTGTCTCAGATGCTAGGGAGGATATAAAGAAAGTTAATCCTTGATTCTTCACTTACTCTGTGTGACTAGTTTGCCCTTTTCTGGCCAAGTATATAACTCTCTAATGATATCCTTTACTCAGTTTTCCTATGCAATTCTTTGGTAACAAAGAATTCAGCCTTCTCACCCCACCATGCACCTCTTTATTGCCATTTGGATGACCACAACTGTAGTTATTCATTGAATGACTCACAAAAACACAACATTCATTACCAAAAGATTATTGACACTCATAAATGGGGCCAGGAAGAACAGGAAAACTACCAAATGGTTGCTTTCTACAAACTTCTCCAACTACAAAACCTGAAAGAAAGGAATTGTGGACCAATCATGCAATATCCTGAAAATTGATGCAGAGATATTTGAAGGACCTTGTTAGCTATGTAGATGTTAGATTCAATTTGGACTCTAAATTGTACATATTATAGGATTAAGTCAGATATCTCTGGCAATGAAAATTCTTTCTGTTTTGTGTCTCTGTTGATTAAAAATCAACAGAAGTTATCTCTTTTACATTATTCAAGGAATTTTGTATGATTTTAAAATTTTATGTGTATTGGAGAATATTTTACTGTTATTCATTGTAGAGCATAAAAATAGTATAGAAGACAAAGAGCAGGTCTCACCATAAGGGAAATCTGGGTCTAAATCTCATCTCTGATACATACTAGCTGTGACCTCAGGCAAGTTACTTAACCTTTTAGTATAACAGGTAACCACCTAAGACTTAAATTATAGTGCAGGTGCCAGTCTGCACTAGTGGAAATCTCTAGGAGTTCCCTATAGCAATGAAATTATTGTTCCAGTTTAAAAACAAATGCACAGTACACACTTCCTTGTAGAAGAAGCACCATTTTTATTTCATTTTTCATTTGTTTATTGTATCCTATTTCTAGTCTTCTTTCTAAGATCATTCTAAAATACTTTAGGGATGCTCTGGCTTCATTGTTTCTCTTGCCAAACTTTTTGTAAACTTTTTCCTCTATCTACTATTTCCCTGTTTCAGGTGACAATAATGTTCATAACATGGTAGACCATACCCCTCTGTAAGACTTTTACAGATTAATTTACATTCTCAGCCACTGTTGCCCTTGCTTGTCATACATCCCCTTTTTGCAAAGCCAAGTGCTTTGTTGGCTTAAAAACATTCTAGTTTCCTTTGTTGTTCTTGATTTTTTAAAAATTATGTCATTAGGAAATAATGAATCGTTGTGGAAATCTCTATTATTTTATTCATTTTTGTGCAAAACTTTAAACAGGTCAGGTTGGAGTTGTCTCAATTATATTTCATAGCCTTCCCTATTGAATTCCTTCAATTTTGTTGTTAATTTAAAACTTTTCCTAAAAGTCAGCTGTCTAAATATTTATAGACTCCTATATCTGTACTCAATCATTTGTAGCTATTTAGACTATAATTAATTTAATTTTGTAAGGACATTCATTGGTAACTATGTCTAACTTTTGAAGACTATATTTATGATATATAAGTATGAGAATTCTGTATAATCTATAAGTCTCTGTCTTTTCTTGATTGTTACTTCTGAATCAAATTTCCCAACATATTGTCATTATCCTTATGTATTCCCATCTTTGCATTGAAGTCATCAAGTAGTAAACTACATGACAATTTAATTTGGAGAATCTTGTTGAGTTCTTCATTAAAATTTTCTCTCCATACTCTGCCATATATGCTATGTCATTCACTATAATTATTTTCCTATTAATCGGCTTGCAAATACTTATCATAAGCACATATTCTAGCATAATACCTGACTCATAGTTTGTACTTAATAAATGTTTGCTTGCTTTATTGATTGAGAGGACAAATATTTCACGAATAGCTTCTCCAAAGACAGCCTACGTATAATACCTCTTTTAGCTGCAACTAGCTTTTTTTTTTTAGCTTTTTTATAGCAAGAACATCAAATGGTACATGAGAAGACAGTGAAGAATATGTTGGAAATATGGTCTAAGATGAAGGAGGGAAAGTGGCAAGTGATTTTTAGACTGCATAGAAGCCTCATGTATATCCCTGATGATTTTCTTTAAGAAGTGAATAGGAAGATGATGGATATGATAAGTATCAAATAATATTACAACAGATGAAATTGATTCCTTCTTAACATACAGTACACACTGATTATCATATAGGATTAATTTCTAAATTATCTGTATATACACCCCAAGACCATTTACTATATCAAAAACAAAAATCAATAACAAAAATAACAAAGGATAAATTTGAAAAGAATGCAAATCTTACAATTACGATTAATTAGTCAACACTATTAAGTAATTTGTATGTGTCAGTCTTAAAGATTTTTGGTGTATGAATAAAATACAATGAATAAAACTAAAAAAGACTTTCATTTTAATGGGGGTACAAGTATACATCTAAGCTTATACAGAAATAAATACCAAATGGTTTTATACTAAATCATTTGTGATAGAGAGCTCTATCAGTTAAGGGATCGGGAAAGTCTTATGGGTATAGGAAGAGTAAAGTAATGCAGGGAATTCAAAGCAAAGAAAATTTAGAGAGTTTTTTTTTAAAAAAATGATTAAAAAGAGATAAAATATGTAAGAATGAGATATTGTGGTCTAAACTTGGTGAAAGCAGGATATGCATAGGAAAACAGATTACTTCAAATATTGGCTTCTTGGGTTTATCATTCTTTTATTTTTTTTCTACATTTTGTTCTTTATAATGAGAGTTCTAGGAATGAAAAAGAAAAAAATGAGACAAATATAAAATTATAAGACAATAATCATACCTGTGAATACAAATGGAATGTATTCACCTATAAAAATGAGCAAGGAAACAGAATGAATAGAAGACCAAAAATCTTTAAGGAACATTCTTGGAATATAAAGATTCACACACAGTCAAAATCAGGAGATGAAGAAGAACTCACTATACTTCAGCCAAATTAAAAAAAATAGGAGTAGCAATCATGATCTCAGAAAAGGCAATAGTAAAAATATATCTGTGATTGGATATTATGCTTAAAGGTGCCATAGATAATGAAATGATATCAGTACTTAATATGTAGCAAATGTCATGATATTAAATGTATTATTTGTATTAAATGTATTAAAATTAATATGTATTAAATGATATCTGACTAACAAAAGGAAAAGTTTATCTAATTAAAGGGGCAAATGTGCAATAAAACAATAATAGTTGTAGGCATCAATTTTTCTCTTCTAGCCCTTGATAAATCTAACTGAATAGAACTTTAGAAAATTGATATAATGCAACAGATTTCTGATAATGAATGAGAAAAGAACAAAATATGTCTTATCTTTACGTGACACTTTTGCAAAAAAAAAATGACCATGTACTAGGACATAAGGTCCTCATAAACAAATACAAAAAAGTAGAAATATGAAAACATCATTTTATAAGCAAAATGCAATATGAATTATAATCAATACAAAACCTCTAAAAAAATCCTCCAAATACCCATAAAAAAATGCCTCTAAACAAGACTTCTAAAGAAAGTACTCAAAATTCAATGAAGACTAAATAACTTAATCCTAAAACATGGTGTAGCAAAAAACAAATTAATGATATGAAAGAAAATTTAATTAAATAAGCATGAGTCACCATATGACAGCATTTGGCATGTATCTGAACTCTCCCTTGAGAAAGTTTATCTCTCTAAACACTTTCATTAATAAAAAAGACAAAGACCACATCAATGAGTTGAGCACAGAACAAAACAAAACAAAAAGCTAGAAAAGGGAAAAAAATTAAAACAAAAAAGGGCATTTTGAAAATCAAAGAAGACTTAAATATTACTTAAACTATTGAAATGAGCAATACAACCAAGATTTGGTTTGTTACAAAGCATCTGATGAAGAGGCAGAGCCAAGACAGTAGAGAAAAGGCCAGAGGTTTTCCTGGACTGTCGCAAATTTCCCTCAAAATAACTTTAAATCATGACTCAAGAGAAATTCTGGAGCAACAGACCCCACAAAAGTACAAGGTGAAATAATTCTCCAGCCCAAGATCACATAGAAAGATTGCAGGAAAGGTAAAAAGGAGGGCACAGTGCAGGCAGTATCTGGGAAGCCAGTGGGAGGCCCTAGGCCCAGCATAGATCAGTAACTGAGGCCCTGTGGTCCTTGCTCAACAAATCAGCAGCGCAGCTGGCCTGCTGTGAGGCCTCCAGTGATGCAGCAGGGTAGTGGTCAGGCCTGGCAAGCACAGATACCCCCAGCAAAGAAAGCAAGTGATCAGCCCCTTGGCCTCTAGCACAAGAAGCTTGGAACAGTGCCCTCTGTACCCCAAGAGCAGAGTTCAACCTTAAAAGTCATAAAATAAGCTGGAAAATGGGCAAAACACATAAAAAGCCACGACTATAGAAAACTACCATGGCAATAGGGAATATTGAAACACAAAATCAGAAGAGGACAACAATGTTAAAATGCCTACATGCAAAGCCTCAAAGAGAAATACAAATTAGTCCCAGGCCAAAAAAGTACCCCTGGAAGAGCTCAAAAAGGATTTTAAAATCAAATGAAAGTAGAAGAAAAATTCATAAAAGAAATGTGAGCTATACATGAAAATCATGAAAAAAGTCAACAGCTTAGAAAAAGAAAACAACTCCTTAGAAAGTAGAATTGGCCAAATAGAAAAGGAGCTATAAAAGCTAACTGAAGAAAATAATTCTTTAAAAATTAGAATTGGGTAAGTGGAAGCTAATGACTCCATGAGACAATAAGAATCAGTCAAACAAAATCAGAAATATGAAAAAAATTTTTAAAAAACCTGACCTGGAAAATAGGTTCAGGAGAAATAATTTAAAAATTATGGGACTACCTGAAAGTCATGGTTAAAAAAAAAAAGAGCCTGGACAACATCTTTCAAGAAATTATCAAGGAAAACGATTACTTCCTGAAAGATATCCCAAAATGAAGACTCCCAGGAATATTTAGCCAAAGTCCAGAACTCTTAGGTAAAGGAGAAAATACTTCAAGCAGCCAGAAAGAAATAATTCAAATATCCTGGAGTCATAGTCAGGATTACACAGGATTTAGCAGCTTTTACATTAAAGGATCAAAGGGCTTGGAATATGGCATTCCAGAAGGCAAAGGAGATTGGATTATAAGATTCAGCTACCCAGAAAAACTGAGCATAATCTTTCAGGTGAAAAAAAATGAGCATTCAATGAAATAGGGGACTTTCAAACATTCATGATGAAAAGATGAAAGCTAAACAGAAAATTTTGAAATACAAGATCCAAGAGAAGCATAAAAGGTAAATGGAAAAGAAAAACAAAACATAAGTTAATCAATAAGGTTAAACTATTTATATCACTACACTGGAATATGAGCCTTGTAACTCTTAAGAACTGTATCTTTATTAATGCACTTAGAAGGTGTATATGTAGACAGGGGGTATGGGTATAAGTTGACTTTGATGGGATGATATTAAAAAAAGAATTGCACTGGAAGAAGAGGGGGGTAATTTATATCATATGAAGAGGCACGAAAGACCTATTACAGTGGAGGTGAAGAAGAGATGAGGGTCATTGCTTGAACTTTACTCTCATTGGACTTGGATAAAAGAGGAAATAACTTACACACTTAGTTGGGCATAGAAATCTATCTTACCTTCCAGGGAAGTGGGAGGAGAGAGGGACCAAAAAAAAGGAGGTTGATAGAAGGGAGGGCAGATTGAGGGAGGTGGCAGTCAGAAGCAAAATGCTGGTGAGGAGGGACAGGATGAAAGGAGAGACAGAGACACATAAACAAGGGAAAAATAGGATGGATGGAAATACACAATTAGAAATCATAACTGAATGTGAATGAAATGAACTCACCCATAGAACAGAAGCAGATAGTAGAGTGGATTAAAAACCAAAATCAACATATTGTTTACAAGAAACACATTTGAAGCAGAGAGACACACACACAGAATAAGGTAAAAGGTCGGAGCAAAATTTATTGTGCTTCAGCTGGAATAAAAATAGCAGGTGTAGCAATCATGATCTCAGTCAAAGCAGAAGCAAAAAAAATTAAGTCTAATTAAAAAAGACAAGGAAGGAAATCACATCTTGTTAAGAGGTACCATAGGCAATGAGGTAATATTAATATTAAACATATATGCACCAAAGGGTATAGCATCTACATTTCTAAAGGAGAAGTTAAATGAGTTACAGGAGGAAATAGTAAAACTATACTAATGGGGGACTTCAACTTTCCTCTCTCAGAACTAAATAAATCTAACCACAAAATAATCAAGAAAGAAGTTAAGAAGGTGAATAGAATTTCAGAAAAGTTAGATGTGAGAGACCTCTGGAAAAAACTGAATGAGGATAGACAGGAATATACATATTTTCTCAGTAATACATGGCACCTAAACAAAAACTGACTAAGTATTAGGGCATAAAAACCTGATAATCACAAGCAGAAAGGCAGAAATATTAAATACATCCCTTTCAAACTGTGATGCAATAAAATTACATTTAGCAAAGGGCCATTGAAAGATTGATTCAAAATTAATTGAAAACTAAATAATCTAATCTTAAAGAATGGATGGGTCAAAGAACAAATCATAGAAACAATCAATAATTGCATCAAAGAGAATGACAACAATGAGACAACATAACAAAATTTATGGGATACAGACAAAGTATTTATTTATATCTCTGAACACTAACGTCAATAAACTAGAGAAAGAGCAGTCATTGGATTGTGCGTACAAATAAAAAAAAGGTAGAAAAAGAACAAATTACATATCACCAATTGAACACCAAATTGGAAATCCTGAAAATCAAAGGAGAGGTTAATAAAACTGAAGGTAAGAAAATCATTGAACTAATAATAATAAATAAAACTAAGCTGGTTTATGAAAAATAATAAAATAGATAAACCATTGGTTAATTTGATTTTAAAAAAAAAAGGAAAAAAGTTACCAGTATCAAAAATGGAAAGGGTGAATTCACCATCGATGAAGAGGAAAGTAAAGCAATAATTAGAAACTATTTTGTCCAATTGTATGCCAATAAATCCGAGAATCTAAATGAAATGGATGAATAGTTACAAAAATATAAATTGCCAAGGTTAACAGAATAGGAAATAGAATACTTAAATAACCCCATTTTAGAAAAAAGGAAATTGAACAAGCCATCAATGAACTCCCTAAGAAAAAATTTCCAGGGCCAGATGGGTTCAAAAGTGAATTCTACCAAGCATTTAAAGAACAATTAACTCCAATACTATAGAATTTATCTATGAAAATAGGTGGAGTTCTAGCAAATTCCTTTTATTCCTTTTGCTGATACCTAAACTAAGAAGAACCAAAATAGAGAAAAAAAAACTATAGACCAATTTCTGTAATGAATATTGATGCAAAAATTTTGAATAAGTACTAGCAAAGAGATTATAACAATATATCACCAGGATCATACACTATGACCAGCTGGGATTTATACCAGGAATGGGTCAATATTAGGAAAACTGTCAGCATAATTGACCATATCAATAGCAAAACCAACAGAAATCATAAAATTTTCGCAATAGATACAGAAAAGGGTTTGACAAAATATAGCACCCATTCTTATTAAAAAAATGCCAGAGAGTGTAGAAATAAATGGGGCTTTCCCATAAAATGATAAGTAGTACCTATCTAAAACCATTTTATATCATATCATATATGATGTAAGCTAGATGCCTTCCTATTAAGATTAGGGTGAATCAAGAATATTCATTACCACCTCTATCATTCAACATTGTACTAGAAATGGTTGCTATAGCAATAAGAGGAGAAAAAGAAATTGAAGGATAGAATAGGCAATGAGGGGGGAAAAAACTATCACTCTTTGCAGATGATATGATGGTATACTTAGAATATCCAAGAGAATCAACTAAGAAACTACTTGCAATAATTAGCAACTTTAGCAAAGTTGGAAGATATAAAATAAATCCACATAAATCATCAGCCTTTTTACATATTACCAACAAAATTCAGCAATAAGAGATAAAAAGAGAAATTCCATTTAACATAACTAATACTAAATAAAATACTTGTGAGTGTACCTGCCAAGACAAACACAGGAACTATATGAACACAATTACAAAGCACTTTTCACACAAATAGTCAGATCTAAACAACTGGAACAATATCAATTGTTCATGGATAGGCTGAGCTAATAAAGAAAAATGACATTTCTACCTAAATTAGTTTACTTATTCAGTGTCATACCAATCAAACTAGCAAAAATATTTTCTAGAGCTAGCAAAAAATAACAAAATTCATCTGGAAAACAAAAGTTCAAGAATATCAAGGGAATTAATGAAAAACAAATGCAAAGAAAGGTGGCCTTGCTGTATCAAATTTAAAACTGTATTATAAAGTGGTAATCATCAAAACTATTTGGTACTGGCTAAAAAATAGAGTGGTGGATCAATGAAATATATTAGGCACATAAAACACGTTAGTAAATGACTATAATAGTCTTTTGTTTGCTAGATCCAAAAATTCCAGCTTTTGGGATAAAAACTCCCTATTTGACAAAAATTGCTGGAAAAACTAGAAAACATCCTGGAAGGAACTAAGTATAGACCAACATCTCACACTGCATACCAAAATAAGGTCAATGTGGGTACACGAATTAGACAGAAAGGGTGATAACACAAGCAAATTAGGAGAGCAAGGAATAGTTTTTCTGTCAGATCTATGAAGAAGGGAAGAGATAGAGAGCATTACAAGATGTAAAATAATTTTGATTATATTGAATTAAAGGTTTTTGCACAAACAAAACCAGTAGAACTATAATTAGAAGGAAAGCAGAAAGCTGGGAAACTTTTTTTATAGCAAATGTCTCTGACAAGGGCCTCATTACTCAAATATATAGAAAATGGAGTCACATTGTTAAGAATACAGTCATTCCCCAACTGATAAGTGTTCAAAGAATAAGCACAAGCAGTTTTCAGATGAAGGAACCATCGCTAGCTATAGTAATGTGAAAAAATTCTCTAAATCATTTTTGATTAGAGAAATGCAAATTAAAACAACTCTGAGGTACTACCATCTCACACTTATCAAATTAGCTAACATGACAGAAAAGGAAAATGATAAATTTAAAGAGGATGTGGGAAAATTGGGAGACTAATGCACTGTTGGTGGAATTGGGAACTGATCCAAGCATTCTAGAGAGCAATTTGGAAATATGCCCAAAAGGCAATCAAACCATGTATACCCTTTGATCCAGCAATACCACTATTAGGTGTATATTTTAAAGAGATTTTAAAAAAAGGGAAAAGGACCTACATGCATAAAGCTTTTACAACAACTCTTTTTGTGGTGGAAAAAAAATTGAAATTGAAGAGATGTCCATCAATTGGGAACAAGTTGTTATATGGAATGTATTGGAATACTATTGTGCCATAAGAAATGTTGAGCAGGTAGATTTCAGAAAAAGTCCTGGAAAGACTTACACAAACTGATGCAAAGTGAAATGAGCAGAATCAGGCCAGCACTGTATACAGTAACAGCAACATTGTATGATGATCAACTGTGAATGACTTAGCCCTTCTCAGCAATGCAATAATCCAAGACAGTTTTAAAAGACTAATGGTGGAAAATGTTTTCCCCATCCAGAGGAAGAAATGAATGCATTGAAGCACACTATTTTCACTTTATTTTTTGACATTTTTTTCCCTTTTTGTCAGTTTCTCCTTTCCAGAATCACTAATATAGAAATATGTCTTATACTATTGCACATATATACCGTGTATCAAATTGCTTGTGTTTGTCCATTCTTGAAGAGGAGCATGACTTCAGGGAAGTGATGACATGACTTGCAACTGACTTTGATTTGAATGAGTAAGGGCTTTGCAAGGTCACCAGCCTCATCTTCTCCTCCAGACCCATCTGGGTCCAGTGGCCAAATATTCATCAGGATGACTGGAGATGCTTTGGGAGACCCTGACCCTTTTAAGCTAAGATCTTTTCAGGTTCTCACTTTGAGTGGGGTAATGCCCATTCATGCATAAGCTGCTTTAAGAAATGAGTCAAGGGATGGCCCTTTTAATTAAAAAAAAAAAATCAAACTTGGAGGGGAAGACCCTCAGAGTTGCTGGCCAAAAGAGAAACAGTTACATTTACATTCACTCTGAGCAAGGAGGGCCCAAAAAATAACAAGGAAGTGGTGATTGTGCAGGGACCTATTGTACAATCTATGAGCTCCAAAGTGAATTGGGTTTGAGGCTTGGTCTTTGAGAAAGAAATCTAGCCAGTAAACACCAGAAAGGAGAAGGAGGAAAGGGAGAGGGGAGAAGAAGCAGGAGAAGGAGAAATAAACGAGAATTTTTTTTTCAAATTAAATATACTCTATTGGAATTAAAGGGCTAAAATAAAAAAGGTGAGGCAATATCTATTATATCTCATTTTTCATGAGATTTGGGGATGTGAAGGAATTTCCTATATGTCTGTTCATATGCATAGTGATGTCACCAGATGAGAATTTTGATTGGTGAGGAGTTTTTACCATAAGAGAGGCTTAAAAATGTGGGCAAGTATTATGGATGACCCAATGGGAATGTAAAGATATGGTAGGAATAGAGAGAGAGAACATAATTTCTGGGCCTTGTAGTCATGGTGTCTCGAAGCTCAGCATCCTGTTGAACCATGATGATATTTACAGAGTTGAGAGTTTTCTACTATTCTCCAGTCCAACCCCAAAGTATTCCTGGGAAAGACTTCAAATAACAGATGGCACTTCACTCTAAACTTCCACAATTCTGATTTTGAGTTGCAAAGTGACTGTGCCTCCCCTATTCTAGGGAGTTAGAAAGACTAAAGGGAAATTAAATTATACTTCTTTTGGGGAATTGTTTATATTGCTTCACCATTTTCTTCCCTTACTTATTATTAGTTATATCATATTATAACTGTATGCTTCATAATTGAATTATGTGTCTATGGTATGCCTAGAATTAGAATAACACATCAGGTGGCAGCCTGTGTCAGACTTTAAACAGTTGTCTTCCGCAATAGGAGAACTACATTAAGAAAGAAAATTAGAAGGAAGAGACAAGGTTTTTTAATATTTATTAATAATATATATTTATTAGTTTTTATATATAATTTATATGCTAATTTATATATAACCTAAGTAACATTTATCTCTCTCTTGTTTAAGAATTTCATCAGTCATCATCTATCCTACTATTGTTTTCTTTGGTTGCCATTATGGTACAGGATAGTTCAGATACCCTCTTAACACAAGTCATTATCATTTCTCTGTTCACTCATACATACATACATACATACATACATACATATCCATGTGTATATGAATATATTTCACATATGTATTATAGATATCTATGATAGAAATATTAGTAAGAATAATTTCTGAATATTCATGATGATTCCAGTTGATTTCATTAAGGGCATTTGCCTAGTGTTCAGCAACTCTAATCTACGTGGTCAAATCCAAACTGGTAGGAAGATTCTAGATGGGCCTAGGCAGCCTGCCTCCTGCAAATAAACAGAATATTTTTTACCTATGATAGGTAATTATGTGGCTTTCATTCAGCTCTTGTAATTCATTCTTGCCTCCTGGCATTCATGAGTCATGGGTCTTTTACACTTGTCAAAGAAACCTAATACTTACCCTTCATGGGCCAGCTATCCTAAAGATGGCTGAACATGTAATTGCCTTGAAGTGTAAAATATTTCCCACATTATTTATTATAGCAATGCCTGCTAGTACCTCTATACTTGAGGTTGTGTCAGCATTTTCATTATAACCCCCTATTTCCAGCTGTAAAAATGTGCTCCAGGCTCAGATTCAACACATGGGAGCTAAGTCCAGAGGAAATTTTTTACCTTTTTTTTTTTGAACAAATAAATTGATTGGGGCATTTTTAAAGTTATATCAGCAAAAGAGAAAAGAAATCATGAAATACACTTTTAAGAGTTTCTCTTTTGTGCATTTAAATCTAGGATTAAGATGAGGGTGTCGTAACTTCACCAATCACCATGTGTACATATAGAGATGGGGCTAAGTCACAAAGTTGCTGCCTCTATCAATTTCCCATTCCTTCTACCTCTTTCTCTCTGATGCAGTCACAAGGGAGGAATGGACACAGGGTTGTGGTCTCTTGATTCAGGATTGGATATGGAACTGTTTGTTATGGCCTCTATATGGATTAAAAATAGGGACTATGATTCTAAGTCATGTCAAATCAATATCAAAAACTGAGTCATGTAACCAGTATTTATTAGACATATATAATATGTGTATTATACATACATACATATATATATATGAGAGAAAGAGGGGAGAGAGAAAGAAAGAGAGAGAGAGATCAGTTGGAAACATTAGGGAGGTTTTTTTATGTGGCTTTTTATTTGTTTGTTTTGTTTTATTTTCCATCAAGTTGGCTGGTTTACCTAGGACTATGGATACAAGATATGAAGATGCCAATAGTGAGTAGAAAGTTGCATAGTACAAACCATGGAATTGAAGGACCTAGTGTGTTTACCATGTTTGAGGAGAAGTAGAGCAGGGAAGCGGAACAAGCTGGCTAAAGGATTAGAGAATCCAGAGGGAAAGGCATATGAAATGCTAAAAACAAACTTTATCTATTTGACCATTTTGCCTTGCTCTTTGAGGGCTAGGTTTTATTTATCTTTGTATACCTCATATACAGACATATAGTACTGTGTCAATCAACCCAATAAGTATTTATTAATATTTGAAACATTGTTCTACTCACTGAGGAAATGAATACAAAAGCAAGACAGTCCTTGTCCTCAAGAAGCTCAGAACATATGTGGTATGGTAAAATCAACACGACTCAGAGGTTTTTCAGTTGTTTAGACATGTCCTACTCTTTGTTACCCTGTGGACCCTGGCACATCAATACTGTCAGATGAGTTTTTCTTGGAAGATATACTGGAGTGGTTTGTCATTTCCTTCTCTAGTGGATTAAGGCAAACAAAGGTTAAGTGACTTGTCCAGGATCACACAGCTAGGAAGTGTCTATGGCTGGATTTGAACTCAGGTCTTCTTGACTCCAGTCTCAGTGCTCTATCCACTGAGCTATACCTAACAAAGGGCTAGTGGTGCAACAGATAATCTGTTTGACTAAGAATCAAACGATTCTAGACTTGTCAGAGGAACTGTGTTCAAATTCCACCTCTACCAGACAAAGACACTTAAGTAACAGTAACATATACTATTATAGGGCAGTGAGGTGGTACAGTGGTTAAAGTGCTGGGTCTGGAGTCAGGAAAGTTCATCTTCTGGAGTTCAAATCTGGTTCAGACACTTACTAGCTATGTGATCCTGGGTAAGTTATTCAACCCTGTTTGCCTTAGTTTCTTCATCTGTAAAATGAGCTGGAGAAGGAAATGGCAAACGACTCCAGTATCTTTGCCAAGAAAACCCCAAATGAGGTCATGAAGAGGAAGAGTCAGAGACAACTAAATATCCACAACCATAATATACTCTTATGATAGGGTGAAATTTAAACATTCAAGCATAAAACACTTAGTGGGACTGTTCATAAGGATTTTACTTCACATTTCACTTTGGTTTTACACTATCCAAACAATTCCATCTAGTACCACAGTTTTGGGTAAGCCAAGCTAGAGCCTGCATTTATTCTGTCAGTGGCCATCTCCTCATCCAAGAAACACTAGAGTAGATGAAGTGAGAGGAGTTCCCACAGAACTGAAGTCCTAAAATTTCCTGACCTCTTAAACTCACAAGACCACCTCCAAGGTTGAATCTATCTGTCCACAGAGGAACCTGTTGAGTTGCCTCTCATCAAGGGAGGGATACAAAAACAAAAGTGGCACCTAGGGCTAGATGATTTAGTGGATAGAGCATTGAGCCTGGAGTTAGGAAGACTTGAGTTCAAATCCAGCTTCAGATACTTACTAGCTGTGTGACCCTTGGCAAGTCACTTAATCTCTATTTATCTTATTCCATTAAAGAAGGGAATGGCAAACCATTCCAGTATCTTTGCCAAAAAAACAAACAAAAAAAACCCAGCCCATGGACAATATGGTCCATGGAGTCATGAATGATAAAATAATAACAACATGATTGAGATCCAGTTTCAACCTCATGTTGGCAGGACATATGTTTTGGATTCCATATACTCATATATGCCATGTGACTGGGATAGGATAAGAGTATGAGACCCAGGGAAAGGTTTCAATAATCCTGATGCAATCTACAGATGGGAAAAGAAGGATACAGCCAAGGATGGAGGACTTTTAAAGGTCCATTGAGTCATAAGATCTTCCTGATCAGTGGCCAATCAAGGGATTGCTTCATCACCTCACAGTGCAAGCCCTTGAGCTCTGATTCATGTTTCCACAGAGTCCTCAAAATTTTGCAGAGGAGCTTTGGTTTTTATTCCATGGGATAGCCCCTATAAGACCATTCTCATGTATGCTTTAATTCTTAAGGATTATGGTTCTGTACCAGACTTCATGAGTAATAAGATTGTCATTTCTGCTCAGCAAAACTGGGTATGATCCTACAGGGGGAAAAAATGGACCTCTAATGAGAGGACTTTCAAATGTTCCTGATGAAATACCAGAGCTGCAAAGAAATTTTGGCATACAAACACAGGAGTCAAGAAAAAACATAAAAAGGTAAACATGAATGAGAAATCAGAAGGGACTAAACAAGGTTAAACTGTTGACATTCTTGTATGGGGAGGTAATACATATAACCCTTCAGAACTTTATCATCATCAGGAGCATTGGAAAGAATTTAATTAATTTAGGCCCAGAGAAGTTCCTAGGTGTGATTCTATTTTGTTTGGATGATCTCTAAATAAGAATGGAAGAGTAGGGAAGAACAATGCATTGGGAGAGAGAAGAAAAGCAGGGGAAGAATGGAGAAAATGCTCTCACATAAATAAAGTGCACAAGAGAAAGGATTTTTTTATACAGTGGGGGTAGCATGGAGGAAGAAGACAAAATTTGAACCTCATATTAGCTAAAGAGGGAAGAATACACAAACACAGAGCTAGGAATAGAAATTCATCTTATGCAATAGGGAAGTAGGATGGAAAATGATTATGGGGAAAAGGGGAAGAATGAGAGAAGGTAGGTTAAGGGAGACAATATTCAGAAGCAAAAATAGACTATTAAAGAGGGGATAAGAGGAAAAGAGAAGGTAAAATGTAAGAGATAGGATGAAGAGAAATATAGTTGCAATCATAACTATGAATATGAATGGGATAAACTCATTCATTAAAAGGAAGAGGACAGTAGAACTGATTAGAAAAAGTAATCCAGCTATATGTGGTTTATAAGAAACACACTTGAAGCTGAAACATACACATAGAGTTAAAATAAAGGATGGGAGTAGAGTCTCTTATGCTTTACTTGAAGCAAAAAAGGCAGGGTTAGCAGTCTTGATCTAAGATAAAGCAAAAGTAAAAATAGATCTGATTAAAAGAGATAATAAGAGAGACCATACTTTTCTAAAAGGTACCACAGACAACTAGTTAAAATGAATAACAAACATATATGCACCAAATGGCATAGCACATAAATTATTAAAAGAAAAGTTAAATCACTGACAGGAGAAATTAAACAGAAAAACCATAATAGTAGTGGGCCTCAATTTATTCCTCTTAGACTTATATAATTCTGACTATAAAGTAAACAAGAAAGATGTTAAAGAGATGAATGGAATTTTGTTAGGTATGACAGACCTCTGGAGAATGTCAAATGGGAATAGAAAGGAATATAGCTATTTCTCAGCTGAGTATGACACCTTCACAAAAAATTGGTCATGTAGTATGGCACAAAAACCTAACAAACAAATACAGCAAAACAAAAATATTAAATACATCCTTTCTGAGCACAATTCAGTAAAAATTACATTCAAAAGGGATATTTTAAGACTAGATGAAAAGTTAATTGGAAACTAATTAATTTGACCCTAAATAATAGATGAGTCAAAGAATATATTAGAGAAGGAATCATTTTCCTTAAATCTAATGACAACAATGAGACAATACACCAACATTTGTGGGATGAAGGCAAAGCAGCACTTAGGTGAGAATTTACATATCTAAATCTTTTCATGAAAAAAAGAGAGAGAGAGTAGATCAACAAATTAGATATAGAACTAAAAAAACAAAACAAAACCCAAAACCCTGGAGAACCAAAAATTAAACCACCCCAATTAAACAACAAAACAAAGGTCCTAAAAATCAAAGGAGAGATGAACAAATTTCAAGGTAAAGCTAAACAAACAAACAAACAAACAAACAAACAAATAAATAATGAATGAATGAATGAATGAATAACAAGTAAAACTAGAAGCAGTTTTTCTTTTTTCTTTTTTTTTTTTGGCGGGGGGGATAGATGACTTGTTACTTTTATTTAAAAAAAAAAAAAGAAAGGAGAGGGGGCAGAGCCAAGATGGCAGAGTACAGGTAGGGACTTGTCTGAGCTCTCCTCCAAACTCCTCCAAATACTTTTTAAAAATGACTAAACAAATTCTAGAGCAGCAGAACCCACAAAAACATAGAATGAAACAAATTTCCAGCCCAAGACAACTTAGAAAGTCCACAAGAAAACTGTCTTGCACCAGGGTGAGAAAGGAGTGCGGTCCAGCACAGACTGTGCCAGCATAGAGAGGTCTACAGCAAACCCGGAGTAGCCCTCAGGGTTACTGAATCACTGGTGGCTGTGGCAGTTTCCAGACCTCTCAGCCCACAGACACCAAAGACAACTTAGAAGCTCAGCAGGAAAGTCTGTCACACCTGGGTGAGAGTGGAACACAGCCCAGTGCAGGCAGCACCAGCACAGCCCTGGCCACAGCAAACAGGGAGCAGGCCTTGGGAATGACAGCCCACAGATGGTAAGGGGTCAAACAACTGGCCAGAAGATTACAAGGATCTTTTTGCTAGCACTGAGTTATGCTTGTTGCTTTGCCTCTCTTGGATCTGGGACACAGTGCTGGGTGGCAGTCTCAAGACAAGGGGGAGCACTAGCATAGCAAAGCTTGTGGCCACAGTGGAGGAGGGACTCTCCTCATAGTTTCTAGGGCAGAAAAGAGTACTTGTAGTCTCTCACACCCAGAACACAGGCCAGAAGAATAGTAAACACCTCTCCTTAGATCATACCATCTCGAAAGAACTGAAAACTGAGAGGTCCCTAGAAGTAACTCTGAAAACAGCTGCACAAAACCCCAAGAAAAAAACAAACAAACAAAACCTCTGACTATTGAAAGTTATTATGATGACACGGAAGATCAAAAGACATTCAGAAGACAACAAAGTCAAAGCCCTTACATCCAAAGCCTTCAAGAAAAGTATGAATTGATCCCTGCCATAGAAGAGCTCAAAAGAGCTAAAAAAAATCAAGTAAGAGAAGTAGAGGAAAAATTGGGAAGAGAAATGAGAGTAATGCAAGAAAATCATGAGAAAAGAGTAAACAGCTTGGTAAAGGAGACACAAAAAACTACTGAAGAAAAGAACACCTTAAAAAACAGATTAGGCAAGGTGCAGCTAGGTGGTGCAGTGGATAGAGCACTGGCTCTGAAGCCAAGAGGACCTGAGTTCAAACCTGGCCTCAGACCAAACATTTGACACTTACTAGCTGTGTGACCCTGGGCAAGTCACTTATCCCCAATTGCCTTAAAAAAAAAACAGACTAGACCACATGGCAAAAGAGGTACAAAAAGCCAATGAGAAGAAGAATACTTCTTACAACTCTGCTTAAAAAGCAGAGTTGACCAAATAGAAAAGGAAGTTCAAAATCTAACTGAAGAAAATAATTACTTAAAAATTAGAATGGAGCAAATTGAAGCGAATGGCTTTATGACAAATTAAGATACAATAAAACAAAACCAAAAAAAATTTAAAAAATTGAAGACAATGTGAAATATCTCATTGAAAAAATAAGTGGCCTGGAAAATAGATCCAGGAGAGATAATTTTAAAAATTACTGGACTATCTGAAAGCCAAGATCAAGACATCATCTTTCAAGAAATTATCAAGGAAAACTATCCTGATATTTTAGAACCAGAGGTTACAATAGAAATTGAAAGAATCCACCAGTCACCTCCTGAAAGAGATCCCAAAATGAAAACTGCCACAATTTTAGGCAAATTCCAGAGTTCTCAAGTCAAGGAGAAAATATTGTAAGCAGCCAGAAAAAAAACAAAACAAAATAATTCAAGTATGGTGGAGCCATAGTCAGGATAACACAAGATTTAGCAGCTTCTACATTAAAAGAATGGAAGGCATGGAATATGATATTCCAGAGGGCAAAGGAGCTAGGATAACAACCAAGAGTCATCTACCCAGGAAAACTGAGTATAATCCTTCAGAGAGAAATTGGACATTCAATGAGATAGAGGACTTTCAAGCATTCTTGATGAAAAGACCAGAGCTGAATAGAAAATTTGACTTTCAAATACAAGACTCAAGAGAAGCCTAAAAAAGGTAAACAGGAAAGGGAACTCATAAGGAACTTAATAAGGTTAAACTGTTTACATTCCTACAATGGAAGATGATATTTGTAACCCATAAGACCTTTCTAATTATTAGGTAGCTAGAAGGAGTATACATACTCAGAAAGCATAGGTATAAGTTTAATATGAAGGGATAATAACTAAAAAATTAAGTTAAAGGTTGAGAGAATGTACTGGGGAAAAGAGAAAACGAGAGGTAGAATGGGGTAAACTGTCTCACATAAAAGAGCAAGAAAAAGTTTTTACAGTGGAGGAGAAGAGGGAGGAGGTAAGGAGAAGTGAGTGAACCTTATTCTCATCAGAACTGGCTCAAAGAGGGAATAACATACACGCACAATTGTGTATAGAAATCTATCTTACCCTAAAGGAAAGTAGGAGGGGAGAGGGATAAGAGAAGGAGGGCAGACTGCGGGACAGAGTAGTCTGAAGCAAAACACTTTTGAGGAGGGACAGGGTGAAAGGAGAGGGAGAATAGAACAAATGGGGGTGGAGGGAATGAAGAGAAATGCAGTTAGCAATAGTAACTGTGCAAAAAAAATTGAAGAAAGTTTCTCTGAAAAGGCCTCATTTCTCAAACATATGGAGAATTACGTCAAATTTACAAAAATGAGAGCCATTCCCTAGTTGGTAAATGATCAAAAGTTATAATCAGTTTTCAGATGAAGTAATCAAAATTATCTATAGTGATATGAAAAAATATTCTAACTCACTATTGATTGGAGAAATGCAAATTAAAACAATTCTGAGGTACTACTTCATATCTATTGCCTAATAGGACAAAAAGGTAAATGACAAATGTTGGAGCGGATGTGGGAAAATGATTCATTAGTGCACTGTTGGTGGAGTTCTGAATTAATTTAACCGTTCTGTAGAATAATTTGGAACTATGCCCAAAGGGCTATAAAATCAGGCATATACTTTGACCTAGCAATATCACTACTAGGTTTGTATCCCAAAAGAGATTAAAAAACAAAAAGGAAAAGGACCTATATGTACAAAAACATTTATAGCAGCTCTTTTTTGGGAGCAAAGAATTAGAAATCGAGGGAGATACCCATCAATTGAAGAATGGCTGAACAAGTAGTGGTATGTGATTATGATGCAATACTTTTGTACCATAAGAAATGATGAGCATCATGCTCTCAGAAAAACCTGGAAAGACTTGCATGGGCTTATGCAAAGTGAAATGTACTGTGTACAAAGTAATAGCAATATTGTAAGATGATCAGTTGTGAATGAATTAGCTATTCTCAGCAACATAAAGATCTAAGACAATTCTGAAGGATTTATGATGAAAAATGCCACCCATCCTCAGAGAAAGAACTGATAGTATCTGAATACAGATTGAAGCATACTTTTTTTTACTTTATTTTTCTTGAATTTTTTTGTCTGTTTTCTTTCACAACATGACTATTATGTAATTGTTTTGCATGACTACACATGTATAACCTATATTGAATTGCTTGCCTTCTTAATGAGAGGAGTGGGGAAAGAGGAAGGGAGAAAATTTGGAACTCAAAGTTTTAAAAACAAATATTAAAAATTATTTTTATATGTAACCGGGGAAAATAAAATAATAAATAAAAAAAGAAAGGAGAAAACCATACTACCAATACCAAAAAAAATGAATCCACAACCAATTAAGAAGAATGAAAAACAACTATGAAGGGCTATTTCACCCAAATATATGTCAATAAAATTGATATTATAAAATGAATAAATATTTATAAAAATATAAATTGCCCAGATTGACACAACATGAAACAGAATACTTAAATATTCTATCATAGAAAAATAAATTAGGCAAGCTATAAATAACGCCCCCCCCAAAAAAACTGAAGGACCAAATGGATTTACAATGAATTCTTCCAAATATTTAAAGAACAATTAATTCCAATACTATATCAACTATTTGAAAAAAATAGGTAAAAAGAAATCCTACCAAATTCCTTCTATATCACAAATATCTTTTTAATACCTAAACCAAGGAGAGTTAGATCAGAGAAAGAAAACTATAGACCCATTTCCTTAATGAATATTAATGGACAATTTTAAATAAATTATTATCAAAGAAACCATAGTTAATATATCACAAAGATTGTACACTATGACCAGGCTGGATTTTTTTTAAACAAAAAAGTAGGACTGTTCAGTGTCAGGAAAACTATAACATAATTGACCATAATAATAAGAAAAGCAACAAAAATCATATTATTACTTCAATAGTTGCAGAAAACATTTTTGACAAAGCACCACACCCATTATTGTTAAAAATGTTAGAAAGCATAGGAATAAATAAAGCTTTCCTTAAAACTGCAAATGGTATCTAAAACCAAGAGTAAGAATGATCTATATTTCTACCTCAAGATGGCTATCATCATCATCATCATCACATATACATGGAAAATTATTTTATGCACACTCCTATTTATCAGTGCTTTCTCTGGATACAGGTAGCGTCTTCCTTCGTAGATCCTTTGTAGTTAATTTGGGTACTTATAATAGTCAAAATGACTTAGTTGCTCAAAATCATTCTTAAAATAAATTGCTGTTACTGTATACAACTTTCTCTTGGTTCTGCTTACTTTGCTCTTCATTATTTCATGCAAATCTATCCTTGTTTTTTTCTAAGATCAATGAACTCATCATTTCTTATAGCACAGTAGTATTCCATTATGATCATATACCACAACTTGTTCAGCCACTCCCTAATTGATGGGCACCCCCAAAATTTCCATTTCTTTGCCATCACAAAGAGAGCTGCTATAAATATTTTAGAACATATAGGTTCTTTTTCCTTTTTCCCTAATCATCTTTTTAAATAGACCTCATAGTGGTATTGCTGGGTCAAAGGATATAGGCATTTTAATAATTCTTTGAGCATAATTCCAGATTGTTGTCTAAAATAATTGGATCAGTTTACAATTCTATTGTAACAGTGAATTAGAATCCCAATTTTGTCCACATCCCCTCCAACATTTGTCACTTTCCTCTTCAATCATTTTAGCCAATATGATAGGTCTAAAATTATATCTCAAAGTTGTTTAATTTGCATTTCTCTATTCAATAATGACTGAGAGAATGATTGACTAGAAGTTGTTTTGATTTCTTCATCAGAAAACTGTCTATTCATATCCTTTGACCATTTAGCAATTGGAGAATGCCTTGTATTCTCATAAATTTGTTAAAGTTCTTTATCTGAGATCTGAGAAACTATCTATAATGTCCCTCCAATTTTCTGCTTCTTTCTGATCTTGGCTACATTTTTTTATTTGTACAAAATCTTTTAAATTTAATGCAATTGAAATTATCTATTTTATACCTCACTTTGCTCTCTATTTCCTATTTATTCATATTGTCCATCTGTAAGCCTGATAAGTAATATGTTCCACGTTCTTCAAAATTTGTTGTAATATCTCTTTCTGTCTAGGTTGTGTAACCATTTTGATCTTATCTGAGTAAATGGTGTAAGATATTGGTCTATGCCCAATTTCTGCCATACTGCTTTCCAGTTTTCCCAACAATTTTTACCAAATAATTAATTCTCATTCAATATTGTATGGAGAATATTTTTTAATGGAAAAGGATGCCTAGCAAACAATACTAGATCTCAAACTATACTACAAATCTGTCCTCATAAAAAATGTGATACTGGGTAAAAAATAGAGAGGTTAATCAATGGAACAGATTAGGGGCACAATATATAGGAGCAGATGAGCAAGGCAATGTAGTGTGTGATAAACTCAATGATCTCAGTTACTGGGGCAAGAACTCACTAGAGGAGAAGTGTTCCCGACCAAAGAAGAAATAGAGAAGTTCACGGGAGGTAAAATAGATACTTTTAATTATATATAAATTTTAAAAGTTTTTGGACAAAAAAATGCAGCTAAAATAAAAGAAAAGTAGGGAAATGGGGGGGGAAACTTTGCAGCAAATTTCTCTAAGTTCTCATTTATAAGTTGTATAGGGAACTAAGTCAAATTTACAAAAAAAAAGTAATTTTCTAATTGATACATGATCAAAGTATATGAACAGGCAGTTTTCAGAGGAAGAATTCCAAGCTATCAATAGTCATTAGGGAAAAAAGTGTTCTAAATCATGAATTATCAGAGAAATGCAAATTAAAATAACTATGAGATATCATCTCATACCCATTAGATTAGCAAAAAAAGGAGCTGTGACCCAATCCACTCATACTGAAAAACAATTTGAAACTATGTCCAAAGAGCTAGTAAGTTGTGCATATCCTTTGCTCAGCAATACCACTACTAGGTCTATATTCCCAAGATCTCAAAGAAAATACATGTGTATGCGAAGAAAAAAGTATAAAAGTCAGTTATTATCTACCTACACTACACTATATTATATTGTACTGGAAAGGGTACCAAACTTGCAGCAGGAAGACCCATATTCAATTTCTGCCTCCAGAAATGATTAGCAATACAGCCATAGAAAAATCATAAGCTCTCTAAGCAACAAGTTCTTCATCTATAAAATGGGTATGATCACAAACTTAACCCAAGCATTGTTATGGGGATTAAATGAGATAATATGAGTACAATATTTTTCAAAACTTGGACACTAGATAAATGTCAGTCATTCAATTAAATATCAAACTTTCTGTTAAATACATATGTGACAGGCATTTTTCTAGGCACTGGGGTTACAAAGATAGAGAAGAAAAGAATTCTACTCCCAAGAAGCTTAACAAGTACACATGGAATTATAAAGTGGTTAAATATAAAGATGATGGGTAGGGAGGACTATTGCAGTTAGAGAGCAAGAAAGGTTTCATTAGAAGGTAGTACTTGAGCTATGTCCTGAGGGAAGAGAAGGAATCAATGAGGCAGAGAAGAGGAGGAAACTCCAGGCTTGAGGGATTGCCAGTGTAAAGGCACAGAGATGGAGTTGGACTGTCACATAGAGGAATGGAGAGAAAGCCAAATTTCCTGGATTATAGAAAAGTAGGAGCTTTCAATAACTCAAAGGAATATCATAACTAAAAACAAAACCCTGAGTGGTCAGAATATATAGTGTGGGCATAGCTGAAAGAATGTGGGTTCAGGAGGCAGGGAACCTTGATTTTTGTCCAAACTTTACCACAATTTAGCTGTATGTCTTTGACAAAGTCACAATCTCCCTGACCTTCAGTTGTTGTGGTTGTATGTATTTTTCCCAGGTTTAAAAGGGCTCTCCCAGTCTCTATTGAATTATATAAGTTCTATGGCCTTTTCCCCAGCTTTAAAATTCTGATTGTCATCATAAAAATATGTGATACTGTGTAAGGAATAGAGAGGTTGATCAATGGAACAGGCTAGCAATCATCATCTAGGCAGTGTTCTTGAAACTTTTTTCCACCTCTAGAAATTCATCCTCAGGGTCACCAAGAAGAGCCTGAGGACACATAAGTAGGGCTGCACACCAGGTCTGTTTTCAGAGTCATGCTGCCAAAAAACTCATATTTTCATGGATTGACATCTCTTCGCAGAAAACTACCCCTGGGAAAATATAAGAAAAAAAAAAGACACTGTGGTTTCTTATTTGTTGTTTGTTTTTTTCCCCCCAACTCCTTTCTCTTTCAGGATATAAGATAAAAAGAATTTTAAAATAATGTCTTCTTTAACCTTCTTTCTATGGCCCTTCTGGTTTGTGTCAGCTTGGAGCAATTCCTGATACGGTCTGAAGTGATGGGATACAACTTGGTGACCTGCTGTCAGGCTATAGCATTAAAAGAAACTGCTGGTTACTGCCCCCTACTCCCAACTCAAACCTCATTAAAACTTAGAAAAAGAAATAGAAACCAAAAGTTATAACTTGTTCCAGAACATTCAGGTGGAGAAATCACTATTTGTGGTCAGGGAATGCAGGTGAGGTTACTTGAGAAATACCTAGCAAACCGGGATAGATTCACTCCTGTCAAAACTTGCCATCTCAGGGAGGATCTGAGAGGCTTCTTTTGTGCCACCAGGCACCTTGAGTATTTGAATGTAGATTAAGTCTAGCATATCTCTACTCTCCTACTAAGAGACAGTTTGACCCAATGTAAAACACAATGCACTGAGAACCAGAAGAACTGAATTCTCCACTCACTATATAAACATCAATTATTTTAAATTTTGGGGGCAGCTAGGTGATACAGTGAATAGAGTACCAGGGCTAGAGTCATGAAAACTTATCTTCCTGAGTTCAAATCTGGTCTCAGATACTTACTAGCTGTGTGACCCTGGGTAAGTCACTTAACCCTGTTTGCCTAAGTTTCCTCATCTGTAAAATGAGCTGGAGAAAGAAATGGCAAACTGTTCCATTACCTTTGGCAAGAAAACCCCAAATTGGATCCTGAAGAGTCAAACACAACTGAAATGACTGAACAACAAACTGTTACTACTATCATTGTTCTTAAATGAAAATGAAGGGCTTCAAAGAAGAGATATGAAAGGGCCTCCCCCTCTCTGCAAAAGTGAGACTATAGGTATTGAACACTGTATATTTCAGACTTTTTCAACGTGTTAGTTTTGCTGAACTTTAGACTCTCTGGACTGGGCAGGGGAAAAGAATGCTTTGAGAAATTTAGGTGATGTCAAAATTGTATGTAACATAATATATTATATATATAATATATACACATATGTGGCATATATACAATTTATTTTAAATAAATAGATACATAAACCAATAAATAAATTTCATGCTCAGAAAATAATGAAAAGGAATGTCTTATGGTTAATTATGACTTGATTTAGCCATTGTGAAAAGCAATTTGGAATTATGAAAAAAGTGACTAAAAGTGACTACTGTTGCTACTATTACTATCATCATCACCACCACTAGTGATGATGATGATGATGATGATGATGGATGACTAAGATTTATACAACATTATTAGATTTACAAAGCAGAAACTTTGGGGACAGAAATACTACTGGTAGGCATACATACTCTGAGGAAGTTAAGGACAAAACAAAAGGCACCATATACACTAAAATATTTGAAGAAATACCTTTGAACAGTAGTAGTGAAGAACTGAAAATAGAGTAGATGCTCATTATTTATAGGAATGAATTAACAAATTGTGGGATATGAATATGATTTAATATTGCTGTCCTCTAATGATGAATGATGAATATAATGACTACAGGGTAGAATAGGAAGACCTAATGAACTAGTTAAAAATAAAATAAGTAGAACTAAGAAAACAACATATACAGTGACTACAATGTAAATGGAAAGAACAATAGCAACAAAAATCAAAACTGCAATTAAGATGACTAAGCTTGGATCCAAAGATGACCTATGAGGATAGAGCTTTCCCTTCTTTGGAGATATAGAGAATTGCAGATGTGGTACTTTGTACACATTGTTTGACTTGATCGATGTGCTGATTTCTTTGTCAATGGGCTTTCTTCTCTTCTTTTTTTTTGTTTTTTTTCTTTGTTATAAGACATGGTCTAGATAGGGGATCAAGGTGGGTATACTGAGAAATGAAGGTTATTGATATGCAAACAAAAAGAAAAAAGAACTGATCCTCTCAACTCTTTCTCCTCAACTACGAAAAAGAATCTACCTCACAGGTCTTTTATAAGGATACAGGAAGTAAAATACATGAAAGTCTTAGGAAAATTGAAAAACTTTATAGAAATATAATTGGCCTTGATTCAATACAACACCCTCTTAGTGAGTGCCTGAATTTGAATCACAGATTTTTAGCTGGATGGGACTTTATAAGTCATCTGCTCCAACCCTTTCATTTTACAGACAAAGTCCAGAGAAGTTAACAACTTTCATAATACTACACTGTTAACAGAATCACAATCTGAACCCAGATCCTCTAAGTTCAAACCCAGTTGCATGAATGAGACAAAAATCACTGCAAATTCTTTATGTTGTTCTACAATGACAAGTATCCAAAAATCTTGCTACTAAACAGAATTTTTCCCCATAGGAATCAATTGGATCATATACTCCTAAAGGATATATGTATTTCTTCTATAATCCTCACATTCCATCAGTCAAGGAGCATTTATTAAGTGATTTCCATGTGCCAAACGCTGTGTTAAGCATTAGAGATGCAAAGAAAGGCAGAAAGACAGTCCTTTTCCTAAAAGAGCTCGTGATCTAATTGGGGAGATAACATGAAAACAACTATATACATATGAGATATATGCAGTATAAATGGAAGGTAATCTCAGAGAAAAGGCAATGGGGGGAGGGTGGCAAGAAAGGACCAGGAAAGGTCTTTTGTAGAAGGTGGAAGTTGAGCTGAGTCCTGAAGGAATCCAAAGAAGCCAGGAGGCAGAGATGAGGAAGTGGATCATTCAGGCAATATAGAGAACAGCTAGTGAAAAGGGATGTATTTGGGATGTGGAGTGTCATGTTCACAGAACAAGAAGATCAGTGCATTTAGATCATAGAGTACGCAGAGGGAAGGAAGGTATAATGTCGAGAGTACTCTGACCTAACTCTCTTGGAGCGAGGCCTATTATATTGCTCTCTCAGGTGTATGTTACCTCTCCCTATACTGTTAGCTGCTATTACTAGCACCCCAGTTTCATTTAACTATTGAATATCTATTAGCTTTTTTACAAATGGATATTTACTTCAAAATACAGCAAGAACAAAAGTATAAATATTGTCCTTTAAGCAGCTCTGGAGTACGCTCCCTTCTATGCCCTTTCAATCTCTGGGGAGACTGAGCTCATACTTGATACAATTTCTACATAGCATTGTTTCCATCAAGTTCACATTCAAATATACCATCTCTGCCAGATAAACCTTTTTTTTCAGACGTCACTGGGATGGGTCCTGAAGGTCGTTCCTCAATCCCCAGGATGTTGATACTGGTCAGACTGCAAAACCCATCATGGATTCAACTCCCAGAATCTTGGACCTTGGGTGGCTCACTAGATCATAACTTATAACTTACTTCACCTAAAACAAAACAGTAAACACTAAGGCCCACATTCAAAGGAAATACACGTTGATCTCAGAGAAAAGAACACAAGGGCTCTCCCCTTACACCACTGTCTCTTACTGGATGCCATATCGGGGGAAAGAGTCAGAAGAGAAGGATCAAACCAAGAGCTCTACTTGGCTAGTTCTTTTTGAATACACCCTCTGCTAACCAAAAATGTGACTCTTCACCAGGTGGCAGACCAGAACCAACCACAGAATGACCATGCATTACCCAAATTCTCTTCAAGGCTCTCTCCTGGAAGCAGGATTCCTGGCCTATGCCATGTAGAGAATTTTATTAGAAGCACATTATATGTGCTTATAAGGATTAGGCTCAATGACCAGTCCCTGTTATAGTAAAATATCTGGAAAAGTAGGAAGGGAACAGTTTTCAAAGGGGTTATTAAACCAAATGGAGTATTTTATTTTTGATCCTGGAGTTTATTGAGTGGGAGTAGTGGGAGGGCGACATGGTCAAACAGACCTGTGCTTTGGTAAGATCATTTTGGCAGTAGAACACCTTGCACATGGTACACGCTCAGTAATAATTTGCTGACTGATTGTTGTTTTGTTAATCATCAGACTTGACAAAATCTTTCAGCCATGTCATTATTTTACTTTTGTTACCTGTTAATAGCAGTAGGGAGGAACATCGCATTGAGGGCTTTGGTGGGAGAATAGGGTGTATCCATAAAGTAGCATCAATTCAATCAGCCTGATTTACTTCACCTAATGAACCTAAGTAGCTTGAGCAATAGCACCAATTACCCATCTCTATTACATCTTTAATCGCTAGACCTCAAGTTTATGTTTCTCAAAGCCACTTGCTTGCTGGAAATCAGAAAATGAGCCACGGGTGAGTTGGCTAGGGAGAGAATACCAGTTTGGTTCCTTTCTTTGTTTACTTGAGACTGTTTGTTTTGAGGGCTTATTGGAAAAGAGGAATTAAAAAAAAAAAGGAGGGGGTTGGAGAGGGATAGGCTTGAAAGACTATTTGCAATGCATACAATATAAGCCCTGAACACTAATTAAGAAATTAGAGAAAGCTTCTTGTTAGTATTTCCTCTGTAGTTATAATTGAGGTACTAAAATGTGCGAACAGCCCAGATTAGCTATAGAGTTAACATTTAGGGCAGGATTAGATTTCTTCAGCCTGGTTTATGTGGCCAGTGAAGCTTCCATGGGTTTGTTCCAATATATTGCTTATTCTTCCATAAAACTGGATATACCTATGTAGGTTGTACCTTTTCCAATAGGTATTTTCCCCCAAAAAAGGGACTAATAGGATTCCTTTAAATGTCTTACTTCAGTTTGTTACAGATCATATACAACAGAATGCAGTTGTAACTCAGTTCATTGGGGTGGTCCCCTGATCTGCTATTATTCTGGTGAATCTCCTATGGAATTGGACCATTAGTGTCACTTCAGGGAAAGAGATGTACTATGGCTCAGTGCTGAAGATCTTCCCTTAGTGATAATTAAGCAATCCCTCATGGATCCCTGTAGTTGTCAGACTATGGTGAAGATGAATGGCCGCTGGGCCAGGAAGGCTGCAAGAGGGACTGGAGAGAAGCAACTTCCTCTCACTTCCTGTCTTATAAGCATGTCATTTGGGACTCTTGTCAGCTTTCTCTTAGACTCCCTCTGGGAAGAAGAAGGGAATTTCTCTGTTATTCTCCCTCCCTGCTCCTGACACACACATGCTCACATGCACACACACACACACACACACACACACACACACACACACACACACACTGAGCAAGAGTTATGGTAACTACAAGAACTTGACAGTGAGAACATATTAGATTGTAAGCTCCTAGAGGGCAGGACTTTTATAGCCTTTCTTTCTATCTCCAGGAAATAGCACAGTGCCTGTCACATAACAGGCATTTAATGCATGGTTGTTGCTGTTTGTCTTTCATTTTCAAAGAGAACAAATGAAATCATAGCGTTATATCTTGACTTACAACATGTGAATTGGATTTAAATGAGGCAGAGCTGCACAAAGTCATCAGCTTCTCTTGCCCTTCCAGGGACATCAAGTGGCAAGACAAAAATCAAGATGACTGAAGTCGGCCAAGATGTAGTGGATGACCTTGGTGTCTTCAATATCTGAACAAGCTCTAAGCAAAATTCTTATTATTTGCCTAAACTTTAAGTGTTCCACAAAGCCTGCTACATACACACACACACCCACACCCACCCATAAGGTACCTTGCATTCTTAAAGTACTCAGTTAAAAAAAAATACTTTTGAGAGATCCCTGGACCTAGTTCCAAGAAAAATGAGAAATGCCCTTTTCTAGCTTCATCATTGGCTTCATTCAACATTATTTTTAACTCAAACCTCCTGAGTAAGAGACAGAGGTTATAACGATACTGGTGGCTTGGAGTAACTAGAGCAGATCCCAAGGGAATCGCATGAAAATACCTGTAAAAAATGGCTCTAAACAAATTCTAGAACAGCAGAATCCACAAAGAGACAGAGTGAAATGAATTTCCAGCCCAAGACAACCTGGATGGTTGATTGGAAAGGTCTATCATGCCAGACTGCGAGAGGAACACAGTTCAGTGTGGGGACACAGGCAAAGACCAGGCCTCAGCAAACCTGAAGCAGGCCTCAGAGGGCTGAATCATGGGTAGCTATGGTGGTTTCGAGACTTCTCAACCCACAAACGCCAAAGACAACTTAGAAGGTCAGTAGGAAATGTCTATGACAGCAGTGAGAGAGAAGCCTGGTCCCAGCCCCAGTCCCAGATCAGCCCCAGGAAGATGGCTGCTTCCAGAGCTCTCAGCCCACAGACTAAGGGGGAGTCTCATGGCTGATCAGAGGGGGATTGCAGGGATCTCTTTGCTGGTGCTGAGGCAGGATTCTCTTGCTTTGCCTGTTCTTGGATCTGGGTTGCAGTTCTGCATGGCGGTCCTGGGGTGAAGAGGAGCTCTGGCATGATGGAGCTTGTGGTGGTGGTACAGAAGAAATCCTCCTCACAGTTCCAAGGAAGAAAAGAGTACTTGTGGTCACTCATAGACCAGGGCACAGGCTAGAAAAGGAGTAAACACCTCGCCCTGGATCATACCACCTTAGAACTGAAAATGTACAGGTCCCTAGAAATTATTCTGAAAACAGCTGCACAAAACCCCCAAAGCTTGGGATAGTACATTCTCCATACTGGAAGCAGACCCCTACTTTAACAAAGAGTTTAAAACTCAAGTAATTGGCTGGGATTATGAGCAAAGTGAGCAAAAAAAAAAAGTCAGACCATAGAATCTTTCTTTGGTGACAAAGAAGATCAAAACACACAACCAGAAGAAGACCACAAGGTCAAAGCTCCTACATCCAAAGCCTCCAAGAAAAATATGAATCAGGCCCAGTCATGGAAGAGCTCAAAAAGGATTTTGAGAAGCAATTAAGAGAAGCAGAGGAAAAACT